>NC_056740.1:444196371-444533871 GCF_019279795.1 Protopterus annectens
GTCACAATTACTGAAATGACAGACATGTCAGCAGCAGACCTCGTACCTGTCTGAAACATCATGCTGATAAACAGTCTGTTACTCTATCATTGTATCACATCACCTTGCAGCAGTCTACCTGTGTTACAACAACCAACATACCTCCCAAGCACTCACAGACAGACATCAAGTGAAAGCCATATGGGAAGCTGGAGCAAGCAGCAAACATTGAGCACACCCATCACATATTGCTGTGACACACATGGGAAATAGCAGAACAGTTCATGCAATTGAATGCACCTTCCAAAGGGTATATGTTGTTACATGACAATATCCATCATTAATCTACAATGTCAGTCTGTCATGATTTTACCAGATGTTGGCCAGAAAACCGGATGTTTATGACAGATGTAAAGAAATCATGTGCCAGACATTAGGACATTCTGCACACATATGCAGAGGTCAGAGGTATGGCCACCATTTGTACCCATACCTCCCAAGCACTTAAAACAATAAATGTTTACAAAGCCATACATAATGGGGTGACAAAGGCCACATAATAGGGACACCTGTCAAATATTGCTCCTACAAACATATAACAGTGATAACATAATAGGTTTTGCATTAGCATAGATAGTCTGAAAGGTATTACGTGTGCAACTCATAATGTTTGCCATTATGTTTTGACATCAGCCCACAATAATTTGGCACCAATTTTCCAGAAAGACACAGGTGTATTAGAAAATGGACCAAATATATGTGGCATGAATCTGGACAGTCTGTAAACTGTACAGCTGAGAGGTATGTCTGAACCCCCTGCAGGTTGCAGTCCATGTTTGGCAAGGTGTAACCTGTGACAACAACTGAAGCAGTTAAAAGAGGTCCCAAGACTGTAGGACATGAAACATGTCATACAGTTCTGCACTGATTGCATAGAGAAGTGATTGCACATCAGAAGCACCTTAATATCATGAGAATTACTGTAAGCTAAGGTAATGCCACATAGAGAAGGTGTCATACTAGCATACCAGAGGACATCCTGTGTGTTGCACTTGCAGTGGGCATGTTAAGTGCTGGCAACTGTCACATTACTACAAGTTGTGTCCCACGCTCCACAGTTGATAATGTCACACACACACATTGTGTATTGCCTATGTGTGTGCAATATGTAGACATGTGAAGGCCCTGTGACTACATTGTGCCCATAGGATAGGTGATCTGTTGGGGTTAAAGTAATGGCTAGGCTTATGAGGGACCTAGTGCCAGTATTCAAGTAACGTCCTCTGTATGTATGATCCTGTGGTACTACAGAACACTGAGGTAACATGTATGAAGGCTAGCTGGCTGTGTCAAGGAGTATGTATGCAAGGTCACACTGTCTGCCACCAGTGTCCCTCACACACTGTTGCATGCATACACACCTGGTAAACATGTACATTTACAACTGTTCCTTGGCTATTAAAAGGTCAATGTGTTTCCATTCTGCCATACTCCTCATTGGTAATAGCAGGGCCACAGCCTGCAGACAGACAGACACCTGGAACACAAACAGAATATAGCTTGTGAGACTGCATTCAGTCTGCATTACTAATGCCAACAATGCATCATGGCTAAAAATCATACATACACTTTGATGTGTACCCATAACAATTGCCAGCAGACATCACCTTACACAGCATTACCTTACTACACTGTACTATATTCACCCTGTGCATCAGACCCATACTAGCATGTCCCTGCATCGATGGTATGGATGATAGGGATGTGGCAGAGGTATCGTTATATGCACAGGGTGTGGTGTGAATTTGCCTGAGGCCTAGGCAGGGCCATATGGTTGGCATCATGTATGTGTGTTTGGAGGGGTGTTGTCTAAATGGGCTGTGCAGAAGTGCTGTGTGTGTCTGGTGGTGACCTGCCTGTGATAGAGATGTATGTTGGACAGCTGTGGACCATACATGGAAAGGTGTACAGTTCACCATCTCCATCTACAGACATGGGAACTGGTTCTGCCAGGGGTCTCACTGGCACCAGCAGGCTCAAGGCCAGATGCAGTACTACTCTCAATGGTGACTGCCATCTGCTGGATCTGTGTCGCTGATGGGACTGTCCAGGACCACAAGCCCATGGCCTGCTCCATTGTGGTGTGGACAGCACCCTCCCCTTGGTAGTGCTGGTGGTACTGCCACTACAGGAGTGTGAATATGCATGGTCCCATAGACTCTCAGCTGATCTTGTTGCTGACCTACATCTACGTGGCTGATGCCCTACTCCCATCACATGCTCCAGCACAGATATTCCATGATTGAGGATTGACAGTGTCTCACCCCACCATCTATGCATGACCTCAGTATAATAATGTGTGGCATCAGCAAGGCTGTGGAGGTCATCACACATGGCAGGAAGTATTGCATTCAAGACCTTGAGCATCTATCTGTTGTTGAGTTCAGTACATGCCTGTGCCACCATGATGGTCCAAAACATGTGTCTGGTGACACCTGCTGTAACACTTGTGACAGGGGCTTGACTGGCAGCAGTCCTCCTTTGAGCACTCCTGTCTATCTGCCTGTGTGGGACCTCATGTGCTCTCTGGCTATGGCTAATGTCTACATTCACACTTGCCATAGTCACCACACTAGCCTGTCCATGCCACCACCATCCAACTGTCCATTATCTGTGGCTGCTGGGGACTGGGTATGTGTGGGCATTGTGACTGTGTGTAGGGACATTGTGGTTGAAAGTAGGATGTCAACCGATGGCACAAATTCAGTCCCTGGCAACCCCACCTGTGCCTCACTATGACCACCATCATCATCATCAGAGTCCGCAGAGACACTGACATCAGGTTGTGAGTGGGTGGGACACCAACCCCCGTGTCCACCTGTGAGGGGAAGACAACATATGTAAATTAATACCTGCACTATCAGATTTGCTGATACACACACACACACACACACACACACACACACACACACACACACACACGCATGCACACACACACGCATAGACATGCACGTGTACACACAGACACACACACACACACACACACACACACACACACACACACACACACACACACACACACACACACACACACACATGTACAGGTGAGGTGGCACAAAGGCACTGTGCAGACAACACAATATCCAAATGATGACATGCATGACAGACAATCAGACCACAACATACACACTCTGGACAGGCCCTCAAAATCATGCAGTGCATCTCTATCCACTTAATGTTGGTACTAACATACACCTCTGGGATACATGAGCAGTGTTAATAGATGATGGGCCTTCACCTAGCACACACTGCACCCATGTACACATCATTGCTGTACACCTGTATAGCACAGTGGCAACACCAACAGAAATGTCACATTTCCTGCAAATAGACCCCTGTGATGACCACTGTGATGTGATGCACTTAACCCCACCACAAGTGAACATGCACATATCACAATATGGCTAAGAGTAACAGTTGTGTGCATGGTAAAATGCATATGCTTAACATGCCTAGGGTATTAGTGAGCCACAACAAGATATTTCCATACTCACTGGCTTCAGGCTGCTGTCCCCCATCCAGACCATAGGGACCTATGTAGTTGTGGGAGAGAGGTATGGTCAACAGACTCACAAATGTCATTGGTACAGAATGAATGCTGTATTTCTCCACATGTACAGTACAAGCTCTGATACTACACAATTTGCTGTCAAACCTCACTTACAAATGCAGGTTGACCTGAAATATGCATCTAGATACTCTACGGATGCCAGTATGACTGCTACAGTATTCAATTAATGCCCACTGGGACCTTACCTGGATGCTCCTTGCCTGTTGTCTGGGTACCACCCACCTCCATGACTTGGGGGTGTTCAGTTTGCTGCAGTGTGGTGGCTGCCCCAAGGTTGACAAGAAACTCCTCTGTTGGTTTCAATGGGGTCTGCGTAGCAGGACCCCCACCTGTGGCTGTACAGTCCCTGGCCACAGCAGTAGCCCTTCGCTGAGCAAGATGTATGAGGTCAGTTGCCCTGTGCCTGACCTGTTCGTAGGTCTGCCCATGCTGACCCACGTTGTTTAGCCTGGTAGCTAAGTCGGCCCACAGGGTGGTCTTCCCCCACAGCTGCTGTCTGCTATGGTTGAACAGGACTCAGTAATGCTGTTGAATGGCTTCAATAATTGCAGTCTCAGCTTCTGAGTATTCAGACTGGCACATACGTGGCATTCCACCTGGAAAACATAAACAAGGAAACACATCACAGGCCCTCATACATTGGTCAATGTAATTTACAGATCTTGCACATCCATATTCGCTAGCACTATCCACCATTAACAACCACACTATAACACTGACATCTATTAGCACAGTATGAGCATGCATTTCACTCATAATCCTGATTTGTCATGTTCCCCCTAATGAGGGCCGTTAATGTGCATAAGCCTCCATTCATCATTCACATTTGTGTAGAGAGATGACAGTGGCTGTCTTCCATGCAGATGGGATGACACTGGTGCTCAGGCTTGTTTGACTACAATGTGTAATGGAGCTGGGAGCTCATGCCTGAGTTCATGTAGGATGCAGACAGGGATGTTACCAGGTCCCATGGAGACCAATTTGTTGCCTTTGAGAGGGCATTACAGACCTGCTCCCTGTTGATGAGGGGAGGTGAGCAGATGCTGTGCATATCCTCCTCTACTGATGGTGACAGGGTGTGATGTTTTCACTTAACCTGTCTGCAGCGGGTTGGCTATAGCTATGGCGTATGTGGTGTTCCTGACCACCAGTACAGGGTGGATTTGGTTGTTGCATCCAGGATTGCAGGCATATGTGAAGAAGGCCTTGTGATTGGCCTTGGTGGATGTGTTCAATTTGTACTCATAGTTAGCCTTACAGTAATTCACCTGTGACCGTATATGCTTGTTCAGACAACAGTGGAATTGCTTCCAATTTGGTGCCTGCTCCTTCTTGGCTCTCTACAGCCAATATTTTAACCTATTAGGTGGTTTGTGTATTGCTGCTGTCCACCAAAGAGGATTACTCTACCTTGGGGGGAGGTGAGTTTTACAAGTCAGGTATTGCAGAGTCCATAGAGCAAAGTCATAACACAGCTGAACACTTTTCCAATTTCAACCCGGTAATCATACTCAATCTACTAATCATTTCTGTTTCAAGGCAATGCAACAACCTGTAGCTGTAGACATTTATGTCTGTGTGATGCACTGAAGCTAAGATTACACACTTGTAAAACATGTACAGCTTATTTACCTGATGCTTTGCAACTCATGTCTGTATGTTTGAGGCTTCCAGCTACACCTATTAATACATACATGTGCACAGGCAATACTTGATATATGTTTCTGTATATCTCAATATAGCACACTGTCTTTGCACTCTTGCAGCTCAGTCATACCTCTCAACCTGTTAGAGCAGGACATCTGAATGAAGGCACACATAAATGGGGGGGCAATGGCCCACAAATAATGACACATTATACATATTGCTGTAACACACTTAAGACAATTGATAGCACAGTAGGTTTTGCATTCACAGGAATACTCTGGAGGATATGACATCTGACATTCAAATGTATGCTATTATGTTCTGACGTCAGTCTTCATTGATTTGCCAGTGATTTGCCAGATGTAAAACTCTATGAGAAAATGACTACAAATATGGGGCAAACAAGTGGTCAGTGTGCAAAACTCTGGACAGTTGAAAGGTATGAGCTCAGTATATTACATGCTGTTCAACACTCACTTCTGTGCCAGTTGTTTACTATGCACATACCCTATATAGGTCTCTTAGATTTGCAAGGCAAGCATATGTTTCATAGTAGTATTCACAAGTGACATATGAATATTTACAACATCCCAGGTAGTTGGCCTGGCAGTGTCACAGCCAGTATTGTACAACAGACACTGCAGTAGTAGTCATATGTGAGCTGACCTTTGCAAGGTTGACTCAGTGACCACAGCTGAGCTCTATATCACTGCAGACAGAGCCAGCATGGATGGCCATATGTGCTGGACAGCAACATGTCAGTCCAGCAAGTCTTGTTGAGACCTATTGTTTAACTTCCTATTTTCCATTATTGCGTCTCCCTTCTGCATTTAATTACATGATTAATTGTTTGACATACCTGTTATAGTGCTGAAGAGTTTTCTCAGAATAATGGAAACATTTAGGTTTGTGTAGTCACAGTCTGTGTAGAAAGGTTCAGACCTGTTTTGCATAGGCAGAAGCTTGCCTTTTGTAGGTAATGCTCATCAGCAGGTGATGGCCTGTGCACTAATTGGTGTCTCTCACTTGCTAACTGCATCCAGAACAGCTGTGTTGTCTTTCCATTAGCCAATGGCATAGCAACACAGTGCTATAATTAAGTCCTTCATGTGGGCCTTGCCCCTTTTCCTTGCCTGTGAGGGGGTTATTATGGAGGTGTGGGAACTACAGCCTCAGAGAAGGTAGGTGGAAATACCTCTTACAATAAGACATTTGGACAAAGCCCAACAAAATGGGGGACAAAGTACCAGAATTAGGGACAGATTGTCAGTATTGCTATTATACAGTTAGTAGATTGCTAGATCAACATGATTTGTGTGGACACGCATTTTCTGCGTGATTTGAAGTGTGACAGTGATATGTATATGACATACTTCTCAACTGTCCATATTTCTACAGAATGTCCAGAGGTTTGCCTCTTATGTTTTGTCTGTTCCTTAGACAATTTCTGCTTTTGGAAAATCAGTAGGATGGTCTGAGGGTTGAAGTCAGTAAATGCTGACTTCCATTTGGGTTTCAGACTTCATAGTCTTCAGCATATTTATGTTACAACAAACCCTGTAACGCCAGCAACTTTTTCAGTTTAGAATACCATTATTTAAGATATGTCCCTGTTTCTGGACCTCTGTCCCCCAAGTATGTCTGAGTTTGTCCAGATGTCTTGCACTAAGAGTTTCAGAGGTATGGTATATCATTATTTAGTGACTTCACTCCTGATATCATCCCATTGATTTAGCAGATTCCCAGAAATGTTATGATGCAGTGGCCATATGTATGGTGCCACACCCTGAACATTCTGTGGAAATCTGTACAGTTGAGAGTTATTTATGTCTGGCCATTGTTAACAGACTGTCAAGATTGTGTAGCAGTGTAGTGTGTACACGTTTGTTGGGCTGTGTAGGGAGAGGGGCAGATGTGAGTGTGATAGTCCCTTGTCTATTGGACTGTGCATGCTACTACAGTTTCTGGTGGTCTATCAGCTGTATATGTTTGTAGGGGCAGACTGAGACATGTCCCATAACACCTCAGGATTCCAAGTACACTATGACTTGGCCCAGTTTATGTAAGAGTAGTCTGTGACTGGCAATCAGGATATTTTTGTTGAAACAGTCATTATTCTCTAGAGTTCAGTTGGCTTACTGGTATGTTGCATGACTGTGGTGCAAATGGTTGTGGGTAGTCAATTTCTCACCAATGTCTGCTTTTCTCTTCAGTTACATTCCTGTAGTGCAGGATATATTTGCAAATGCATGCGTAATTCCCCAGAGCTGATTTGGGGTAGTGTGTTGGTCTGACTGTAGTTCAGAAGGTTCTGGGTGAAATGGTTGGGAGCTTTGTTTTTCTGTTGCATGACAGCAGTCATACCTCTCCACTGTCCAGATTTCCTTAGACTGTCCAGATGTGTGGGCCATATTTCTGGCCTGTTACCCATAACTGTTGTGGATTTCTGACAAAGCACTGGGATGATGTGAGCACTGAAGTCACTAAATTATGACAATCATTTGTGTTCCAGACCTGCAATCTATCAGAAAATATATGTTGCAATGGGTCCACTTTTAAATTTCCAAATACCAAAATCTCGAGTTTTGAGATACTGAACTCAAACACTCAAATGTGAACCAAAAAAAAAAAAAAAAAAAAAAAAAAAAACAGCTAAAATAATATGTTTGCAAGGGACACTTAAATATACCAACTCCGAGATCACACTAAGTGAAAAGAATGGTAATGCATACCGTTCTCGTCACTGTAGTGTGATCTCAGAGTTGGTATATTTAAGTAGGGGGTGCAGGGGGGGCGTGCCCCCTGCAAAGACAGTATTTTTGTTTTTTTTTTGGACCCGTTGCAACACACTGTGATACTCTAGCGATTATCATTAGTAATTCCATAGATTATTCCCTAATGTTGTATGACCATCCTGCATGATATATTTACTGGAGCAGAGCTCATTTTCACAGCTCATGTGGAGTAGTGGTAGCTGCTGTGACTTGAGTGCACAGGGTCCTGTGTTTAAGGCTTGCCAGGGATGTGTATTTTTTCCCCGTATGTTAAATGGCTGTAATGCATGATATGTTTGTAAAAGCATTGCAAATTCCCACAGTTCAGATGGTATAGTGGTATGTTGCTGTGATTGTAGTGTGCAAGGTCCTGGATTCGAAACTTGGCAGGGCTGATTGTTTTGTTGCTGGGCAAAACAAGGGCTGATGGAGACAGAGTGATTAAAGCAATTTTAAGCAGTTGCTAGTAATGACTTTTTTTTCACTAATGTTAAATAACCATTATGCACAATATGTTTGTAAAAGCATTACAAATGTCCACAGCTCAGAAGGTGTAGGAGTAAGTTGCTGTGATTATAGTGCACAGGGTCCTGGGTTTGAGACTTGGCAGGGCTGATTCTATTGTTGCTGAGCAGAGCAAGGGCTGATGGAGACAGAGTGATTAAAGTAATTTTAAACAGTTGTAAGTGGGTTTGCACTGTTTTATGTGAAGCTAAGTGATGCTAAGAGATGCTTAAGTCCCCTTAGCATTGCTTAGCGGCACTTATTCTTACTTAAACCTGCCCTAATTTTAAGTAAAGAAAATAAAAAAAGGTGATAGGAAAGTGGTGAAATGGAGGCAATCAGGGGGTGAAACATTAGGAAAAGCAGCTAGTGATGTCCAGGACGGGTGTAGGAAAGGACCATACCTCTACATTTCTTCTGCAGCAACAGCTGTGACCGATGTGGAATATTTGGAATTTACAGCCTCACACTCCACAGGTTGGGGTGTTGTCAACATATATTTGTAGTGTAATTTGATTGCAGATTGATTTACATCACTGGACACGGGGGCAAAATGTAGAGTTATGTATGGAGCAATGCTTTTTTTTTTGTGGGACAGATGCCCTTTTTTAATTAAGGTGAGAGTGGGATGTTGGGGTAGGGTTGCATTCACAGACAGACAAGACACACTAGACAGAAGACAGGGGCGGTATATGACACATGAGGGGGGTAAACACCTTGGATGGGGAGGGTGGTTGGTAATCAGAGGCCCATGAGTCCCCAAATGGATAGAGTGGGACTGAGGTTCCCACCCATGGGCAGTCACCACTGCACCTTCATGGCCCCAAAGGTGGCTGTGCTGAGGGCTGGACAGCCTGCCCCTCCAGATACACCAGGTGGCCCTCCATCTGGTGCAGCTGTCCATCCAACTCAGATCGGATGATGCAGCACACCATATCCTGGAACCTGTGGCGGGTGACAGGCTCCTCTCTGTGCCCGCACCAAGAGGGGGGACAGGCCCCATCCCCTGAGGCAGTTCCACCTGAAGGTGGTTGCAGGACCAGCAAAGGAGGAGGTTCCAGGTTGGGTTCCAGACCTGCTGGGGCCCGGTGCCACGGCCAGATGAGGTGGGACAGGCCGATCCGCTAGGATCTGCCTTCCCAAATGTGCTATTGTGTTGAGGTTTTTCAAGATATATTGGTTAGTCATGAACAAAACATTTCAAAGTAGCTATAACAGCATGTGTGGGTGTTCCAATTAACCCAAACCAACAGATATGAAACAGTTGCATAGCAAACAGAACACATGCATAAATGGAACAATAGTAAGCATTGTAACAGCATGCCAGTTACACTGACATCAACACGCCGCCAGCAATGATATATGAGCAAGTTATGTTAATATGCATCCAATTAAATATATGAACAATAATAGAACACAAGTCCCAACATTAGGTTTGATAAAAACATGCCTGTCATATATGAATGATAATTATTGATGCAGATGAGGGGTGGGGGGGAGAGAAAAATTCCATTAACAACTGTATAGGCTTCTATTTTTTACAATAGCACTGCTCAATATTCTATAGGTTTGCCCTCACTTTACATCTACCTATGGCCCATAGCTTCTGTAGCACATGCATACCTGTTAAATTGTCAACCTAGAATGGTATGGGGCAGAATGTGACAACTATGGGTACATTACTAGACGAGGCTTGTACATGTCAGAGTTACATATCTGATAGAGAAGGGGTATCCTGCACTGCAGTTCTGTGAGTCTCCAACTGGCATACTTCACCTGGATTCCTATCTGTGTCCAGGGTTATTGGCAGCAGTGACCACTAGCCATGACAGAATGACACTTGAGAGACATGTATTGGGAAGAGTGCATGGTGTATGTATTTATCCTGCTGTCATTTGCAGGCATGGGGTTGGACAGTGTGACCATTTCTACATGGTGTATTAGTATACACTTCATACAGCTACAAAAACATTTCTTTACCTGTAACATCTGTGGAGAAAATATCTGTTAACACTATCTGACTGTTTACACAAATATTCAGGATTTTTTGAGTGTATATATGCACACATCTCAGTACCACTCATTGGATTCAAACCACGTGTGGGTGTGCTAAAATGAAAAACAAGGCTATTTTTTATCAAACTGAGCTACTGGGGAACTGCTGTCTCTTGTTTGACTGATTTCTGCATAATACTGTGTGGGTTAGACAGTCTGACCTTGTAATCCTGGGATTCATGCACGACAGAAAGTTAGTGTACTGTGTATTACTCCTTTGAAATAATATAATATGGAAAACAAAGGTTAATAGAAGGTAATGCTGCAGGGCACACACTATAATACATAACACAACAGTATTCAGGATTCGGATCTTAGTGCATAACATATTTCATATTTCATTCAAATCTTGTTTTATAGCTCCACAATCCACAGTTTTGCATAATAGATGGTTCTCAGAACAACCTCAGTTAATTCATGCTGTCAAAGCCATATTTGCTGTGAAGAACCTGTACACATTCTATTTTGACAACAGCATACCAGAGTAAACACAACAGTTTGTGGTATAAGTCTTTATTTAGTAATATGACACAGTGCTTTACTACTGCATATCCTGTAGATCAATATTAGTCTGGCAAACGTTTTATTTATTCAGTAGACACATAACACACTACTTACTGGCAGTAAACAATATACTCTTTCTTATTTATTGCACTATATACTGCAAGATAGATCTGTACTCAACAGCCTGTCGGTGAAGCCTTGGCAGTCTGTCTGCATGGGCCTCTACATTGCTAGCCCTCTCTGCTGCAGCTGTAGGGAGAAAAAAACAAACATTATGCACACCTGTCAATCACATAGCCTAGAATTTGGTGCAAGTATGGATGGGATACTTACAAACTACTGGACCATTCCATGCTCGAGCATATTGTATCCACTGGGCCAAGATCATCTCTTTCCTATGCCTTAGGTCGGCATAATGATGATGTACCTGCACACCAGTTCGGGGGATTCCAGTAGCACTGGTGAGATCATGTGCCAGATGGTCCCAGGCCTCTGCTTTATACTGTGAGCCCTGGTACTGGCCCTGCAGCAGTGTGTCATCATGGTGTTCGACAAGGAGTCCAGCCATGACCCTGGACTCAAGAATGCTCCAGCGCTGCACCAGAAAGCTCGGGCCCTCTCCAACTCCAGACATGGTTCCTGCATAGATAAAACTACAACAGGTTCTGGCTGTATTCCCACCTGTGCAGTTTAAATAGGACCATATTCCCCACCCTTTGCCATCATTGGACCATTTTGAAAATGATGAGCACAACTTAGCAGTGCGAAAATCTGCTAAGCTGAGTTGAGCAGTGCTTAAAGGGCAAAATGCTTAGCAGTGTGCAAACCCACTTAGCTGGGCTGACTGCTGCTTAGAGTTACTGTCTAAGCAATGCTCAAACTGGCTGAGCAGAGCTGAGCACTTCTAAGCATTGCTCAGTTTTCATTTAAGAAAAAATATCAGAACTGTAAATTAATTCATCATTACTGACATATTATTCAGTGTATATGATTTACTTTACATGACGTCCCCTTATGTGCTTTCATTGCATTACCTTGGGGTGTGACTATACTGTATGGGACACTTGTGTATACATGGGTGATTTCACATGTTATATGCACTGACAAATCCATTTTCAACCAGCTACACTTTCTTGCTTAACAAATATCAATTATTACATAATTTACAATAAAAAATAATTTTAACAATGCTATCCCATGTAAAAATGAAAGGCCTGTCTTGATACTTGAATCATGAACTGCTGCATGCAAAGCTGGGACTCTAGCCACTATGCTATCTCACTATTGAGAGTTTTAGCTATACATTCATATTTAGCTCCTATGAGATGTTTAAGCAATGTGGAGCAGAGGGCCCCGACACACAAACCTACTTAGCTATGCTTAAACTTCACTTAGAATGGAAAAAAATATTAATACAAGCACTTTATTTATATGTATTAATACTACTTGTAATTCATATTTGGTAATGCACTACCTGTCATTCTATAAACTCTGTACATCTGTATGGGCAGGATTGAAGTCACTACATAATGGCATATATTTGAGTTTCAGACTTCTAATCCTTTCGTTCATGTAATGTTACTACAAATCCTGTTCCTCTATCAACTTTATAAGTTTGTAAGGGCAATATTTAAAATCTGTCCTTATTTGTCCCCCCGTCATTTTAGGCTTTGTCCAGATTTTTTGATCTAAGAGGTTGAGAGATATGCCCCCCCCCATCATTTTAGGCTTTGTCCAGACTTTTTGCTCTAAGAGGTTGAGATGTATGCCCCCCATCATTTTAGGCTTTGTTGCAGATTTTTTGCTCTAACAGGTTGTAAGTTATGCCCCCCATCATTTCAGGCTTTGTCATAATTTTATGCTGTAACAAGTTGAGGGGTATGGTCAAAGTGCCGAACAGCACTTTTGCAATGCAGGGGGTGTGTGACAGTACTGTCACACACCCCCTGCATTGCTTCACAGTTAGATCCCTGCTTTCAGTGTCTGCAGACACTGAAAGCAGTTAGAAAGTGCTGTGCAGCACTTTCAGAGTGCAGAGGGCATGTTGGGTTTGCCGAATGGCACTGTTGCAATTCAGGGTGTGTGTGACAGTACCTGTTGCACACCCCCTGCATTGCTTCACAGTGAGATCCCTGCTTTCAGTGTCCGCGGACACTGAAAGCAGTTAGAAAGTGCCGTACAGCACTTTCAGAGTGCAGGGGGCATGTGGAATCTGCGAACACTACTGAAACATGCCCCTTGTACTCCTTCAGTGTTTGTGTCTTCACAGTCATTAACGGTAGCACACCTTCATTAATATGTAAGACGCACTGCTGTTAAGGCTATGCAAACACAGACACCATTCACTCCTTGTAGGAATAACATTATTCCTACATGGAGTTTATTAAATCCTGGGGAATATGTCTGATTTTTAAATGCCACTGGTTATTTACTCTGCTGATTGCCTTTAGCTATTTCTCATCAATACCACTAAGGAATAAGCTAAAGCACTTAAAAAGTATCAATGAATTTTAAAACACTCCATTCTTTTCCAGGGAAAAGGTTACTCTATTCTTAGCTGCACACTATATAAATGTAAATACTATCTTATATTTTTCTCTGACACTTCTAACTGTACAAGCAAAGTACACAGTTGTGCCATTCTGATGTTTTTGTTGTGCATAATGAAGGTTTTAAGCTAATGTCTACTCTTCTTTACTCTTCATGTAAAGCATCCAAGTTCTTGCAACCTGTTTTTGTAAAAATGTCCAGCTTTAGCTGCAAAAATATATATTTGTTCTTTTCTGCACTATAATGTGTATACCTCAGTATGTATATTTCCCTTTTAGAATTAGATATTGCCCTGTCTCCAGCATGAGCCATGGTGAAAAGGGTTTTCATACAACTACATAAATAAAAGGGTCTATATTAGAACATCGAAGTTTCAAAACTTCAAATGTTCTAATATCAACACCTATTCAGCGAAAGCTGAAAATATCGAAGCAACAGAAAACCAAATTTTTTTCCTAGGGAAAGAATTCGGTTGTTCGCTTCTGTTGCTTCGGTATTTTCAGTGCTGTGGTGGAAAGTTACGGGTTGGGTTCAGGTAAGTGTGTGATTGAGTGCGGGTTAGGTTAGTTAGGGTTAGGGTGCAGGTTAGGAATGTGTGCGATTGTATGGACGTGAGGGTTAGGGTGGGTTAGGTGAGTTAGGGTTAGGGCGTGGGTCAGGTAAGTGTGCGATTGTGTGGACATGAGGGTTAGGGTGGGGTAGGTGCGTTAGGGTTAGGGTGCGGGTGAGGTGAGTGTGTGATAGTGACAGACCTTAGGGTTAGGGTTTGGGTTAAGGTAAGTAGATAGTTAATGGTGTGTGTATAGTTTAGTGTAGGGTTAGGTGTAAGATTTTAGGTGTATGTGTGTGGATTGCTGTTTGTTTGGTGTGCTTGTGTTGTGTGTATGTGTTTTGAAACAGCGAATTTTTTCCTAGGGAAAAAATTTGCTGTTCTGTATGTTCGATGTTTTCAGCTTTCACTGAATAGGGGTCGATATGAACATTCAAAGTTTTGAAACTTCGATGTTCTAATATAGACCCAAATAAAATATGTCTTGGTCAAACAAATTATTTAAAATTGTAAATAGAGACAAAATGGATAGAACAAAAGGAAGAAACTGTTGCAGAAAAGAGGAACATCCCAAGATGCAAAACACTCCCTTACCAGCCCCAGTAAGAAGCTGAGATCCCTCATAAAATCCTCCAAAGCTATCTACAAAAATAAAATTGCCAAAGATTCCAAAGACAGCCACAAGGCATTCTATAGCTATGTCAAGAATCTAAATGGCAGTGCTCAGATATGCTCTAAGGTACAACAGAATGACATTAAATATACTGATCCCAATGATATTGCCAATATCCTGGGAGATCGATTCAGTGCAAACTTCACCCCCCTCTCACCCCCTAAATGGCCCATCTCAGTACTGAAAGATTGCCAAATTCTGGTAATAATGGCCACACAGGTAAAAAACGCACTCTCCAAAGCTAAGAATACAGCATCCATGGGACCAGATGACATCCCGGGCTGTGTACTACATGAACTACAAAGTGAACTGGCACCTCACCTAAGTGTCAATCATAGCCTCACCTCAGGCTTTGTGCCCACTTAGTGGTGCATAGCTACAGTTATCCCACTCCTCAAGGGGGGATCCACCTTGGATCCCAGGAACTACTGCCCCATCAGTCTGATGAGCCTGATCTGCAAGGCCATGGAACATATTATCATGGAACTTATAAAGAAAGACATTGGCAACCTTCAAACACTGGACCTCATGCAGTTTGGATTTGTGAAGTGCCGATTGTGTTTCCTGAACCTGATGGACTTCAAATCAGTCTCCAAAGCCATGGACAAGGGTAAGGTGGTCCACGCAGCCTATCTGGACCTTGCCAAGGCCTTCAACACCATCCCACCAACACTCTGGAATCATAGATAAACATACTATGCTGGGCATTAATCCCTATGTCACTCGATGGGTTGCCAACTGGCTTACTGACAGAACCCACACAGTAAAGTAGCCAAATCCAAATCCAGCTCCAGACAAGTGACAAGTGGAGTACCTCAGGGTTCAGTCCTGGGACCGCTCTTGTTTGGCATCTACTTCTCTGAAGTACAGGCCAACACTAAGGGACTCTGGCTAACAAAGTCTGCAGATGACTGCAAACTGGGAGCCATTATTGAATCGCCAAATGATGTGGATATTCTACAAAAGGGCCTTACAGAAACAGATGCTTGGTGCCAGAACCATGGGCTCAAGATCAATGCCAAGAAATGTATAGTTATCCTCTTTGGGAAAAAACATGTACCCATGAATTACCACATAGGTGGCAGTACACTAAACACCGAACACCGAAAGTGTGATAAGAGACTTAGAGACAGGTGGACAGTGGTCTCACCTTCGATAACCACATTGCCACAACAGTCAGGAAATCCTTCTATGTGGCACACCTCATCACTAAGGGCTTTTCATCCAGAAAAAAGGAAGTCATTGTCCTACTGTAATCATCATTATTAGACCCATTATAGAATACAATGCCCTGTTTGTCTCAAGACATCTGCAACAACTGGAAAGGCCGCAGAAATACCTCACTAAAAGAATCATAGGCCTAAAGCAGATGCCTTATGCTGACCATCTAAAAAAACTCCACCTATACTCTGTCACATATCATCTACTCAGAGGCGATCTCTGCTTAACATGCAAAGCCATGTCAAACCCAGAGCTGTTGGACATGCTACACTTAAAGAAATCCCAATCCCTCAGAGACACACACTCCAGGGATCTAAACCTTGTCATCACAATGAACAAATCATGCTGGAGGGATAGGTTCCTGACCCAGAGACTCCCCATACTCTGGAAGAGACTGCCCATACATGTCAAATAGAGCGCCTCTTTGGCCCTCTTCAAAAGGAATCTTGGTGATTGGATGGGAGATAGGAAATTCACCCTGTGTATCACATCAGTCGCCCTGTTTGACAGAGGTCCAGGGAAGTAAATACTGTGGGAATAAATAGCCAAGGAATTGTTATGGCTAAGCTTGTATAGGCCCTAGGGCCAATAGCCTAGTACCAACCTATGAACCTATAAGAGGTTAAGACACACCAAATATCTGATTATAGGAATATGAAACAGAAGACAAGCAGAGGAAGGAAGACTTTGCATTTTTTCTAAAGAACTTTAATGGGTGAGTTAACAGGTGATGAGACAGAGCATATCAGGAGGGTCCACTATCAACAATCAAACTAAATTCAGCTAAAGAGCAAATCATCAAACTGTTGCCTGGCATACCTCTCAACTGCAGAGAGTTTTTCAGAATCTCCAGATTTTTGGCTCATATACTTGGCCTGTTCCTCATAAAATTTGTAGTTTTCTGGCAAATCACTGGGATGATCGGAGGATTGAAGTCACTAAATAATGGCATACATTTGTGTTTCAGACTTCAAATCCTTCCGAAAATGTATGTTAAAACAGACCCTGTTACTCTAGCAACTTTCGAAGTTTAAAAGAGCAATATTTAAAATTTGTCCCTATTTTTGGGCCTTTGCCCCCCCCCCCCCATTTTCTTGGGCTTTGTCCAGGTTTCTTGTACTGTGAGACTGAGAGGTATATTGCCTGGATCTCTGGCATAGAGGGCTGTGCCCTGACCATGACCCAGGTGACCCAAGCTCAATTAGCAGCTCAGATACTGATGTAGTAAGGTGGGGAAGGGAGGTGAGTGGCAAGTCACCCATCATGGGGTGGTTAGGGAGATTGTCCAGCCTACTGCAGTGCTAGTACCTACTAGGGGACATGTGCATAACATGCAGTATATAGACCAGGGCCAATAGCTTAGAATTATCAAGCCATGTTCGCTTGGTAGCCTCAATATGGTGTGTGAGGGAACATCCATGACTACATAGGAAAGGAGAGAAGAGCAATGTGCAGGCAAGCTGACATATCAGCCACCTGGAAGGAGGTTATGGACTTGAGCCAAAAAAAGTATAATTGTTGCTTAGATGATAGATTCCTGCAAATCAAATCTCACCCCACCTGGGAATGAAAGAACCAGCTGATTACAGAAAGGCTGGTGGCTCTCAGGCAATGGGTGGCAACAAGATAAAAATAGCAAAATCAAGTTTGGAAAGGAAACCCCAAAAGTCCCTGTGTGGGGGACATTTCCTGTACCTCACACTAACTAGATAAATAGCTAAAAGGCAGCACATGAAGGTAGGTTATACCTGCTTAGTGGGGATGCTTTTAATAAACAATGGATTTTATAAACATTATTTGCATGGCAGGAAATTTAAGCTAAGAGTTGCAAATAATCCTAATCCTATAGGCCTGGATATGAGTCCCCTCAGAGTGCACTTACATAATGAGTAACTGAATGAGTCCATTAACCAGTCTATGCCCCTGGGTCACCCCTGAAAAGAAGCACTTTTGCCTAGTTAGCTTTTTGTTAACAATAAATAAAATAAAAATGCAAATTTAATGAATCACTCTTTGCTTAAAATCACTTTTGTCATAACACCATAGTCTCATGGAAGGAGGGGTTGGGGATATGGTCCTTATCTGAGAAAGAAAATATAATGCAGCTGCAGAGGACAGCAGACAGTAACAATGATAACAGGAAGAGTTTTGTCTTTATTTCTTCTGTTTTTCTCAAGAGAAATGAGAATGCCTTTTAAAAATGTTCAGAAAATAAAAAATGCAATCAACATTGCCTGCGTATCACATGACCACCTCATCTGTCTTGTGACAACTGATGTAGAAAGCTACACACTGGCTAACATATAACATTTCTGATGTGTTCTAGAATGTTTGTAATATATTCCTTCTAGAATATATTTACAGTAATGGAAACAAGTTTCCTAGCATCCGATTCTGATCCCTTTCAGTTCCAAAGTCAAGGTCATGAAATATTCCAAGTTCTGCACTGCTATTTTTCACAACCTTGTATATTGGAAACTTGGTACTTGCATATTATCACAACCAGATTTGGACCCTGACACACTTTGTAATGTTTTTGCGAAAGTAGCAGTGTTAGCGTGAAAAGGCTAGTGTCCACTGTTAAGTATTATTTTGTTGGGTGGTTTATGACATTGCAAGAGGAATAATCTGAAATTTGCTTTCCCGGGAAGGGTGCTTTCCTGGTCAGTGGTAATGAGAAATGCACTACAGAGGGCTGCTCCCTCTGAGACATATGAAGAAGGGCATGTGTATGTCAGTGTTTGAACATCTTCACGATAACCTGCACTTCTTTCCCAAATAAGAATAAACTGCTTTGTGACTGTTAGTTGAAGGTAAAATAGATTATCCTGGGGCTGATTAATAAAAGCAGAGAGTCAAGAGTTTAACAGGAAGGATTTCAGTGAAGATATAAAATGTGTTGACCTCAGTCAACCCCCTTCATACATAGTTTAATGATCATGAACAGATCTTTCTGATTTATGGTTTTCTGTAAAGTAAATTGATTCATAATTACGGCTGGGAGGGACATGATGCTGAAAACCCCTTGTTTTTTCTCAATAGGCAGATAACACTGTTTTGGCTGTTTCTTAGAGAAAATGTAGGGTATGTACTTGTAGAACCTTTCCTAACTCATGACATTAATGGCATGTGTGTAGCAGCAGCCCTGTTGATTTTATTTTGCAGTAAGCTACGTCGCTAAAGGATGGTACCCCGGATGAAGGATTTAGCTGATCTTCCTTTTTCTTACACTATGCAGATAAGACTGCCTTGGCTGTTTGTCACAGAAAGGTTTGACTGTCTACTTACAGCAACCTTTAGTTAAGTCATGACATTAACACCATATGTGTAGGGACAGGACCTGTTCATTTCATTTAGCTTCATTTAGCATTAAGTTCTAGTAACTGGGAAGATGGCATGACATGCTGCCGGAGAAGTGCATGCATAGACAACATCAGTTTGTTTGCGTCTTTCGGCTTTTTCCCGGTTAGGGGTCGCCACAGCGGAACTCCTGTCCGCTAATGATTGGCAGTAGAGTTTTACGTACTGGCTTGCCGGGCCTAACGCACAACCTTTAACAAAGAAATGCCCGTTCACGCATGTCGCCACACAGAAGACGCTTTAACTGAGGATCGAACGGGCAACGTCTAACTGACAACATCAGTATTTTCCCATTTTTATTCATAACCCTGCACAAAAGACCTTTCATTGTCAAAGAAAACACATTGTCTTACATTTTTAAAACATTAACGGTCACATTTCACTATCGGGAAACAACCGTTATGATCGTAAAAATCTGGTTGCGATAATATGTTAAGTGCCAGAAAATTTTATTAAAAGTGTCTAAGCATTATCATATCATCACCTGTTCAGAAATTTCTGCCTTTACTATCCTCATGAATTTGCACCCAGCCTTGTTGCATGGCTTCTGTATGTCTTGCCAGAGAATGGAATCTGTTATAGCAATAACCCACGCCTGGGTGTGGGTAATGTGGGATTTACCCACGGTTGGCGTGGTTTGGTCCCGAGGGCAAAGCCCGAGGGACCAAACAAAGACAACCGTGGGTAAATCCCGCATTACCCACACCCAGAAGTGGGTTATTGCTATTATACTATGACATTATTTAAGAAAAGAAATAATTACTTTTCTTAAATAATGGCATTGTATAATGCCTCTTTGATGCCCTTCTGCAGCTGTCTGGTATCCGCGGCAGTTCTGATGTACTGCGCATGCCTACGCAGTACATCAGAGCTGTGGCCAAAAGCAACGGAGAAAGCAAGATCTCCATTACTTTTTACTGTTTTGCTATGTTAAATGGCTTTAACAAAGTGAGACAGCTTTAAAATAAGCAACAGAGATGTCTGTTGCTTATTTTAAAGCTGTCTCGCTATGTTAAACCCATTTAACATAGCGAGACATGTTTAAAAAAAAAGCAATGGAGAAAGCAAGATCTCCGTTACTTTTTCCACACTGTGTCGCTATGTTAAAGGAGTTTAACATAGCGAGACAGCTTTAAAAAAGCAACGGAGATCTCCGTTGCTTTTTTTAAGCCTGTGTCGCTATGTTAAACTCTTTTAACATAGCGAGACAGTGTTTTAAAAGAGACTTATCCTTTTTCCATTAGTATAAGTCGATTTACAACGTGCACGCTGGCCAATCAGCGTGCACGTTTTGGAATATTAATGGGGGGGGGGTCATGGTATAATTGGCAATATCTACCTCCCTAGGCAGATGTGGAGCCTACAAACAACCTTCAATGTGCTGTAAGATCATTCATTCACCTTTCAGTTTGGGATGTTTTTAATATCCTTTCCAAGTTGGCTCATTGCTCATAGTCAATGCTCCTTTGTGATAAGTTTGAACTTCAGCTGAACATTGAAATATTAAGGCTTAGTTTTCTTTACAGGAGGTTTAAACATGAACTCTACTTTAGATTTTGAAATCTGTGTCTACTATTTCCCTCGAAAGGAAAATACCTCAGTGGTACTTTATCTTCCATTCTCTGATAACTGCAAGAGACTTCTTAATACATGTTTTACACATCATGCAAACATTTCTACTTTGGGAGAGCTGCACAGTAAATGCCATTACTTTTGCATGCAAAAGTAACATAAAGGCATTACAGCACACAATAATGCTTCTCTCTAGAGTACAAACATCAATCTAATTATACTCTGAAGATCTCTACTAATACTAAAAATTTGAAAAGTAGGTGGAATTTGCACGAGTTTTTCCTACAAGTATCTACTTACACTTTCCAATGTACCATTTTAGAAACCAAAGCTTACCTTTTTTTCACTTATTTTCTTTACTTAATACAGCACAGGGTAATGACAGAAGTTATTAAAACTCTAGACTTGGAGCAAACAAAATCCCTGCCTCATTTCAGTTGGCAGGGTGATGCATGTTTTATTTTTGTTCAGTTTCTGTCTTTTTAATATAGCAGTCCGGATACCTGATGGCGTGGAAAGGATTGCTAAGGCTTAATAAAAACATAGCATTTCCTAATACAAAAACAGGAAATGAACAGTGTTGTGTCCTAATGGCCTCCTCCGGAAATGGTATATGGGTACTTTATTATTAGCATGTGCTATGTTTATTCAAGTGTGGCCTTTATTTCTGGCTTAGTAAGCTTACCTGGTCTCTAGTGACTAGTTTGAGAGCAGATACTTCTCCGTATGACAGGTGTTTAATACTTTATCCAGTAATGGGTATAACATGTTCTTCATGATGTTCCGACAGTTTCTTTTTATATTCATTTATTCATACATATGTGAGATGGAACACTAGGGTTCCATGTTCAGTTACTACCTAGTTACACTAGAATGAAGTTACATAACTTCATATAAGTTAATGCACAGTACCAGAATTGGGCTACTTTTACAAGCAATCCTAAGTGCAGAATATTGTCAGTATAATAAAAGATGATACTGATGACAGCATTGTGAGGTGGCATCTTCTTTATGTCTTATTTGAACAGGATCTATTTCTCTAGATCATATATTGGAATGCTACAGATATCACTACTGAGGTCAAAAGACCGAGTACAAGACAAAGTGAAAGAGTGGCAGAAGATGAATTTCTGATTGTCTGAATGATCATGTAGGGTTTTGCTGAAAATTGTAGTAAAGAGATATGTATTGAACATGTAAACATAGAGTTAAATGTCAGACTGTGGACTTGTATAACATGTTTAACTAAGCAACACCAATGGAAAGATGAAAGTCAGACTACAGAATTACATACATACCTTTCAATTGCACAGATTTTCAGAGAATGACCAGATTTTTCCCTCATTTTTTGGTCCATTTTTTCAAAAATGTGTGGTTTTCTGGCAAATTAGTGACAAATCATTAAAGACTGAAGTTAGAAAATAATGACAGACATTTGAGTTTCAGACTTCATACCCTTCAAAAAATCCATGCTAATGTAAAACCTGCTATTGTATCACCTTTCTAAGTTTGTAGGAGCAATATTTAAAAATTGTCCCTTTTTGTAGGCCTTTGTTCCATTTTTATATATGGATTTGTCTAGATGTTTTGCTCTAAGAGGTTGAGAGGTATGATTGCATATGTACATGTGGGGACCATGCTTTGCATGATTAAGATGAACAGACTCAAATAATAGCAAAATGCATGCATTTTGTCTGCTATCTGTCTGTGGTAACCTGTTACTGTACATTCATCTAGGTAACATCCAAACATCTCAACCTCTTAGTGCAAGAAATCTGGGCAAAGCATATATTAATGTGGAGTCAAAGGTCCAAAACAGGGACAAATTTTAAATATTGCTCTAATTAAGAAAGTTACTAGAGTAACAAGATTTGTGTTAGTATGCATTTTCTGAATTATATGAAGTCTCAAACACAAATGTATGTTATGACTTACTGACATTAGTTCTCAGTGATTTGTCTGAAGACCACATTTTATGAGGAACAGACCAAATTTATGATGCAAAAATCTGGACATTCTCAAAAATCTGGACAGTTGAAATGTATGGTAACATCTTACAATCATTAATTATTTAATCCTGTGTTAATCATTAATTTAATCATTTAATTTAATCATTAATTATTTAATAATGAATCATGCGGGATGTGACATATACAGCATCCCACGATACACAAGCACATATTTAGCTGTCTGATATAATATCTGTTCAGCAGTATTGCCTCTAGAGTGTGGGATCAGGTATTTTGCATTTTGGAGGCTTTCTATTTGTTTGTTGTCACATGGGACTATGATTCATGTTTATGCCAATAATATGTATTACAAATGTTGCTGGGATAAGATAAAATATATTAAAAACGGTCTTCTTCTTCATGATGGCTAATACATCTGATGATCTAATAACTTAAAAATAAAGCTATTTCCTTTAACATAAGAACTAACTTATCTGATAGCCTACTCATAGTTGTCTCTTTAACATGTGCTTTCACAATTCCAATAAATACCATCCTTAAAATGGGAACAGAATCACATGATTCGATTCACTCCAGATGGCGACTTTCTGTCAGTTGTTTGTTCTACAAAATAGTTAAAATATCCCTTTATTTTTACTTACTTTCACTTGTACCTATCTCTGAACCTATATAGCACTTCTATGTTGTCAGTTGTACTCCGTCTTGGAAAATAATCTCAGTTTTTTTCTTAGTGTCAGAAGTTATTGTAATCTAGATGTGTGTCACTCAAGTTCCATATACACTAAGAATACATTCAGTGTTTCTTGACGGTTACAAATTCCCTGCTTTGCAACAATATATTTAGTATATTTCATTAACACATCTGTCAGAAACTTGACTGCAATCTTGGTCAACAATTCTATTATGATATGTTACAGTTTTCTTTTCTATTTGGAAATGAAAACTACTTGTTAAGGGATAATTAAATTTCTTGTTTATTTTTC
Source organism: Protopterus annectens (assembly GCF_019279795.1). Classification (NCBI taxonomy): domain Eukaryota; kingdom Metazoa; phylum Chordata; order Ceratodontiformes; family Protopteridae; genus Protopterus; species Protopterus annectens. The sequence continues at coordinate 444,220,345 of NC_056740.1, forward strand.
CATACTGTGGATCTGGTATAGAAAATGTTCATATTCTTTCAAATGATACATATTACACATAGTTTATGTTACTTTTCTGTGTTATAATGTTTCAAAAATGTTTGATTTTGTGCTGTACATTTTTTAATATTAAATTTCATTTTTAATAAAAAGAGATCTTAAAAAATAGCCATTATGGCTTTTCTTTATGGCATGTTTCCTTTGATGGAAAAAACAGTTTACATCAGAACAGTAACATTACTGCTCTACAATGACCAGCAGGTGGTGCTAAAGCTCATCTTAAATTCTGCTCAGTATGTGCCAACCACTGGAAAAAGTGAAAGGAAACCATGCTTGACAGGATTTCTTCTTTCATGAGGGCAACGCTCACACACCTTAATTATTATGCTGTGTGCATCATAAAAGTGCTTAGTATTATATCAGACCTTTAGCGTAAATTGCTGAATCTATATATAATTACCAATCTTCTGTTATTAAAAAACATGAGTCATAGTATGAACTCTTAACTGCTCAGTTCATGTCTTTGTGTAAAAAGTATACCACAATCGCACAATATGCAATCTTCAATTCATCTCATTTAATGTGCATATACATTAATTAAAGCTGTGGAACATTTAAGTTGTGTTAAAGTGGTTTTAGTATAATAAACAGACCCAGTTTCAGCTTTATTGCAATAAAAGATTTTAGACTTTTTTATTTCTTGTTGTCTTTTTCTGGTAGATAGCGCCATAAGGTAATGGGGCCTGGTGATCAGAGATGTACCAATACTATCTGTGTGGAGACCTTATGTTGATCTCTTATGCTCATTTCTTGTAATTTATATAGCACCCCACATTTAAGATGTAACACCTTCCTGTTATATACTCCCTAACCTTGCTACTTCACATATAGTGTGCACAGCATTTCCTATTAGCTGGCTTAAACAGCTGAGATCCTGCAGTCTTCATAACAAACTGTCAGTGCTATGGCAGCCACGTGTATGTTCTACAGTAACTTGAAACAGCGTTTTGATTGCTGTACAAAAGCTCTTTATACCCTGAGCTCCAGAATAATTCCCAGAGGTATCTTAAGACTTCATATTTGCACTAATTAAAGTCTAGATACATTATGACTGTATATTTTCTAACAACATGCAAATAGTTCTGCCATTCTGCTGATTTGCAGAACCAAAGTTAACTATTCCCCTTCTGTCGACACCAATGTGGATTCTCAAGTCCCGAAGGCAGGCTACAGTTGTGTCAGTGAAGGTAATCCAGATGGTTTGCAACCCATCTGATAACATTTGATGCGCCTATTAATACTGGCAAGAATACATTTGAGTTTGAAAAATGTCACTTTAATGAGTTATTTACACAACACTTCCAGATAGCTCAGTGTTTTGTGGTTTGATGGTCTTCTGGGACATACCTGCGATGCACCTGAAAGAACTCCTTAACAGACTGGAAAGTCGCTGCATTACCTGTAAAAGAGGCAGTAGCATTATTTACTCAGTCCTATAGTCATGAAATGCCTGCAATCAAGTGTTTGTGTAAACCGCCAGAAAAATAATGGTAGTGGACAGTTCTTGTTAGTTGTAAACTTCTTTGCTGGCTGTAATTTAAATAAACTTTTTGTTGACATTGTGCTAGTTTGTGAACATATTCTTCTCATTTTACTTAGGAAGGTGTATGTGAAAATTATATGTGTGAAAAGTGATGCAACATAGAGAGAGATCAATCTGGTGGTCTGGCTTACTTGACTAAGACAAAACGGTACAGATATTATATCCTGTTGTTGTCTTGAGTTTGATTCTGACATTTTAATTTCACTTACATATTGTGTGATTCTGGAAAGGTCATGTAATTAAACCAGAAGTCCTTAAGCTGCTCCAGAAAAGACAACTTTGTAAATGTTTTACTGAACAAAAAATATAAATAAATACTAGTGCTCATCATAGCTGATGGCATATGCTTGTATATTTTAATACAAACAATCAGCTAGGAAAAACATGTGGCAAATGATAAGCAAGGGATGGGAGGCAACCTTGTAAAGTAAATGAAAAAGACAAATACAACAGGTGAAATGCTGCATAACAAGTCAGGTGAGAGATACAGCTGAAAAGTGCATGCTAGTTTCCAGGCAACCAATGAGACACCCTTATTTTAGGCAGTGATGAGACTAGGTGTTGCCTCCTTTGGTTACGTGTGTGTAACTTTGACAGGAGCTGAACACAGCACTGGTACATTTTCTAGCAATGGCTACATGGTCTATTTATTTCAGCCAGTGTTCCTTATCTTATAAGCCAGATATGATATGCGTGTGAAAACAAATGCACTTGTCTCTGAGGGTGGGACTCCACTTGCCTCAGGGAATTTTTCATTCAGTGAGGAAGACGGGAGGAAGAACACAACTGGTTTCACTGAAAACTTTAAAGTGTGGTTTATCTCCTGAAATCATGATGAGATATACATCAGGGATGACCGTAACAACAGCTGAAACTGAAGAGCCAGGAACTCAGGTAGGGCTGAATCAGATGAAAAAGTAATGAAGACTTTTTAAAGGGCTGTAACATGATGCCTGCATCTGTGTTTTGCTTGTTCTGTATCTAGTAATGTATTGCTTAAATTCTGCAGTGTAACTAGGGTGTTACACTTTAATGTGTGTTTATATATGTATGTATGTGTGTGTGTGTGTGTGTGTGTGTGTGTGTGTGTGTGTGTGTGTGTGTGTGTGTGTGTGTGTTTTCTATATCTATATCTATCTTTATAAAACACATGCACACGCAGCAATACAGGCAAGGACACACAGCCATGCATATATCACATGCCATTACTGTTGCATGAAACTTGGAGAATTAATAGTTTTAAATCCTGTCCTGCAGAGAGTACTATGAGGTTTTTTTCTAACCTTTTCACACATGTTGGAAAGTTTGATTTCTTTTCAGTATGAATTGAAACCTGTCTGCAAATCTCTTGAGAGAGTGGAGTGCAATATTTTTGAATAAAATGTGTAATAATGTATGCTGGCTAGATTCCATAGTCTGTTTTGAATTTTATATCTGAGATATGTAATGATTGCTTGAAATGGACACAGAACTGGAAACATTTTCTATTCGTTGCAGTGTTCATCTTGAGCCCCTGAATGTTTCAGGAGCTTAACTAAGGGAACATCCTATGATTTTAACTGTGGGACACTGCACTTAATGTAGCACATATTCAGATAGTTACTATAATTACCATGATACACCATCTCCAACCATTTGGTTCATCACTGTTATGAGTTTTATCTACTCTATGTTTGAGATCCCATTTCACAACAAAAGTAAAACTCACAAACTGTTTAAGGAAGTGGGTCACATTTCAGAACATAAGCCATATGGGACCCCTTTATTCCATAAATATTCTGCAGAAAGCTCTATTTCTCATCTAGTATCTGTAAGCTATTTATTTTTACCAGTGAGTTTAAAGGACATAAATTACATTTCACTGCAACATGTATAATGCAAAAGACAGAGATAGGATAGTTAAAATGAAACAGATGTAGAGACTGTGGCATGTTACAACTGATGTCCTCAAGTACAAACCATAAAAACATAAATTTGTAAGATTTCTATTTACATAACTTTTGTAGTTACATTAATTCCACAAAGAAAAGCTTTTTTGCAGATAGAGAACATTTTCCTTAATCACAAATTAGTGTAGTGTAATAGCACTTAACCTGTGTAGTACAACTTGTGTGATACATGTAGCAGATAACGTTTACTGTTTTATAGAGTTTTGTTAGTACTACCTGCACAAACCGACACATAAGCATACGGACACACACATTATATGTGTGTGTGTGTGTGTGTGTGTGTGTGTGTGTGTATATATCTATATATATATATATATATATATATATATATATATATAAAATATATATATATATATATATATATCAAAACACACACACACACACACACACACACATATTCATGGAATACACACCAGCATATGTATCTGTGTGGTTTGCTGATTTTTGTTGTTCTTTCAAAGCATTGTATTTTATTAAACATGGTGATGTTTTGTACTGTATAGGTGTGTGTGTGTGTGTGTGTGTGTGTGTGTGTGTGTGTGTGTGTGTGTGTAAAATGCACACCAGTTGTTTATTAGTTTATTTATACTGCTCTTCAAAATAATACTGCATTTTATCAAATGTGATAATACTTTGGAGCTTTTGTTTGTATTATTATTAGTGTAGTGCGTGTGTAATCTTTTATCACTGTGTTTTTTTTTTATTAATGCTGTGTTTCCACATAGCAAAATGTTTTGTTAAACATGATATTAATTTTGCGTACTGTATCTGCTTTTTTTTTTGCCTTCAGTATGGTAGGCACACTCAGTTTTCCATTCACATGCCTGTTGTAATATTGCCCCTTTAAAATCTCAGTAGATGGGAGGACAGCACGTATGAAATCGGTGTGTATTACTTAATACACAGACACAAACAGTTTGACATATGTGCATCATGTGACATGCCACTGAAGCTGCATTGTGGTCTATGCTTGAAAATCAGATGATTTGCCATTGCTAGTATAGTGAAGGAATCAATATGGAAGACATGGATAGAACTTACCAGCATCAGGTGGACCTGGTAGGCAGCAATCAGCTCCTGCAATATGAAAAATAGGAAGCAACTTGAAGGCCAGGCAGGTGACATGTCAACCTACTGTAGCATGAAAGAGGTCATAGTAAGCTAACCTGATACACCATGAAGAAAGGCATAGTATGACTGATTATGCAGCCTGATGTACAATGAAGGAAAAAGCAGTGGTTGATGCAGGGGTACTCAGTGAATACAATGAAAGCACAAATCTTATGATGACCTGAGCATATGGAAGGGGTAACACTTGCCTAGTTTAGAACTATGAAATACATGACTAGCTTTGCGTCCGTGTCTGATTATTTTGAATGATCATACACGCACACTCAAAACTTGGTGTTAGCCTGTAGTCTGTATTTAGCTGTGACTTCTAGATACGGGAAGTTTGATGTTTCGGTGTATTTTTTTGTGGCTTACAGGTACTTGGGAGTTACTAATTATGCCTGAAAAGATCAGGAGCAACTAATAAGAAAACATTGTTGTTGTAAATTTTAAACATTATCTCTTTCTACTTCACAAATAAAAATCTACTTTACCTTTTTATGTACTGTCATATTTCCATGTGTAAAACCAATAAGAATTGATAATTACTGTTGTGAAATGAGCACATTATAAAGCTGATGACTAAACAGATCAGTATCTTAGTTTATTAAATATGTTTGTTATGTGAAGGTATGACTGAAAAAGAAGATAGGAAGTAATTCAGCTGAACATAGATGCTGAACAGTAATTAAGATGTCAAACATCCCATTCAGATTGTTCTTTTCCAGATCATCTACTTGCATGTTTGTTGACCCTGATTAAATTGATTGATACCTTTGTACTATCACATGATTTATATAGGAGTACCATACCCTTCAATCTCTAAGTGAAAGGAATCTGGACAAAGCTAAAAGTAATGTGGGGACAAAGGCCCCAAATCAGGGACAGATTTTTAAATATTGCTCTTGCAAACGTAGAATGTTGCTTGAAGTGATAGGTTTTAGATTAGCATGCATTTTCTGAAGGATATGAAGTCTAAAACTCAAATGTATGTCATAATTTAGAGATTTGAATCCTCAATGATTTGCCAAAAGACAAAATATTTTATGAGGAACAGGACAAATAGATGGACACCCTGCAAAAATCTGGACAGTTGAGAGGTATGTGTAGTACACTGATTTACTGTGATCCTTACAATTTTAGGATCATAAGATGAGGGATGCAAAACAATTTCCAGTTTTAAATCAATTCTATCTATCTATCCTGTCCACAGTCTATTAAAACATGCATGTCTTAGGTAGGAGCTGGATAAAGATTAGGATTGTTTCTGCTCATCCTCAGAAGGTAGCCTTATTAGGCAAAAAATCATCCAGTGAAACGAAGAACAAGGAAGTATAAGTTAACTGGGTCGAAAGAACTTTAAAACAGAATTCTGGGCTACTTGAGTTGGTGGTAGCTCATGTGGATTTTAGGGATTCTGTGGCACCAGGTCAATGAAGAGTATTAAAATGTACTTATATCTGTATTAATTAATAAAATAAAATGCAAAGTGAAAGAAAATGTTCTTCTGTTTATTTTAACAATAAACAATAATAAACCACTGATCATTATTATAGCATACTTGTTTCTTTCCAAGTACTAGCCTCTTATTATTGAAATACTTTGGTTTATTAATTAATTAATTTATCAATCTTGTTTTCTTATTTTACTTTAAATTGTTGTTCTGATATTATGTACCATTTCTCATTTTTAAATTAAAGAAGGCTCTTAACACTCCCACCCAAATTTCTACTCTCACTTGCCCTCACTTCCCCTCTCTTCTATTCCCCTGTTGCCCTACTGTCCCCCACCTTCCACTGCTCTTCCCCCTCCCTTCTTTCCCATTGCACATCCACCCACTTGCTCTTCCTAATGAGATATTTTCATCCCCGGTTATGTAGAGTACATCTTCTGTAAATACAGTTGCATAAACTTTGACACTAACCTGTCATTCTGTGATCTAGTCTACATCCCTCTTTATGGTGTGCATTTTCATTATATAGAATTCAAAGTATTTTTGCTACATTTGGTGTTGAATTTGTATTACTTTGTCCTGTATGTTGCTACTCTGTTCAGAGCCTGAAAGTGTTCCATTGGTATCAGAGCTGCACACCAACATTAACAAATGACAAATAACCCTGACAGATTCCCATCTCTTCACTCCATCATCATTCAGCCTTCCACTACTGAGAGACCTCTGTGCTCCACTGGCCACTTATTACTGTCCATAAGTAAACCTGACCAATCATTACTGTCCATAAGTAAACCTGATCAATCATTACTGTCCATAAGTAAACCTGACCAATCATTACTGTCCATAAGTAAACATGACAAAACATTACTGTCCATAAGTAAACCTGACCAATCATTACTGTCCATAAGTAAACCTGACCAATCATTACTGTCGATAAGTAAACCTGACAAATCATTACTGTCCATAAGTAAACCTGACCAATCATTACTGTCCATAAGTAAACCTGACCAATCATTACTGTCCATAAGTAAACCTGACAAAACATTACTGTCCATAAGTAAACCTGACCAATCATTACTGTCCATAAGTAAACCTGCCCAATCATTACTGTCGATAAGTAAACCTGACCAATCATTACTGTCCATAAGTAAACCTGACAGCAGTGCAGAATGCTCCCCGTGTTCACGCTGCATCGCCAATAGCCAGAGTACCATCCGACTCCACTTCTGAAATACTTTAACTGTCACCTGAAGCAACACCTGATAGATGGCTCTGCACCTGCACCCCCCCCCCCATAGCTATATGAATGTATGTCATAACCCTCTACTGCACAAAACCTAATGTATTATTATCACAATCACACCCTCCTCTATCATCTCATCTCCTTTATCTTCCTTGTGATTTCTCCTTTTCTTATTGCTGATATTTTATTGCATGTACCACCCTTTATTAAAAAATATTCATATACAACTCATGTACCTGTTATTTTAATCAAAACTGGTTGCAAATAATGCTACCGATGTGAAATATGTCTGAATAATTGAACTGTTGCTCAGGAATTATTGCAAATGATGAAACAATGCAAATGATGCCAATGATGTCTGTATAATGGAGCTTTTTTCCTGGCCCTCCTCTGAAAAAGAACACTCACTGCTCAGTCAAAATGTCCCAGTAAACAAATGCAAATAAATAAATAAATAAATACAATACAATACAATACAATAAGGTAAATCACCAATTTACTAAGTAAATAAATAAAAATGCTCCCATTTGTTTCCAAATCACAAGTATTTTATTTTTCTTGTTCTCTGGAATGCATTCATGTATCCACTCCCTTTTGCTCATTACACCCACATTACTAACATATTTGTTTAATTAATTTACCGATATTCATCATGTTGTTATGGCTTTCCTCACTCCTTCCTTTTTCATTACCTTTTATCTGAGCATTTTTTTTTCTTCCATATTTCTTAACTTTTTAAAATAGAATTCTATTTTATATACACTGTAAATACAGTGCTTGTAGTCTTCCCATAGAATCTTGCATTCCTTCTTGTCAAAATATAAGAAGTGCATGCATCACTTTTGGCAAGCCATGTTTTGTAATGTGGTCTGTTAAAGTGTAACTCCTGGTTATCCCTTTAACACCATGTCAGGAGAGTGTTTCTCTGCACACAAACTGGCCATTCTGTTTAAGCTTAGTTCATTTGGACAACTTCCCAGAATTCCCTGCTGGAAGAACAATTCAACAAAAAGGGAATTCTCAGAGTCCAGGTACTACTGTCACAGATAATCATTTGCTCCTGGTTTTGTGTCTGTGGTATCAACCTGACACTGATTTTCTACAATATAGTAAGCAGTTAGCATCCCACATGTATAGAAGTACCCCAGTGTTTATTCTACAGTTTCTGTTCTTCATTTATTCCTTGATAACCCACTTATTTCAGTGCAGGGTCAAGGGGGTGCAGGGCCTCTCTTGGTGCACATTGTGTACAAGGCAGTAAAACTAATCCTAAACAAGGTGCCAGGCATACTGCAGGATACTCACACACATACTCACTCACAAACACCACACACACACTTACAAGCAACTTGAATGATCCCCAATTTACCTAAGGTATGTCTTTGGGATGTGGGAGAAAACTTTAGCATCCTGTGGAGACATAGAGAGATTGTGCAGACTCCTCACAGAAAGAACCTCAGCGATAACTCCTGGGCCAATGAATATTAGCAATTATACAATGATGGGTCCTTTACATTCACAAACAAGCATGCTGATTGGACAGCCCAGTCAGCTGCCTGTTGGAAATTGAGAATATACCAATAGAATAAAGTCCAGCCACTGAAGTATCATTGAGAGACCAGACTTTCTATTGAAATATGCTGACGAACATAGCAAAATAAAAGAAAAATTAGGTATATTCTCAAAAATAAAGAAACAGAAATGTACATGATTTTCCTTCTATTTCTGCACTTTCCTTTATAAAATGTCAACAGAAAAAAACAACAACTTGTCCTGCACTGCACTGATGTACTGTGCAAGCATTATACGTACGTCAGTAAAGAAGGATAAACATGGACTGACACTTCAGCTCCTTTAAACAAAAGCATTATTTTACAAAAGGTAAGCAATTTCTTTCTTAAATAATGGCATTGGATAATAGCAATATGTGGGTATATCAGGATTTACTCATGGCTGGCTTCCTTTAAGTACCTGGGTTTTGCCCTTATGATCAAACCACATCAGTTATGGGTAAATCCTGATATACCCACACCCTGTCACGGATTATTGCTTAATACTATTGACAGTTCCCTGTAAACTTAATTTCATTTGTGTATGATAATGTTTTGATTAGAATTTTACTTCTATCCTCTCTTTACTACTCATATCCATGAATCTCTATTTATAGGTTCATAGGCGTTTACTAGGCTATTGACTAAAATGTCCTTTTTAAGTCTAGCCATGGATCACAAATCTCTGATAAGTTCTGGTACCCTTAACAAGTGTAAGCGGGGGCTTCAGATATGAAAAAATTACAAGCAGGGGCCTGGGAGATGAACCATTTATAGGCTGTCTGTGTCCATTAGAGACACAGGTGCCAAACCATGGATGAATTTCCTATTCCTTATCCAGTTGTCCAAATTACACTTGAATTGGGTTAGGGAGGAACTCTGCTTGACTGTTCCAGAGAAGGAGTAACCTCTGGGATATATACCTGTCTCTCCAACAGGTCCTATTTATTATATCACTTGCAAGGTGTAAGTCTTTAGAACAGGTAATTCTATTGCTGTTTCATTTGCAAATATGAAGGAGGTCCATCAGGGTGGGGTCTGATAATGCCTTGAATGCCAGGCATAGATCTCCCCTCAACAGCCTGTAGGAGACAGAATACAGGGATAGGGCTTTGAGGTGGTCTGCAGAGGACATGTTACTTACACCTTGTATTCTTTTAGTGAGTAACCTTTGTGGATGTTCCAGTTGTTTAATATGCCTGGTTAGGTACATGCCAAGGGAGGCATTTTAATCTATGATAAGTCTGATGAATGCAGAATACAGTGGAACAATGACTTCCTTGGACCTAGATGCAATGCTTTTGTTTATAAGTTGCGCAATACAAAATGGTTTCCTCACTACTGTAGACACATGATGGTCAAAGGTTAGATTACTGTCTATGTGCATCTCTAAGTTTCAGACTACTGGGTCAACTCTAAGGGGTGTGTTGTTAATATGATACTTACAAGGGGTGGATGAATTCCCAAAGAATACTATTAAGCATTTATTTGCATTTAGTTTTAGTCCATGGCTCTGACACCAGTTGCTTGTCTATTTCAGCCCTTCCTGGAGAACATTTGTGGCAGTGGGGGATTCAATGACAGGTTCTAGTTTGCAAGGATCTACAAATTTAGTCAGCCAGAGGCCACTAACATTGGCCTTAACTCACAGAAGTAAATGCCTAAAAGGAGTGGTTCCAGGACTGATCCCTCAGGGACTCTGCTTGTGACTGACCTGTTTGTAGAGATAGACTCCACAATTCTAAATTCCTGGGTCCTGTTTATGAGCCATCTGCCTATCCATCAGGTGCCATAAGTCTTTGTACCTAACCTCTTGAGTTTGCCAACAATCCCTGAGTGGGGTATTATGTCAAATGCTTTAGTCAGGTCAATGTAGGCAGTGCGAACCGGGTTTATATCACATCATCGAATGATGAATACATCAAATTTGAAAGCATTGAACAGGTTTCATCGAAGATGGAAAACATTGAAATGATGTCAATGGCAGTGTTCAATGGCAACATGCAAGATTAAGGGTATAGGCAGGGGGGCAAGCCCCCCTGCACCCCTCACACCCCCACTACTTAAATATACCAATTCTGAGATCACACTACGGTGTAGGAAATGGCAGTCTTCTGTTTATGTACTGTAGTGCACTGAACTGTGATCTCCAAAGTGGTATGTTTAAGTGGCAGGGGGTGTGGGGGTGCAGGGGTCTTTCCCCCCTGCATGGAGCAATTTGTTTGTCATCCACACTCCACATGTTGTTTTCTTTGTTTTTTTTCCCCATTTTGATGTTGTTATGTTCGATGAAGTCAGTTCAATGTTTTCTCATTCGAGATATTCATCATTCGATGTTGTCATATAAACCCGTGTGAACCATTTTGCCCTCATCCTTTGCTTTGGTGACTGTCTAAAAGAAGTCCACCAGGTTGAATAAACATGACCTTCCCGTGATGAAACCATATTGGGTTGGGTCCCATGTCTGGAGGTTTCCTTTGTCATTACTGATCATAGGTTCATAGGTAGGTACTAGGCTATCAGCCCTGGGGCCTATACAAGCCCAGCCAAAAAGGTACCCTGGCTTTTGCCACCCAAGAAAATTATTTTCCTGTGCCACTGTCGAGCAGAGCCACAGAGGTGATCCCCGGGGTGAATTTCCTATTTTCCATCCAATCATCAAGATTTTTCTTGAAGAGTGCTAATGAGGAGCTTTGTTTGATATAGATAGGTAGTTTATTCCAGAGTATGGGAAGTCTCTGGGACAGGAATCTATCCCTCCAGCATGTTCTGTTTATTGTGGTGACAAGATTTAGGTCCCTAGAGTGTGTAGTTCGGAAGGATTGGGATTTCTTTAAGTGGAGCATGTCCAAAAGCTCTGGGTTTGACATAGCTTTGTATGTTAGGCAGAGATCACCTCTGAGTAGGCGATATGCAATGGAGTAAAGCTGGAATTTTTTGAGACGGTCAGCGTAGGGCATCTGTTTGAGGCCGGTAATCCTCTTTGTGAGGTATTTCTGTGGCCTTTCCAGTTGTTGTAGATGCCTTGTGAGGTACATACCAAAAGGGGCGTTGTACTTTATAATGGGTCTAATGAGTGATGAGTAGAGGGGAACAATGACCTCTTTTTTTCTGGATGAGAAAACTTTTTTGATGAGGTGTGCCACGTAGAAGGATTTCCTGACTACTGTGGCAATGCGATTATCAAAGGAGAGACTACTGTCCATCTGTGTCTCAAGGTCTCTTATCACACTTTCGGTGTTAAGTATACTACCGCCTATGTTGTAGTTCATTGTTACAGAGTTTTTACCAAAGGGGATGACAATGCATTTTTTGGCATTGAGCTTGAGGCCATGGCTTTGACACCAGGCATCTGTCTCAGTGAGGCCCTTTTGTAGGATGTCCACATCATTAGGAGTTTCGATTATGGCTAGTAGTTTGCAGTCATCTGTGAACTTCATTAGCCAAAGACCTTCTGTGTTTGCCTGTACTTCAGAGAAGTAGATACCAAACAGGAGAGGACCCAGAACTGAACCCAGTGGTACTCCACTTGTCACTGGTCTGAAGTCGGATTTGGAGTCTGCTACTTTCACAGTGTGGGTTCTGTCAGTGAGCCAGTTGGCAACCCATCTTGTGACATAGGGATTTATACCTAGTTTAGTGAGTTTATCTATAATTCCAGAGTGGGGGATGGTGTCAAAAGCCTTGGCAAGATCTAGATAGGCTGTGTGAACTACCTTACCCTTGTCTGCAGCTTTGGTGACTGCTTCAAAACAGTCTATCAGGTTTAGGAGACATGATCTGCCTTTTACAAACCCGATCTGGGTGGGATCCAGACTTTGAAGATTACCAATGTCTTTGTTTATAAGTTCCATGATGATACGTTCCATGGCCTTGCAGACCAGGCTTGTCAGGCTAATGGGGCGGTAGTTCCCGGGGTCGGTGTTGGCTCTCCCCCCGTGTGGAGTGGGATAACCATTGCTGTGCACCATTCAGCAGGCACAAAGTCTGAGGTGAGGCTATGATTGAACATGGTACTTAGGTGGGGTGCCAGTTCATTCTGTAGTTCATGTAGAACGCAGCCTGGGATGTTGTCTGGTCCCATGGATGCTGTGATCTTGGCTTTGGAGAGTGTGGTTTTTACCTGTGCAGCCGTGATTACAGGAACTTTGCATTCTTCCGGTATAGAGATGAGCTCTTTAGGGGGTGAGACGGGGGTAAAGTTAGCACTGAACCTATCTGCCAGGATGTTGGCAATATCAGTTGGGTCTGTATATTTAGTGCCATTGTGCTGTAACTCAGAGCAGATCTGAGTGCTGCCATTAAGATTCTTGACATAGCTATAGAATACTTTGTGGTTGTCTTTAGAATCAGTGGCGATTTTGTTTTCGTAACTAGCGTTGGAGGATTTTATCAGGGATCGCAGCCTCTTACTGAGGCTGACCAGGGAGCTCCTCCACTCGTGGGATTTTACTCTCTTTTGCAAGAGTTTCTTCCTTCTGTAGTACAGTTTGTTTATGGCAGGGGACCACCAGATTGGCTTCCTTTTTTTGGAGGATAGCATCTTGGTTCTATTTGGGATAGTACGATCCATGCACCACTCATGTAAGTGCTTATAAAGTGCAATTGTGTAGGACTCAGTAGTTGTAACTGTATTGTCCATCTGCATGGGTGTCATGAAGTTCACCATTTCTGTCTTAAGAAGCATGAAGATGGCTTTGGAGAAATTTTTTACCATGGTTTCCTTAATGGGGGGGGGGGGGGTGGAGGCAGGATGTGGATATCTAAGGTAATTAACTTATGGTCAGATCGGACCAATGAGGCATTGACTTCAGGTGTGGAACACCGGTCACTCATATTGGTAATGACTAGATCTAGGATATTGTTGCCCCTGTTGGGTGTGTGGATAAGTTGATCCAGGGCATTGGAGTTTATGAATTCCAGAAAGCGTTGCGTGAAGGAGTTGATACATGAGTATTTTTCCCAGTTAATGGTGGGGTAGTTGAAATCGCCCATTGTTAGGGTGTTTGGTTGAACCCTAATATTTTCCAGTACATCAAGAAAAGAGGAGTGGGAATCCTGGGGCATGGTGGGTGATCTGTAGCAAGCTACAATTTGGATTGCAGTTTTGCCCAGAGTTAGTTGCACTTGGATAACCTCGGCATTATGCTGAGCAACTAGCCTGGAGGTGTGGATATCCTTAATGAATATGGATACACCTCCACCTTTGGTGTTCCGGTCCAGGTTACATGGCCAAAAAGTGTAGTATGAGTTATAGCCTGGTAGTGCAGGGGTGCTCTCTGGAGCCTTGAACCAGGTCTCAGTCACTGCACAGATATCGATTTTCTCCATTTTAAGGAGTGTCTCAATTGAGTGCATTTTGAGATTTAGACTTCTGGCATTGAGTAGCATCACCTCCAGTTTTTGTTTGCCTGTTCCTGTTATGGTGGTGAATTTGTCATTTGAACCTTGCCTAAAATAGGCACTATAGGGGTGGCAAGAACCTTAGCCAGTATCTGGAATCCCAGGGGTGACAGGTGCAGGCCATCTCTGGCAAAGCATCGTGGTCTGTCGACCATGTCATCCCAGGCAGACAAATACTGGATCCCTTTAGAATGGCACCAGAAGCTTAGCCAATTGTTGAAGTCAATCATTTTGCCTTGTACTGCGGCATCATTCTGGGTGATCACTTCTTCTTGATAAAATCCACATTATATATCTAACTGTGTAACTTTAGCTTTAGTTGTTCTCACTTAATATTTTCACTCTCCCTTGACATCTGAAACTACATTTGTCTTGTATTTTCTACAGTTTCACTTTTGCTGCCTTATTATAGAAAACATGTTAAAATTTAAAAATCTAAATATAGTAATGACCACTGGATCAGATTAATTTAATCTTCCTCTGTATATTGGTAGGTGCATTCTTTTTCATCTTACTAGGTTTAGGATGTTATGCCATATTGTTCTGAAATTACAGCATAATGTAGTTTCTAGCTGAAATGACATAGGACATACCTAGTTTAAGCACTGAACTGTTGATAAAATTGGAGGCTGGCTATAGATTTGGGTATCTTTGGCAGGATGTTCCATCAATTTACAGTACTGCAGTAGTTATCAGTAGAACATCTACTGCTCTGGTAAGTTCTTACACAACTGTACTTCACAGAAGGAAAACACCATGCATGATGGATCAGAATTCCTTAATTAAATCGCTATGGTAACTGTTAGTATGGTAACCAGAGATAAGCAAAGCAAAGTACTGGCAAGGACCAAAGTTCATAGGGCTACTTACAGGTCATAACAGCATTCCCTCAGGTAACTGTACAGCTCTTTTTAACCCCAGCCATGATTTTAACTTCTCTTATAATTCTAGGAGACTTATTCCAATGTTTAATTTCTGTTTACAATAAGAACCTTGTTACTGTTCTGCCTCCATTAAAAGTTTTCCTGAACTTTCTATCATCTAAATTAGAGCCTAGCAGTCCTAGACTTACAAAATAAAACTTATTGTTATGAGCCACTCTCCCCACCAATGTATGATACGACAATGATTATAAATTTAACTTGTGCAGTCGTTCAGCTTGCCTTACTTTTTTTGTGATGGAATCTTTTTAGTAAACTGATTTTGTACTCTCTCTAATCTCAGTCTTTTTTTATTGATGAAATTTGATAACTGTGAGTTCTATTCCATTTTTGCTCTAAGGAAATAAGATGATGAACACCTGCCTAGTGTCCCTTTCACTCCAAAACACTTGTCCAGTATCCGTTTAACTCCAGAACACCTCCATCCCATTAGTGACTGTCCCCACTCTTCCTGTACCTACTGAGGCTGCACTACCCAATGCTCTTCATCATCACTACACACCAGAATGCTGAACAAGATCTATATATATTACTTGATAATGAATGATAACTGAAGATACTGAGGGTAGTAAGAAAAGCAACGGCATAGATGAGTTCTCCGTCACCAATGACCCACTCCAGCACAGAACAGATGAACATTTCAAAACTGCTGTTACTGGATGTAGATGCAGCCATGTCCAGAAGGATTGTGGGAGCTATACCCATTAAGAATTTATGGTGCCCCATCCACTCATCCAGATTCCTTTTGAACAGTGTCATCAAGGTGCTCTTATTCACATGAATTGCCAGCCTATTCCAAAGACATGCCAGTCACTGGGAGACAAATCTTTCTCTTTAACACATCCTATTCAAGTCATAGACCATATTTAGGTCCCTGGAACAGGTAACTATATTCTCATTTGATTTATGGATGTGTATCAAATTCATTAGCTTTGAGTTGAAGATTGCTCTGTAAGCCAGGCATAAGTCTACCTAAGAAATCTATACAATACTGAGTTTAGTGGCAGAGACTTTAGTCGGTCTGTGTAAGGTACGTGCTGGAGTCCCTTGATCTTCTTAGTTAGAAACCTTTGAGATCTCTCCAATTGCTGCAGGTGCTTTGTACAGTACATTCCAAAAGGGGTGTTATACTTCATTATGGTCCTGATTAGTGATGAGTATAGAGGGGTTATAATCACCTTTGCTCTAGAGGCAATGCCTTTGCTAATCAAGTGTGCTACATAGAAAGCCTTCCTTACTACAGTAGACACATGGTGGTCAAAGTTAAGGTCACAGTCTTCTTGTGATCCCATATCTCTTACAACTTCTTCGGTATACATGGGATTTTTGTTGACAGTTTTTCTTTCTAAAAATATGAATACTTTTAGTTTATCCATTGGAAATATGAAACACACACTCACCACTTTGCTGATTATTGCGTGGTATAGCCTAATAATTTTTCCACCCAAGTGATCACAGTTCTCAAGGAACAGGATGCATTATCTAGAACAACTGGATTCTAAGTAAATCAAAAGAAGACAGTCCTTTTCCAATTATCTTTCTACACACAGATGAATGACTATAACACATGAGGTTACATATCTTGGAGTCAGGACATGCATAAAGGGGATGAAAGCAATATCTGCCCAACATTAGATTATATACAGAAACTTTCCTCATATAGAAAACAATACTCTCTCCACTCTCTTAAGAGAATACTGGCACTAGAAATGTATATAGTCTGAAAAATTATATTAATTTTCTTGTGATATATTCAAAAGGCACAAATACTATGTTTGATTATATATTGGATTAAAATAAACCCCACATTACCAGGAAAAAGATGTAGATGCCATAAAAAGGTAAGGTTTAGGGTCCCTGACCTAAGGAAATATGGACGTGCTGTCATTGGATGGCTGTATTTTTGAATTAGAAAAACTCTGTTAAATCTACCTAGTTTGGATCCGAACTGTATTTAAGGTTTTTCACCAACCCTCTAATCAGTATGCTATCCTACAAAATATAGGCTCTATGGAATTAGGTAACTGGTATGAAAGGGAAGACATGTTCACTAAAAGATGAGGAGTCCCAGTGAGTATTGGGAGCACATTTTTGTGGAATCTTCCCGATATCAAGAAAGACCATAAATTAATTTGGTGGGATAATTGTATACAGGGAGGAGTGTACTGCATCTCTGATCTTTGGGATGATATGTTGCAAAATACCTATTCTTGGAATCAAATCAAAATTGTATTTCCTGCCCTTACTTCTATCTCTTTAACTCAGGGAGTACAACTCCTGTAGGGGAACATGTGAAGGGATGGGTTCCTCTATTATTAGAATCATCTTATTCCATGAGATCTTGCTGGTAAAATATGTATAGCCCAGTGTAAATTGCAGACATTAAATGCTGAGCTGATGGACAAGAATACAATTATTTATTTATACTATATCAAATATCTTTAGAAACTTATAGAAATACAGCACATAAAGTATGGATTTTTTCTTCTTTTCCCTGCAGCATACACTCAAAATAATATGTTCACTTCAAAGTTAGACACAATGATAACATTTAAAGAAAAAAAATCTGATACATTGTTTTCCATTAATGAATAATGAAAAATTGCATTCTGTTGATTATATCAAAAGTGAGTATAATTTATGTAAAGATATGTGGTTGGATGTACAATCTTGCAGACAATATGTAGAAGGTAAAATTAAGTTAATACAATCAAAGGTAAGAGATCTTATCCTAAAATTAATTGAATTTCTAATATTATTATTAATATAACAAATCACTCTGAGAGAGGGTCTCTTATCCAAATTATATAGAGTGGTGAGGAAAGAAACAAAAAAGTTGCAATGACAATTATTGGGACTATTTTACTCGCATTAATAACAGACCTCCAGATGAAGAGGATAAAAAATAATTTTTAATCTCTTTTAAACAGACAATTTCTTCTCTTGGATGGAAACTTTTTACTTGGAAATTCTTACATAGATCTTTCTTTACACCTCATAAAATTGAATTAATGTTTACAAAGAAGCAAGTTTATTGGAGATATAAACAGGGGCTTAAAGCATATTGGCAACACATGTTCTTTGATTGTGTTGTACTTACACCTTATTGGAATAACATTAATTTATTTTACATGATTTATTTGGGGACAATTTTGTTTTATCTAAGTCATTACTTCTTTTTAATACCCAGATTCCAGTTTGTGTTAAATGAATGAAATACTTTCTTTTATGGTCCATTTTATCAATTGCAAGGAAAGTTATAACCAAAGAACTGGAAGAATGGATCTACACCCCCTTTCAAAGATTTCACAACCGAAGTATGTCATCTGTAAATTATCACAATTAAATCAAGATCTGCTAGAATCACCTCCTACTATAATACGTGGACAAATTTCAAGGAAGAGGTTGATAAACAAAAATAGTTATATCAATTGCAATGTACAGGAATCTTTTGAGAATCTTCATTGGTAGTAGACAGTAGAAAATAGTTTTTCTTGTTTGTTCTTGTTCATATTGTTTTTGATAGATATATGTAAATTAAAATGCTTTTCCCCAATATACTGTGTTTACAGTGAAAGAAAATGTGCAAGGCCAAAGAGCAGTTTTCAAAATAATATGGCTTGCTTTGCAAGAACAGTTATGTTCAGCTTAGATATTAATAACATATAGCTGTGGGCTTTACTGTAAATACATACTGTTATAGAAAAAAAGGAAGTTGACTTTCTTGGCTTTCACAAGCAGAAATAAATAAATAATATGCAGACAGGTCAAGTGACACAAAGATGACATGGAGAGACTGTTGTGAAGTCTTCAGATACAGCGAGGACCAAAAAAGGGCATGAAATAACCATGGACTTTTTTATGACACAGACAGAAACCAGAACAAGTCACAAGGACATTAAAAATAACATTGGTTGAAAAGAGTATATAAACTGGACAGTATGTTTCATTCAGTAGTGACGTCTTATACTGAGAGTGCATCAGTATCTTCATCTGTCTAGCTGTGTTATAATAGAATTACAATAGCTCTGAAAGAATTAACTGTTTTGCAAGAATTTGTTCTGAGACAAATAAAGAATAACAGATACAGTAGTACGGAGTTTGTCTGATCACTTTTGGACATTTTCTTCAGTGGCAAAATAAAGACCTCTGCTTGACATTTCTTCATAAAAGAAAGAAATACATTTCTTCAATGGCGAGCCTTGGCCAGTGGCTGTGACCTTATATCTGTTACCGGCAGTTAATATTACAGAGGGATCCCTACTACTTACTACGTTAGTTCAACAGAGGAACAGTTCCAGTTCCAGTATTTCGTTGGTGGACACAGAGCACCGCCGTGGAAGCTGTCCTGCATCGGACCACCTACAATTCGTCTGTGGAAAAACACCGTCCTTTTCCAGATTGACTTCAGCCTGATCATCTGCTTGTCTTCTACATAAATTATGATACTTTCTTCACAGTTATAACATGGATGCAAGTACAGACAGTTAACATTACAGTGCCCACATATTGTATATATAAATTTACATTGTTCAACCTTCTGTGTCAGACATGAAATGTAAATCTGAAATGTTTAATGTTCAGAAATTACATAACAGTTGTGTTTGTAAATGTATAAATGCTTATAATCCATACATAAAATATACAGCAATTCATAAAGACTGTTTTTATGAGGAAATAACTTTCCAAACTTATATCTATCTTGTCACAGGAGTCTAATATGTAAGCCATACCATAAGATATATCCTATTCTGATAAACAATTTGTTTGATTCTAGCATTGTTAGTTCTTCACATATACAACAGTTAAATGTACCTTCTGCAGTCACCTAAATCTCATACAGTACAAGTGTATGTAATTATTGTCAGTAATAGACTACATAAAAATGTTATTTATAGTAAATATTGCAAATGCACAAACAGAAAAAGTTCTAACATAGTACAGTGTGCTATCAATATTAACCTTTTAAAGAAAAGGTTTTCACAGCTTTTCAAAATTTTCCTAGAGACAGTAGTTAGGGACAATAATGCCATTTAGAGGAACAGACTCAGCATAGCATTCAGACTTTACATAATGACATTTCTGGTTTAACGTAACAATCAGATAGAGCCCAACAACATTTACTAAGGGCACAAACTAGAGAGGTTAATCTGACAAGACAGTTAAAAAAGCCTAGCAAGGTTTACATTGGGCAGGGTTCAATGTTTATTACAGAATCTGCCTCAGTGGCAAGACAAAAAAAAAAAATAATAATAATTTTGTTTCAATATGTTGGCATTTAAACAATGGTTGACATACACTGTGTGGTCTATTTCAAATAATGCTTTATTTAAATTTTCTTTGCATTTACACATGCCAGTTTGGGTCAGAAGGGGATTTATCAACAGTGTTGGCAAACCCCTAAAACATGCTCCAGTATGAGAGTTATGAACATTAATTCCCAAAATGATTTACAGGGGAAGTTCAGTACAGACAATGTTTTGGCAAATGGCAAAGCAAAGCAAGCAGATGAAACAGGTGAGTGTCTAGACTCACGTAACTGTTTTACAGACAGTCTAAATAGCATGACAGAAAAAAACAAAATAATGTTTTGGTCAGGCAAGATGTTATGTTAAAGCAATTCCATCATACAGCTAATGACATTCTGCAAAATGCAGATGCAGCTTTAAAATCAGTTTTTGCCTGACAGACAGATACACACTCGGAGATTAAGCCACAGTGATAGACAGTTTTAAAAAGTACGCAGTATTGCATATGCACATAGGAAATGTACACAAACAGCTTGTAGACTACATGGTGAAAGGAAGGGGGTGAAATACATGGTCTGATAAAAAAACAAACACAGAGGGAACACGAGCAGCTTCGGCTCCACCAGGATTACAGACAGACAGATACACAATAAAGTTCAGAAAAACAGGTGATATGTTTTACTTGTACGAAAATAGGCCACATTAAACAGAATTGTCTATATTACAAACAATGCTTCTTCAAAACCCAAAAATAGTGAAAGAAATCACGATAAAGAAAATACATTAAGGGACAATAAGTCACAGGAACAAACACAGAGGGATACATAAAAATACATTAAGGGACAATCAGTCCAGGAACAAACACAGAGGGATACATAAAAATACTTTAAGGGACAATCAGTCAGAGGAACAAACACAGAGGGATACATAAAAATACATTAAGGAACAATCAGTCCAGGAACAAACACAGAGGGATACATAAAAATAAAGTATACCCTATGAAATACCAAATCATGGCAGGCAATAGGCATTAAAGCAATAAATTAACAAAATACAGGTTATTAGTTGGCAGCAAAGTATAGGGATCTTTTAAAGCAATGGAAGACAATGTTGGTATACAAAACTCAATGTTAAACAAAGGGGACAGTAAAAGACAGAAAAATAAATATTACTTTACTGGTTTAATAAGCCAGGACAGATTCAGAATAAACACAGAAATAACCTACAGACATAAAGTTAAAATTAATACAGATACAGTGTAACGTTAAAGGTAATACAAATACAGTATATACATTTACAGTAGTGCAAATGGTATATGCAAAACTAAACAATGCAATTAAATGTTGGGTATGTAAGTCCACATCTTCGTCTGGAAATGGAGTAACATTTAAGGCAGTACCTATGACAAATCCTAAATAACAAAAGGTTCTACAGTAACGAGAGGGTCAACCCCCCCCCACATTAAAAGTACAGTATGTCTCCAAAGGCAGCTTATGCATACATCAAACAGGATCAATATTAGTAAAAAACAGTGACTGTAATGTCATATTTTCAAAAGAATGTCTTACATAAAATATAACAGCAAACAGTCTTATAAACAAATAACATTTTTCAGCTAATAAAAATCCAAGCAAAAGCAGCACACCATGCTGATTCATAAAAATCAGTGTAAGTTAGTAACAATCAAACAGTAATCAGTGTAAGTTAATAACAATCAAACAGTATCAGTACAGTAACAGTCTTAACAGTCTTACAAAAGTTTAAATTTGTTTCTATAACAGCAATCTATAAACAGAACAAGGTAATCTAAAACAGTTACAAAGAAAAAATGAGGAGATACTTAGATATATTAAATCATGAGAACAGGGACATCATGATTGGATACCTGATTTCAATACATTTTTGGACATGCAAAATTTGTTTGCAAAGGCATGTGACAAGTTAAATTGTTGGGTTTTTGGCCACATTCCTTACAGAGGGAAAAGGCCATTACACACAGTCCCTTTAGAGGTTACACATACAGGTTTTATGCTTAAAAAAATCTTATAAAAGTAAAGTTGTAAATCAATCAGCCATAAAACATTTACTGTTGATGAAAATAGAAAAAGGGATACTCTGTTTTCATAAGAACTATGGTCATGTGAAACAGCTTGTGTATAAAAGATAAACAACATGGAAATTAACACACAATACTTCTGTTAAAGACGAGATAAAAGCGGAAACATAGAGTATGCCGTTCCAATAATGAGAATTACTCACACATTACCAGAGGACATGGTAAAAAATAACCAGAAAAGAGGGAGGTTCATGATAAAAAAAATAAGAAATGATTTTAAAACAGCTGGACATAGGAAATGGTGTTATTTCAGGAGCTGAATTTTTCACTGGTATGGTGCCACTAAGGCAATATAGAAAGTTACAAAGTTAATAGCAAATGCAACTTATGGAGCTATCTCAGATATAACAGAAGAGATGTGTTATAAAACTGTCAAACAGGTAACTGTTGTTAACAACGAAGAAAGGCTATTAAGTACAGAGGATCACATTTTCTTGTAAATTGTTTTTTTTTTAAATATTCTTTTCTCAAAGCAATAATGAAATTATGCAATGCAAAAGAAATATGCTTGTTTCTAATACAAGGTTTTGCCTTGTAAAGCAAGGGTTAACTTGACAAGATTTTGAAATAAATGCTTGTGTTTAACTGCAAGGCTGACAACTTGCTTAAGGAAGCATAAAAACAGTTGAAAATAGATAAGTAATAATGGCTATGTGTCTATGATGGGGTATTATAATTTCCGCATTAATTGCTCTTATCATCCTTATAAGATTTATGTTAATAAAAGTATTAATCAAGTAACAGCTGTTGGTAATGTAACACTCTTTAAAGAGATAGCATTGAATGCAAGGGATTCTTATGTTACAAAAGACCAAGGGATTCAAAGTACTAAAGATCATATTCTGTTGTAAATTGTCTTACATTTTCATGGGTCTTAAATAAAAAAAGTGGGAACTGATAGATATTGTGTAAATTAAAATGTTTTTCCCCAATATACTGTGTGTACAGTGAAAGGAAATGTGCAAGGCCAAACAGCAGTTTTCAAAATAATATGCTTGCTTTGCAAGAACAGTTATGTTCAGCTTAGATGTTAATAACATATAGCTGTGGGCATTACTTTAAATGCATCCTGTTATAGAAAAAAAGGAAGTTGACTTTCTTGGTTTTCAGATGCAGAAATAAATAAATAATATGCAGACAGGTCAAGTGACACAAAGATGACGTGGAGAGACTTTTGTGAAGTCTTCAGATACAGCAAGGACCAGAAAAGGGCATGAAATAACCATGGACTTTTTCATGATACAGACAGAAACCAGAAGAACAAGTCACAAGGACATTAAAAATAACATTTGTTATAATAGAATTGAAATAGCTCTGACAGAATTAACTGTTTGGCAAGAATTTGTTCTGAGACAAATAAAGAATAACAGATACAGTAGTACAGAGTTTGTCTGGTCTACTTTTGGACATTTCTTCAGTTCTTTTTTTATGTTCACAAATGTCTAAATACAATTATTGCCATGATCAATTTGCTTAGTTAAAATGCAATAAAAACTTTTTCCAAAAAAAATAAATAAATAATACAATTATACTACGGAATAACACTTGAATAAATGGAGCAGGAAGTTAGATGATAAACTCACTAAGTTTAGTTTACTTATCTTTACTTATCTCACTAAGTGATAAACTCAAAGAAGATTGGGTGTTTAGCTTATGCCATAGTCAGGATTCTTGTTAGCCAAAATGCTGTACTATTGTTATATAACACCAGCTAATTTACTTAAAAGAAACTTAGCAAAGGAGGATCTGTGTAGGCATAGTCATGAATCAGAGACAATATTTCCATCTCATTTAGTGATGTACACAAGTATGCATTTTATGACACAGGGTTTGGAACCATATTGCTTGGGCAGTGCAGATACTTGGGCTATTACCACAAGATGTGAAATTTTGGATCTTTGGCATTTCCTCATTTATAGGTAGATTAGAATTAAAGGATTATGTTTTGGTTAGAATAACAACCGTTAACTGCGGTGGTGGTGCTGCGGTAGCATTGTCGCCTCACAGTAAGACGTTGTCCTGTTCGATTCTCAGCTAAAGTGTCTTCTGTGTGGAGACATGTGTGAATAGACGTACCTTCGTTGAAGGTTGTGCGTCAGGGCTGGCAACTTGGTATGTAAAAATCTACTGCCAATCATTAGCGGACCGGAGTTCCGCTGTGGCGACTCCTAACCAGGAAAAGCCGAAAGATACAACATACTTGTCTCTTGTGTTTACTTACTGGAAAACTACTGATTAAGATTTTTTCATAAATTTCATTTTAAATTGGCCAAATGGTCTCATTATGTTATTGATATGAAAAAAAAATGTGCTGGATATTGGATGTATAGGTTTAGCTCCATCTAAATAGCATTGATAGCCTTCTGTAGAGACAATAATATTGTACTGTATGATTGTTAACCCTGTGTTTATATGTGCAGCTCAATATCTGTTTTTGGCACTCAGTAAAAAAACTTGCCATTAAAAATGACATTCCTGTTATTAAAGGAGAGGTCAGATTGTTGCATCCAGTTCAGATCACACATGGAGGGGCATGTTTTTCACACGTACTTCTCAGCTAAATTTATGCATGATAGTGTAATAGTCCTGATTAGATCTAAAGAAACAGGATAAAAGAAGATACAAAAGCATTTTGAAATTGGTAGAATTCATTTAAGAAAGTTGCTGTCAAGCAAAGTTTGCATCTGTTCTCCAATAACAGCCCATGAGCTCGTAGAAGAAATGTCACATTCTCAGATGTATATAATTGAGCATTTTAACTGAAGGATAAACAATACCCACAGTCCTTGCAAAGGACTGGGTTTCACTTTGCTGCCAAAATAAAGACTTGCTGCTTTAAAAGTTTAGTGTAGCCATCATTTTATATGTTATGGTATTTTAGGTACTTGATCACTGGTTTCTGCAACAACTTATAGAAAGTGTCAATGTCGTGCACCCTGAAATCTCAGGACATTTGCTATTTTTCACATTTCTATTTTGCAGAACACAGTTACATGAATATTGATTCTCCTGCAAAAAGAGAAATAGGTGATAAATATAAATATGAACTTACATAAGTGGTCAGATTTCTCTTTGTGTTATAGTGACCAGAGTTCAGGAGTGAGTTTTGGATGTTGATAGATTAGCAGGGGGTGAAATGATAAGAAAACAGCTAGCCATGTCTCATTTTGTGCTGTGGATGGGGAGCTAGAGAACATTATAAATGCAAGTTCTAGTAGAGGCTACAGCTGTATGGTGAAAGGCATAATGGGAAAGAGTGAAGCTGAGCTCACAATGGCCAGCAATCACACCTGCATTGTGTTGATTTCTTGATGCATCATATGAGAAGAGAGCAAATTGTCCACCTGCAAAAATACTGATTCTTAACTACCATATTCAGCTCCTTTACTCTTTTGTCTCTAGCTTCAGTGTAAAGAGTAGCCATAAGGTGGCCTTTCACAAACCATAATATCCTTAAAGCAATGGACCTACAGATGGAACTGAAAGTATAATTGGCACTGGGAGCCAGATGATCTGAATGCTATAATTTGTATGGTGTTTGTGTGTGTTGTGGAGGGAGGGTCGATTGTTCAAATAGAAGTGTTTCAAGTGTAATTTTTGAGCTTCATTGGAAGCTGAACAATTGCATTCATTCAAAACAGAAATAAATGCTTCTGTAGGAAGGCCATGCTGGGGACTTCTCCCCTTACACACCAGACAATGTAATAAACAAAATCAGGATCACTGTATCATATAATGGAATCACCACTGGGGCTACCACAAAACCACTGAACCACTGAATAAAGGGATGAAGTACTGATTATGGCCAAAAAGACCCAGGTTCAAGTAGTGGTGTGGGTGCTGGAGGATCTGACTCAGGAAGGCAAACAAATGATGAGACAAGAGCCTACTCTCTGAGGGGAGGGGCTTGTGTGGTGTGGAGGCTGGTTATTTGCCAGTCAAGGCTTGAGGGGAGGGGATTGTATGTTGTGGAGGCCGGCCATTGTCTGTTGAATGGTAGTGACTGTGACAACAGGAAATTGGTAAGTGCCAGTCAAGGCTTATGGGTAAGGAGGAATGGGAAAATGAAATGTTTCTCAAGCTACATCCACATTGAAGCCCCATGCAATTGTATGTGGAAACCAGCACATTAACTGGGTAGGTCAAACTTACTTGCATGTAACCCTAACAACAGCTAGAGGCAGTATGCTGGCCCACCTATTGCTACTTTACCATCCTTTAGTTGTGTGCAGTAAATCTTGAGTTCTAATTAAAGGGTCTTTCCTCCAACAGACTTGTAAGCTACCAAACAAAAAGACATTATGGGGTATGCCCTAATATGTGGTGGTCCTAGAGAGGGGTTAAAAAACAAACAAACAAAAAAAAACAACTTTGAAGAACTGTAATGCTTGACAAAATTCGGATTATGTACCCTGTCTGTTATGCATGGTGAATGTGGTGAAGGAGAAGTAACACCATAAAACAATTCTCTGACAGTTTTCCTTTTTGGCACCCATGTGCTCTTATTAATTGTCTGGAGTTGCAGCATTATTTCTGCAGCTCTGCTTTTTCTGAGCCATCTTGTACCTGGTACTTTAGAAATTTGCATAGCAAATTTATTGTCTGAACACTTATGCTTGCTAATTTTCCAATTAGGCTATTGTTCAATGTGTTTGCAAGCAATACAGTAACAAAGCTTTTAGCCATGATACTTTTAACTTCTAGAATTAAATGTCAGACAATCCATAAGTCATTCTTGTAGTTTACTCTTTAAAGGTAGATAGTAAAACACTGGAAATTGCTAATTTGAGTGCATACCTACCTATTAAAGGTATTTCCATGTTCTTTCCTTACATTTTGTGAAGAGTTTCCTATTTGCTTATTACTTTGCTCTCTGCAATATTCACTGCTGTTTTCTATCATTCTATCATGCGTGACTCTTAATTATGTATGTTTATTGGTGTTGCTTCATTAATTATGTATGATTATTGGTGTTGCTTCATTAATTATGTATGATTATTGGTGTTGGTTCATTAATTATGTATGAGTATTGGTGTTGCTTCATTAATTATGTATGATTATTGGTGTTGCTTCATTAATTATGTATGTTTATTGGTGTTGCTTCATTCTTGAGTACACGGTGGTGCAGTGGTAGCGTTATTGCCTCACAGCAAGAGGTTCTTCCATTCGATTCTCGGCTGGAGTGTGGGGAGTGCCTTCTGTGTGGAGTCTGCATGTCCTCCCTGTGGTTGGGTGGCATTCAAAAGACATGCGTAAATGGGCATGCCTTCGTTGAAGGTTGGATGTCGAGCTGGCACCTCGGCATTCGTGAAAATCTACTGCCAATCATTAGTGGACCGGAGTTCCGCTGTGGCGACCCCTAACTGGGAAAAGCCGAAAGACAAACAACAACAACAACATTGGTGTTGCTTCATTCCACAATTCTCTTTATTTCACAGTGTGCATCCTTTCCTTCTCAAACCCTTTGTTTTACTAGAGTTAAGTTTTGATGCCTGTCTAATTTATTCCTTTGAGTTTGTCAGTGATTTATAGGTTCATTGGTTCATAGGATTATATTAGTCTATTGGCCCGGAGGCCCTTATAAGCCTAGCCAAGAATTTTACCCATGTTCCCTCAAAGTCAAAAATGTGAAATGTTGAATTCTTAATGACCACAAATCCATACACTCGGTATTCAACCTTTTTTCTTTGCTTTCTAAGTGTTTATATACTAATTGTATAAACGTGCATGATATAAATCTATATTTTTTATTGCCATTCTTCTACAAAGTACTTTCTGAGGTATTCCTTAAGAAAGTGGAAGCTGTGGTAGGGCCTGTTGCTGCAGTTGGGGAACAAATACAAGTTTACAGCCACTGTTTTCTTAAATGTGTGTTTCATGTTAAAACCTCTATGTTTCATAGTGTGATATGATTGCTTGAATTTGCAGGACAAGAGATAATACAGTATCTTACTTTTGCCATTTATTCATGTTAACTAGTTTCAAGTATCCACTATTTTAAATATACATTATTTACTGAAGACTGATCACCTTCTAGTGTATTTTTTTTTTGTTTATGCAAGCCTTTATTCTCACATGCTTTCTATGACCATGTGGCTATGTGCAGCTGAAACCCTTTTTTCTGAACCATTTATCCAATGACTAATTCAAGTGCTAGGTACAGAAATTTATTTTGCATTTAACAGCATTTCAGAAAAGTAATCAAAGTTGCCATCTGCCACATACTAGCTCCTGACTGAGGTTAGCATAATGGTTAAGGTGTTTACATTGTAAACTGAAATTGGAGGGTTTGATTCTCATAGGGGGGTAATTGACTGGGTTTAAGATGGCTCACAGGGGCAGTTAGCCAAGTGCTAATCTAAACTGGTTGATTTGTTTACTTATTTTCTACATTTCATTAATTGGATAGATTTCACTGTACCTGTATCCCTTTTTCAGTGGAATTCTGGAGTTCTGTTCATATTACATGAGATAATTTTGGTCAAGACATGAGGAGAGCACCTCTGATTTTGATAAGTAGAACTTCAGAATCTTTGTCATCTGTACTACCATAAGAATGTATATATGTGGCCCCCAGTTTAACATTTCAGACAAAGGGCATCATCTCGGGAATCTAGCTCCCCTGACTGCTTGCTGCCCTGGGGAGCCTGCTGCTGGAATAGATGCTACAGCATCCTAGTCTTCCTGGTTTCAGTTGCAAGTGTGTTACCTGTTGAACCGCCAACACATTCATTCACATATACATTTTAAAACAGGGTTCTCACACTTCTTAGGGTGCCTGTGATGGCACTGACTCAGCTCAGTGGGAAACAAGACATACACTGCAAATGAAATGAGAATACTCAGAATGAACAAAAAGTTAAAATGTTAAAAAAAGTTAAAAATTTTAATTTAATTTTTAAATTTTAATTTTTAACTTTTTTAACATTTTAATTTTTTGAATTTTATATGGTTTTATTTGTTATAATATTTTTAACATACAACAGATGAACTGGGTCACAGTCATTTGTTTTATGTCTCTTTATTCACTAGATGGAGTTTTAAGGAGAAATAGTTTTAAGGTTTAATACTGCACAAGATGATGGTTGCCATTTTAGCAACGTGAACTCTCTTTTTTATTTTTATTTTAGCATAGTTTGTAGTGTATTTACATAGTTATATATGCATTAGTCTTGTATTTCAACACATTTTTTATTGGTCTGTTCAGTTTATTTTCCTGATTGATTGTTTAATTCAATTGATTAAGGACCTGTGGTACTTTAGTATATATGGTTAATTCTGGATAGTTCTGGCATCTTATGAAGTCTGTAGCATGACAAAAACATGGTGACACAGTCAATGAATTTATGAATTCATTATTTTCTATTTTTTTGTTTTGTGATTAAAGTATTGTATTTACAGAATTGAACCTGCTTAACTTCTTTAACTGCTGTATTGTACATTCTACAGTTCTCATTTTATGCAATTTAGCATGCAGAAATTACACGGGTTTGAACTACATGTAGCTATATCAATCTCTAATTCTGAAATTAACTTTATTTTAATAGCACTCTGTCATTTGGTTGAAAACAGCTTGACTGTGCATCCTTTCATTGAGATTAAATGGTGAAATCTGAATTCTGCATTGATTGAAATCCCATTTGATTGAACATTTTTGTGTTGAATTTGCAGAACTCTGCAAGTTTAGGGTTAAAGTAGAGGCTGAGTTTGGAATTATAGTTAGGCCACTCTGGTAGCAGAGAGAGATAAAGCTCTGACTATGCCCCAACCACCCCATCTTTGATTAGTGGCTCAGACAACTGCCAGAGCAGCAGGGAAGGGATGGGTGTGCCTATCCTAGGCAGGAGGGCACTTATTGATATGGTATCTAAAGGAACGTATGGTACAAAGAGGGGAGATGCACTCAGATATAATCAGTGAATGTGGGGGGGGGGGTAGGGAAAGGATGTGGGTAGAGCACAAACAAAACAATAAAAAAAATCCCTCCTTGGATAGAACCACAGATGAGACTTACCCCCAGAACACCCTTAGGATTCATAACTGACCCCAGCAGAAACAAAGTAAGTCTGTGGTGATATTTATCTATATATCAGTATTTCTTGTTTTTCAAATTAATTAATTCTTGTTTGAAAGGGCTGTTGATCTTGGGAATTCACTCATATTGCCTTTGTATGAGAATGGCTTTGAAAAGTTTAGTATATCCCATTTGAATATGAATTATCAAATGTGCCTGGGCCAAGGTAGCTCTTGGTTAGTTTTCAGAGACTGATACAATAAGTTTAAGTATGGACTTTATTCATTTGACAGTTGTCTGAATCTGGTTCCCATTGCCTTTACTCACTTCATTGCTTCTGCATGTGTAAGAATCTGGTTCTTAGCACTTCTGCCTATGGATAACTTCTTTAAGCAGACTACAGCAAAACAAATTATCACAGTTTTAGTGTTTCAATTAAAGTATTCATTTGGCGTTGGTTAAGAGTGAGACAGTCTGATCATTGCTATAAGATGGACTTTTTTCATAATGAAAGCAACTAGGTGGTAAAATTGTCAAATATGTAGGCAGCAGGTTACTATGTTAGGTTGGTACCATAATAACAACTGCATTTAATTTCTAAAACTACACTTCCCAGTACTAGAACTGATAAACCATGTTTGTTTGGAGTTCTTTATTTACCCTGAGTGTTTTGATTGCATACTTTCTCTGTGTAATTGGTCTCACTGTTCAACCATGGCCAGTACTTAAAGAATAAGAGAGATGTTTATCAGCTTTCAAGAATATCAGATATTTATTCCATAATTTTATTGTCATTCAGTAATAGAAATATCTACAAACGTAAATGTCAAATTGTAGTCTTCTAGTATCAGATGTGTGGAATGCAGTGAAGGAAAATATATAAATAAAGCATATATGATTTTGTAAAATAAGCTAGCAGCGATGAAAACAACTTTCAAAGCATCAACAGTATAGTTTCTTTTGGATTCTTATTCTCTCTTATGGTTTAGCACTCTTTTTGAGGCTTCAGTAGCATAATAGACCTAATCCTTGACAATCTTGACATTTATCATAACCAGGCTGTCATGTGTTAAAAAAATGAATTCACTAATAGACCAAAGATCAAGCGGTACATTTCTTGAAGCCATTATGGAAACAGAACAAATAGTGACCTCATCACAATTGTTTGTAGTACATGGAGAGCTTTAGCTACCCTGATGACATTTCTCAGCTGTTCCTGATTTTGCTTCATATTCCTGCCTTGTCCCTCATAAAATATTTGATTTTCTTGTAAATCTCTCAGGATCACAGTCATGATGCTAGACATTAGTGTTTGTTATTGTTCAGAAAATGCATTTTGATACAAAAGCCTCTTGTTCTATTACATTTTTAAGTGAATTAGAGTAATATTAAAAATTGTTCTTGATTTTTTTGGCCTTTTTACCCCATTATATTTGGTTTTACCCAGTTTTTGTGAACACAAAATGTGAGAATCCTGGCATACTATCCTTAAAAAAACACGTGTTTCATTGTAAAGTGTTTAAAAGATCCTAAGCTGTTGTCTGATTTTCATTTATGTGGCAGTAGATTGTTGTGTTATATTTATGTGGCAGTAGATTGTTGTACTATATTTATGAGGCAGTAGAGTGCTATGATATATATATATATATATATATATATATATATATATATATATATATATATATATATATATATATATGTGGCAGTAAGTTGTATTATAATATGAGGTGGTAGGTTGTTGTGTTATATTTATGTGGCAGTAGATTATTGTGTTATATTTATATGGCAGTAGGTTGTGTTATATTTATGTGGCAGTAGCTTGTTGTGCTATATTTATGTGGCAGTAGATTGTTGTGTTATATTTATGTGGCAGTAGGTTATTGTGTTATATTTATGTTGCAGTAGATCGTTGTGTTATATATATAAGTGGCAGTAAGTTGTTATATTATGTGGGAGTAGATTGTTGTGTTATATTTATGTGGCAATAGATTATTGTGTTATATTTATGTGGCAGTAGATTGTTGTGTTATATTTATGAGGCAGTAGATTGTTGTGTTATATTTATGTGGCAGTAGCTTTTTGTGCTATATTTATGTGGTAGTAGATTGTTGTGTTATAGTTTCATAGTATAGTACTAGGCTATCTGCCCTGGGGCATTTGTAAGCCTAGCCATAGTGATGTGGCTTTTGCCACCCCATGAAATGGTACAAAAATGTACAGATAAAATCTAGAATACTGTGCCTCTGTCTAGTAGTGACACAGTGAAGGTCCCCTTATATAATAGAATTAGTTTACTGTGCCCCTGCCTAGCAGTGACACAGATGTGACCCCTGGGGTAAACTTACAATCTCCCATCCACTTATCAAGATTTCTCTTGAAGAGAGTCAGTGAGGGGCACTGCCTAATACGAACTGGGATCCTGTTCCAAAGCATGGGAAGCCTCTGGGTTATGAATCTATCCCTCCAGCATGTCCTATTCATACTTGTGCCGAGGTTTAAGTCTTTAGCTCTCGTAGTCCCTGATGGATTTGGATTTTTTGAGGTGGAGCATGTCCATCAGATCCTGATTGGACATGGCCTTGTACGTCGGGCAGAGATCACCTCTGAGCAGGTGGTATGCTACTGAATAGAGCTGAAGTTTCTTTAGTCTGGCAGAATAAGACATATGTTGGAGACCCTTGATCCTTTTGGTGAGGTACTTTTGTGGTCTCTCCAGCTGTTGCAAGTGCCGGGTGAGGTACATACCAAATGGGGCAATCATGGGTCTGATGAGGGAGGAATATAGGGGTACAATGACATCCTTGGATCTGGATGTGAAACCCTTCATGATGAGGTGTGCAAGGCAGAATGTTTTTCTAACCACTTTGGCAACGTGGGTGTCAAATGAGAGGTCGCTGTCTACTTGGGTCCCTAGGTCTCTGATTACTTTTTTCATACTCAGTGGGTTGCTGTCTATGTGATAATTTGTGGGTACTTTGTTTTTTCCAAAAGGGATAACTATACATTTTTTGGCATTTAGTTTAAGGCCGTGACAATGGCACCAGTTGTCTGTTTCAGTGAGGCCTTTTTGTAGGATGTGTGTATCTGCTGGTGTATCGACTATGGCACCTAGTTTGCAGTCATCTGCAAACTTTGTCAGCCACAGCCCTCCCATGTTTGCTTTAACATCTGAGAAATAAATGCCGAACAAGAGGGGTCCCAGGACAGATCCCGGTGGGACACCACTTGTGACTGGCTTTGAGTCTGACATTGCTCCAGCGATTTTAACTTTATGGGTTCTGTCCTTTAGCCAGTTTGCAACCCATCTAGTGACATAAGGGTTTACTTTTAAGCTGTTTAGCTTATCTATGATGCCTGAGTGGGGTATTGTGTCGAAGGCCTTAGCTAAGTCTAGTTATGCTGTATGGACTGCTTTGCCCTCATCAATGGCTCTAGTGACTGTTTTGAAAAAGTCAACCAGGTTTAAAAGGCAGGATCTGCCCTTTACAAAGCCGAACTGGGTGGGGTCAAGCATCTGTAGGTCCCCTATGTCTCCGTTTATGAGTTCCATAATGATTCTTTCCATAGCTTTGCAGACCAGGCTAGTCAAGCTTATGGGGTGGTAGTTTCCAGGGTCTGTAGAGGCACCCACCTTGCGGAGTGGGGCCACTGTTGCTGTACGCCAGTGTTCAGGTACATATCCCGAAGTAAGGCTAAGGTTAAATAGCATTTTTATGTGTGGGTTTAGCTCCTCTTGGAGTTCACGTAACACGCACCCCGGGATACTGTCAGGTCCCATTGATGCTGTGTTTTTTGCTTTGTTTAGGGCGGTTCTCACTTGGACATCTGAGATGACAGGGAGATTACATTCAGCTGGGATAGGTATTTCTTCTTTTGGGGGTGAAGGAGGCGAGAAATTAGCACTGAACCTGTCAGCCAGAATGTTAGCAATATCTGTGGGTTCAGTGTATTTTTTGTTGTTGTGAACCAACTCTGAGCATATCTGAGGGTTTCCGCCCAGGATTCTAACATAGCTGAAGAAGGCTTTGTGGTTATCTTTAGTGTCCTTAGCAATTTTTCTCTCATTTATGTGGCAGTAGGTTGTTGTATTATATTTATGTTGCAGTAGATCATTGTGTTATATATATAAGTGGCAGTAAATTGTTATATTATATTATGTGGCAATAGGTTATTGTGTTATATTTATGTGGCAGTAGATTGTATTTTATTTATGTGGCAGTAGGTTGTTATGTTATATTTATGTGGCAGTAGCTTGTTGTGCTATATTTATGTGTCAGTAGATTGTCGTGTTATATATATAAGTGGCAGTAGGTTGTTGTATTATATCATGAGGCAGTATGTTGTTGTGTTATATTTATGTGGCAGTAGATTGTTGTGTTATATTTATGAGGCAATTGATTGTTGTGTTATATTTATGTGGTAGTAGGTTGTTGTATTATATTAAGAGGCAGTAGGTTGTTGTGTTATATTTATGTGGCAGTAGATTGTTGTATTATATTTATGAGGCAGTAGATTGCTGTGTTTATATATATATATATATATATATATATATATATATATATGTGTGTGTGTGTGTGTGTGTGTGTGTGTGTGTGTGGCAGTAGCTTGTTGTGTTATAGCTTTTAAAGCTGTTTGTTGGTTTCCCGAGTGCAATATATATGGCACATGGAAACAAGAGCTTTGTTTAATTACAATAGTCATGTTCATAAATAAGAACCTAGCTATAACATGCTTGTTATCACTATAACAAGGTTATTTTTCTTGCATTTTAAAGAGTTCAATCAGCATTTATGTTATAAAGCATGCAATGTAGAATAGACCTGCATGTATAACTCAGTGTAGTTCTATGATCAACAGTCTCATTTTATAGACTTTGTAAGAAGTGCAGAGAAGGTCAGAAGGAGTTGCATTGTGTCTTTGTGGACTTAGAGAAAGCATATGACAGGGTGCCTAGAGAGGAGTTGTGGTATTGTATGAGGAAGTCAGGAGTGTCAGAGAAGTATGTAAGAGTGGTACAGGATATGTATGAGAGTAGTGTGACAGCGGTGAGGTTTGCCGTGGAAGTGACGGATGCATTTAAGGTGGAGTTGGGATTACATCAAGGATCAGCTCTAAATCCTTTCTTATTTGCAATGGTGATGGACAGGTTGACAGACGAGATCAGACAGGAGTCTCCGTGGAATATGATGTTTGCAGATGACATTGTGATCTGTAGTGAGAGTGAGGAACAGGTGGAGGAGACCCTGAAGAGGTAGAGATATACTCTAGAAAGAAGAGGAATGAAGGTCAGCAGGACTAAGACAGAATATATGTGCGTGAATTAGAGGGAGGATAGAGGAATGGTGAGGATGTAGGGAGTAGAGGTGGCGAAGGTGGATGAGGTTAATTACTTGAGATCAACAGTTCAGAGTAACGGTGAGTGTGGAAGAGAGGTGAAGAAGAGAGTACAGGCAGGATGGAGTGGGTGGAGAAAAGTGTCAGGAGTGATTTGTGACAGACGAATACCAGTAAAAGTGAAAGGGAAGGTCTACAAGAGGGTAGTAAGACCAGCTATTTTATATGGGTTGGAGACAGTGGCATTGACAAAAAGGGAGGAGTCAGAGCTGGATGTGGCAGAGTTA
This sequence comes from Protopterus annectens, assembly GCF_019279795.1. NCBI lineage: Eukaryota > Metazoa > Chordata > Ceratodontiformes > Protopteridae > Protopterus > Protopterus annectens. Next base: position 444,256,597 of record NC_056740.1, read on the forward strand.
AAGATGTTAAGATATGCACTGGGTGTGATGAGGGTGTACAGGATTAGGAATAAGTATATTAGAGGGTCATCCAAGGTTGGAAGGTTTGGAGACAAAGCCAGAGAGGCAAGATTATGTTGGTTTGGAGATGTGCTGAGGAGGGATGCAGAGTATATTGGGAAAAAGATGCTAAGGATGAAGCTGCTAGGTAACTGGAAAAGAGGAAGGCCTAAGATAAGGGTTATGGATGTGGTGAGAGAGGACATGCAGGTGGTTGGTGTGACAGAGCAGGATGCAGAGGACAGAAAGAAATGGAAACAGATGATCCGCTGTGGCGACCCCTAATGGGAACAGCCGAAAGAAGAAGAGTAAGCAGCGTGTAATGTAAAAGTAGGAAACATGAAAAGGGACTTATTAAGAATGAACAAATCTAAAATGTGGCAGATAAAGTTCAATATAAAAATGCAAAATAATATATTTGGAATCAATAACATGTTAATTTAGTAAAAAAACAAAGGGAAAGCAGTACAAAAAAACAAAGTAGAAAGGGACCAGGTGTGTTCATAGGTTCATAGGTTCATATGTTGGTACTAGGCTATCGGCTCTAAGGCCTATGCAAGCCTAGCCATAACAATTCCCTGGATATTTCTTCCCACAATATTTACTTCTCCGGGCCCCTGTCTAGCAGGGCAACTGACATGATCCCCGGGGTGAATTTCCTATCTCCCATCCAATCATCATGGTTCCTTTTGAAGATGGCCAATGAGGCGTTCTGCTTGACATGTATGGGCAGTCTATTCCAGAGTATGGGGAGTCTCTGGGTCAGGAACCTATCCCTCCAGCATGTTTTGTTCATAGTGATGACAAGGTTTAGATCCCTGGAGCGTGTGGCTCTGAGGGAGTGGGATTTCTTTAAGTGGAGCATGTCCAACAGCTCAGGGTTTGACATGGCCTTGTATGTTAAGCAGAGATTGCCTCTGAGTAGATGATATGCCATAGAGTATAGCTGGAGTTTTTTTAGACGGTCAGCATATGACATCTGTTTTAGGCCTGTGATTCTTTTAGTGAGGTATTTCTGTGGCCTTTACAGCTGTTGCAGATGTCTTGTGAGGTACATACCAAATGGGGCATTATACTCTATAATGGCTCTAATGAGGGATGAGTACAGTGGGACAATGACCTCCTTTTTTCTGGATGAAAAGCCCTTAGTGATGAGGTGTGCCACATAGAAGGATATCCTGACTGTTGTGGCGATGTGGTTATTGAAAGTGAGACCACTGTCCACCTGTGTCCCTAAGTCTCTCATCACACTTTCGATGTTTAGTGTCCTGCCACCTATGTGGTAATTCATGCGTACATGTTTTTTTCCAAAGGGGATAACTATACATTTCTTGGCATTAAGCCTGAGTCCATGGCTCTGGCACCAGGCATCTGTTTCTGTAAGGCCCTTTTGTAGAACATCCACATCATTTGGGGATTCAATAATGGCTCCCAGTTTGCAGTCATCTGCGAACTTTGTTAGCCAGAGTCCCTTAGTGTTGGCCTGTACTTCAGAGAAGTAGATGCCAAACAAGAGTGGTCCCAGGACTGAACCCTGAGGTACTCCACTTGTCACTTGTCTGGAGCTGGATTTGGAGTCGGCTACTTTTACAGTCTGAGTTCTGTCAGTAAGCCAGTTGGCAACCCATCGAGTGACGTAGGGATTTATGCCCAGCTTAGTAAGTTTATCTATGATTCCAGAGTGGGGGATGGTATCAAAGGCCTTGGCGAGGTCCAGATAGGCTGTGTGGACCGCCCTACCCCCGTCCACAGCTCTGGAGACTGATTCAAAGAAGTCAATCAGATTTAGGAGACAAGATCGGCCCTTCACAAACCCAAACTGGGTGGGGTCCAGTGTTTGAAGGTTGCTAATGTCTTTGTTTATAAGTTCCATGATAATGCGTTCCATGCCCATGCATATCAGGCTTGTCAGACTGATGGGACGGTAGTTCCCAGGATCCAAGGTGGATCCCCCCTTGTAGAGTGGGATAACTGTAGCTGTGCGCCACTCAGTGGGCACAAAGCCTGAGGTGAGGCTATGATTAAACATGACACTTAGGTGAGGTGCCACTTCATTTTGTAGTTCATGTAGTACACAGCCTGGGATGTCATCTGGTCCCATGGATGCTGTATTCTTATCTTTGGAGAGTGCGGTTTCTACCTGTGTGGCCGTGATTACCGGAATTTGGCAATCTTTTGGTATTGAGATGAGCCCTTTAGGGGGTGAGAGGGAGGTGAATGAATCAATCTGCCAGGATATTGGCAATATCCTTGGGATCAGTATATTTTATGCCATTCTGTTGTAGCTCAGAGCAGATCTGAGCATTACCATTTAGTTTCTTGATATAACTATAGAATGCCTTGTGGTTGTCTTTGGAATCTTTGGCAATTTTATTTTTGTAACTAGCTTTTGAGGATTTTATGAGGGATCTCAGCTTCTTACTTAGGCTGGTGAGGGAGTTTTTTGCATCCTGGGATTTTCCTCTTTTCTGCAACAGTTTCTTCCTTCTGTTGTATAGTTTGTTTATACCAGGGGACCACCAGATTGGCTTCCTTTTTTTGGAGAAGGGCATCTTGGTTCTATTTGGGATGGCACGATTCATGCACGAGTGGATGTGCTCATACAGTGCCTTTCAGATCCCGTCTGCATGGGTGTCATGAAGTTTGTCACTTCTGACTTCAGTAGCATGAAGTTGGCTTTGGAGAAGTTTTATAAGGAGGTTTCCTTACTGGGAAGGTGGTGGTGGGATGTGGATGTCAAGGGTGATTTGCTTATGGTCAGACCTGACCAATGAGGGGGTGACCACTGGTGTGGAGCACCTATCTCCCATGTTGGTAATGACCAGGTCTAGGATATTGGGGCCCCTGGTGGGACAGTGGATTAGTTGATCCAGGGCATTGGAATTTATGAATTCCAAGAACCGTTGGGAAAAGGAGTTGGTACCCAAGTAGTTTTCCCAGTTAATGGCTGGGTAGTTGAATTCACTCAGTATTAGGGTATTTGGTTGTATCTTAATATTTTCCAGTATGTTTAGAAAGGTGTAGTGAGAATCTTGGGGCATGGTGGGGGATCTGTAGCAAGCTACAATTTGGATTGCAGTCTTACCTAGTGTTAGTTGCACCTGGAGAATTTCAGACGCATTGTGTTGGGCAACTAGCCTGGTGGTGTGAATATCCTTGGTGAATATGGACACTCCTCCACCTTTAGTGTTTTGATCTTGGTTTTGTGGCCAAAAAGTGTAGTAAGAGTTGCAGCCTGGTATTGCAGGGGTGCTCTCTGGAGCCTTGAACCAGGTCTCAGTTACTTCACAGATATCGATGTTCTCCATTTTTAGGAGTGCCTCGAGAGAGTGCATTTTGAGGTTTAGACTTCTAGCATTGAGTAGCATTACCTTCAGATTTTGCATGCTTGTATCTGTTACAGTGGTGGTTTTATCCTTTGAACCTTGCCTAAAAAAAGCACTATGGGGGTGGCAAGAGCTTTAGCCAGTAACCTGAATCCCAGGGGTGACAGGTGCAGACCATCTCTGGCAAAGCATCATGGTTTACGATCATGTCTTCCCAGGCAGACAAATACTGGATACCCTTTGAATGACACCAGAAGCTTAGCCAATTGTTGAAGTCAATAATTTTGTCCTTATACTGTGGTATCATTCTGGGCGAAGACAGGATGCTACTCAGGGCTAGGGTCATACCTGCCTGGGCCACATGATCCAAGACCTCTTCCATGTCTCTTTTCATGCAGTCCAGGGAGGTATGTTTCAAGTCATTCACTCCAGCATGGACAATGACAGTGTTGTATTTGTACTTGTTGTGGAGTGACTTGAGTGCATGCGTTATGTGGAGGATCCTGGCACCCGACAGGCAGCTGACTGTAATTTTGTCCTTGTTCAGCCTGGTGAGTGGGACATCAGTGTGCCTGACTATACAGTCACCTATGACTAAAGTGTTGGGTACATTGTCTTGCCTTAGGGGCTGTTGTTGGGTGGCACACTGGTGTTATGAGCTATGTGTCACTTTGGTTGTGACTGGTGTTTGTTTGCATTTCAGCTTCGAAAGTCCTTGTTGCTTGGGCAGGTTAATGTTAAGGGCCTCCGCATATGTGGGTTTAGTGTTGCTATGTGTGGGTGTTGATAGTGTGGTGTTGACATAAGTAGGCTGGTATATTGGTATTTAAGGTAAGAAAACATCACCAGAAGAAGATAGTTCATTTACTGATTTATTCATTCATTCATTCTGTGATTGCCCATTTAATCCATTGTAGGGTTGCAAGAGAGCCAGAGTGTATGTTGGCATTGCCTATATGCAAGGCTGTGAACTTTTGCTGTAGGACAGGCAGACACATTCAGAGAACCACCAATTGACCTATGTCTTATGGAAGAAAATCAGAGCATCAGCAGAAAACATACGTGGACACAGGCAGGATGTGCAGACTCCACACTGATGCCACGACAGTCAAAAAGTGAACTGGAAAGTTATTATTCTTTTATATAGACAGCTAGTAAGATCCTATCTGAACTAATATATGCGTATCTGGAGCCCTCATTTTCACCAGGACTGATATAAGATAGCAGCAGTGTGGGCTTTCCATCTATGTGCTCAGTTGTAAATTCCTTTGTTTGCATTTGCTCAGTGGTGGTTGCTTGATGCTATGTTTCATGTCTGTTTCTTTGCTAAACGTTGTGATGATTTATGCAGGATCGAAGTTTCACTAGTTAAAGCTTACTTCAAGAACATGCTATCCCAAAGCAAGAACAATTTTTTGTTTAGTTCTGTTTTAGTGATAACTTTTTTCCAAGTTGTAATGACCTCAAAAGTAAGAATAAGAGGTTATGTGGGTGAAGGCTCCTACATGGTTAGTAATGAATGTGCTTGCACCCTTGTAAAAACACTTGTTTGTATTTGAGGATGGTGTGTTTGTATAAAACTATTTTGCCTTTTCAACACTGATGTTTAGATCATTTATGTACTTAAGAGAATACAGTTGTGCACTTTGGGTTGAACAAGTATTCTTTTAGGTGACAAGGTCAGAGTTACCATATTGAAAGTGTAGTGCAGATGAATATAACAAATACAATGCAGGCTATGTATGAGAAGCCCTGTTAAACATGCAAAAAAGCTTAATATGTGCAGTCTTAAGGAAAGGAGGTGGGGGGCACATCAATAATATTAAAATAGTTCAAATGAATCTATAGAATACAAGTAAATACAATCTTTCAATAAAAGAAAGCTTAAGGGCTCAATTTAAAGAGACTACATGGAAGTCTCAAGGGAGCTGTCTAGAAGTATTTTTAATTGAAAGGGTATGGAATGACTGGAACAGACTTTCTAAAGAGGTAGTAATATCAAAAATAGTAATGGAATTTAGAATGGATGATATAAGCCTTTCCGTTAAGTAGGAGCCATAACTTATTCAGCAGGTAGGATGAACTGGGCATTCTAGGTGGGCCAAGCATGCTGTTTTAGTCAAGAGACTGGGCTGCTTACTGTCTGTAATATTTTTGTTTAACTCAAGTGTTACAACAGTTAGTTTTGCTCAGATAGACAGAAATAAGAAATTCATTGTATATAATGTTTTGCAGGTGTATACAATTAGAGGGACTTTGTTTCATAGCTGTGGAGTAGGGTGGTTGTAAGTATAGTCTACAGACTTACATTTTATATTAGACTTTTTCTTGTAACTGTAGATGTTTATTACTGATATCAATGCACTTCCAAACAGATTAGTGCCCAGATACAGCTCTTATTTGTTAATGTCATATTAAAATAACAATAATTGTAAGCAGTAGTCTGTTTGTACTATACTACAGACCTGAATACACAGCTGTTTTATCATAATGGAGATGCCAGCAACAAATATAATGTTTTTATCTTATTTCTTTGTCATAACCATAATATGGATGACTTACTGCAAGATTTCTGGGGTTACAAACTTTACTTTTTGTACAATGAAGACTTGTATGCATCATTTGTTTGCACCATTTCTCCCTCATATTCATTACGTACTGTAATGTTTAAACATGTGACTTGTTTTCATGGCTCTTCTGTAAATGTTTCCTACACTGATGGACCAGCTAAGTTTTCCAAGTATAATAATATTGCCAACCAAGACATTTGGACAGAAAATTATTATTAAAATAAAAAATGCCAACAATTGACTGAAGAAAAGGCATCATCCTCTGGATGTCTACAATCAGATGATGTGTATGTAAATTTTCCCTTGTAATGTATCCCTCGTAAATTACCTGAATGTAAACACATTCATTTTTATTTTATTTGAAAAAAGTGAAGGTAACTGATACCTCAAAATTGTAATGTTGAAAATGGTATGGAGTGGAAAATGAAACAGGAAAGAATTAAACTGAGTAGCCTTAAACTTTAAACATTAATATCTGTCCAGTAAAATGGACTGGCCATGACTTATTTTCAGCTAGGGTATATTTCAAAATCAAGTCTAACTGAAAAGACAGTAATTATGCAATACTTTTAATTATACAACCAGTATGCTTTTGAAGGCTAGGTGTCCATCAATTGAAGCACACTTTTGCCTTTTACCTTTAACTTATTAACAAACTGTGTTGGTTTCCCTATTTGCATAACCCCTTTAGTTTTGTTTCATGGAAAGAGATCCCCCACCCCGAAAGCACATCCTCATCTGTATTTGGGCTGTCTAATCCACCACCTATTGATTCAATTAAAAAAAAAAAAGTTGATACTTAATAAATCAGAAGATCCTACATTCCCACCTTCCTGATGTCCATAGATTTCTGCTTTGTACAAGATGTCACATTCTCTCCCCACATGTTATGGCCTGCCCTGACTCCAGATTAAGGCATCCATCATATCTCACTAAGTGTTGCTTCGGTAGTAGATTTTGTAGCACAAATCATAATCTCAGCCTTCTCTTCCCTTAGGAACATGTTAAAAACGTTTTTTCTTGCTTTATCCATACTAGTGTGTTCCTTCAGTTCTTCTAGAGGTATTTCCAAAGCTGTGTCTCTACCTGAAAGGGAACGTGTGACTGCTAAGGTTTGCCTTTTCTTCTCCAGTCCACTAATATCATTCCGAAGTCCAAAATATTTTTCATCTTTTATATGTCCTTCTCTCAGTGAAAACTGGAACTACTTCATAATTGATTACCATTATCGGCTACCACCTTTTACATTAGCATTGCAGGAAATAAATGTACAAAACAAGTACATATTTTTTTTATTTCTTCCCTTCTGGTATCATACAGCCCTCAGGCTGTTCTCACTGCTTTCAGCCCAATTAACAGCCAGCTCCACAGGTGGGTGCCATAGGTGTAACTATATCAGGTGGTCCCCCCAATTCTTCAGGTAGTCAACCTCGATGGCAACCTATTAGGAGTCCCGAGGAGTGGGTGACCCATTGGAGAGTTGTTTGTGTGTTGGCAAGGACATTACCCTTATGGTGGCAGGTCACAGTCCCAACTTTATGGTGAAGTGGCTAATGCCAGAGCTGTAGCTGGCTTATCTAGTACACAGTGCTGCTCCTCAATGTGGCACCTCTCAACTTTATATTTAGGGGCAAAAACAAGGTTCATTGTCCAATCTTCCAATCTTGAGTTTCTCACCTGTGTCTTAAGAAGCACAATGCCAGGTCCAATATGTCCATCAACTAGAGGAGCAAAGAAACAAAGAAGAGGCGTTTACGTTGAAAAACTAAACTGTAGCCAACTGCTTGCTACAAGTTATACCACATATGAAGCACTGAATCAAGAACTTCAGTCCTTCATTGCTGCCCTCTTGTAATCAAGTAGCATGACCTGTAAAGCTCCTGGTCTCCACCAGTGAGTCACACAGGCACAAGAGTTTCCCAAACACCTCCCCTAGGATAGTAGAGCTGGCCATCAGCTGCGTCATCTTATCCCCTTTTCAGCCCAAATGATACACAAAACAAACCTGTCTAATGACAGAAGCTTTACATGCAGATCATTACTCTAAGCTTCTGTCAGCACTTGAAAATTAGTGCAAACTCTAAGATTTCTAGTGAACGCATTCTCTCCTCATCTTCTAATCAGCCTCATATTCTACGGAGCCATAACCTCACAGATAGAAAACACATACGTTGAAATCAAAGGCACACATACAAAAATCGCTTGCCCAAAAAGGTAAAAAATAGCAATGAAAGAGTGACAGACAGTCGTAGCATTATTTTAGGCTAGTGAGTATAAAGAATTAAATCTGGACAATTTGTCAAACATCAGACGGACAAATTCACTCTAAGCAGTTATGATACTGGAGTTCAAAGCAGAGTAGTCTTGCATATTAGGCAGATATTTATTGGTATTTGTTTTCCAGGGAAAGGTGATAATCTCTGTGGACCTTTTTTATACTCACCCTGGGAGCAGTGTCTGGTTAAATGACTTACCCAGAGTCACACAGTTAGGCAGTGGAAATTAAGGGAATCAAACCTTGCACCACAGAACCACAGGAAACAGATCCTTAATCCTTTAAGCTAACTACCAGACAGCGATCATGACCGTGAGCATAAACACTATGCTCTGCAATGTATTTGAAAAACTTGCATCATCAAGTGTGTGTTATCTCTTTATGTCTACTTATATACACTGTAACATGCTGCCTGGAAAATGTGTAATGTACCTTTAAAAATGTGTAATATGCCTTTACAAATGTGTAAGGTGAATTTATATGTACTGCATTATGGAGTAGGGAAGATCTTCAAAGCAGTTAAGGAGACAACAAGATTTTAATTGACAATTAGGGTGTTATACGAGGGGTTCCTATCAAATTATTGAATGGACACACTGTCAAACGTGATATGGTCGAACCCATATCAGTGACAATGCAGTTCATAAGGATCAGGAAATTTACCCTTTTTCCCAATGTAGTGCAATCACAGAGTTGGTATGTATAATTAGCAGGGGGTGTGGGGGCGCAGTGGGAGTTGCTCTGCTGCAAAAGCAGTTTTTGTGGTTTGTGCAGGTTTTGTGTTTGGGTTAATTTTTTTTCAATGGACTGCATTGTCACTGATATGGGTTCAGCCATTATCACATTCGGCAATGTGTCCGTTAGATTATTTGACATAGTCCCATTATACAAATAGATTGCCTGATAACAAAGAAGCTAGGTCCTCATTGCAGGATTGCCAGAAGGAAGAATATGGAAGCTGGAATGGGAGAGACCATCTGGGGCTAGTCTGTATTATACCTTGTGGGAGTACTCGCTTACAGAGCTTGAAATTGGGCCTGTGGAGACTTGCAATCTTGGACTTCTGTTTTGAAGACAACCTGAATACTGGTTGGGTTGTGTGAATTATGAGAAAGACAATATAAGTTGCTGTGTATTTTGTTTGGATCTGGTTATGATTTTGTTTTCTTTAAACTTCTAGCAATAAACTGCCATTTTTGTAGAAGTCCTGCCTCCGGTATCTCATTGGACTTACTACTTAAATCTATATAGATATATAGATAAGTATTATATATTAATGATATAGTGGCTAGTAAATGTTCAGAGCTGGAGGAAGTTATGCTTCTTAAAGCCTGCAGATAAAGAAACAGGAAATGAGAACAAAAAAGACAGAGGGAGACACACACACACAGAGACAGACAGAGAGAGAGACAGAGAGAGAGAGAGAGAGAGAGAAAAAATACTGATGCGTAAAGAGAAACATTGTATGGTCTCCATGGTGACTAATTGTCAGTGGCTGCCCTGAAATTTTATTTGAGCCACTAACCTTTGAGTAGGCAGATTCCAGAATCTTCTAGAATGATTTAGAGAGAATTATGTGTAAGGACTCAAGTAGTTCAGAGAATGCACTGAGTCGTGGGGCTAAGAGAAAAAGATTCCTGAAGGAGAGGGTTAGAATGAGTTTCCAAGGAATAAAAAGGGGAGCCCTTTTAACTGGAAGTTAATTTCTACAAGCTGTGTTGGAACGACTATTATTCTATGTTTTAAAAAGTGTTCTCTCGTTTTAATTTCTCCACATTTTTTGGGGTTCTAATACCATGATGTGAATGGACCCTGTTCCTAAGTCAAAGCATGATTAAAGTTCATGAAATTAGTATTGTTTTAATCTTTGATGTTAGCTAAAAGTGCTCTTCATGGTATCCCAATGTGCCCAGAACTGACTCCTTCTGCAATTCATATGAAGCTACATGTTATCAGTAGCATATCTAAATGCGACTGTAAATTCTTTTTTATAAGACCTGTTGCTCCTACAACTATTGGAACTGTCTGGGCATCCTTTTTAGACATTGCCCTAATTTCTGCCTTCAAATCCTGGTATTTTATTACTTTGTGTTTCTCTCTAGATAAGACAATGTAATCACTGGGTATAGCAATTTCAATGATCAATGCTACTTTTTTCTTCTTTTCATGAACAACTTTATCTGGTTTTATCGCATCTGTTTTTTGAACTGTTGGTAATGGGTGATCCCACGTGATATAAACTTCATCATTTTCTATAATGCTTTGTGGTTCATGTTTACAATGCTTCTCAGCTACTTCAAAATTATAATGTTTGCACAATCCTGAATGGAACAGTCTTGCCACCCAATGTCTTGTCTTTCAGTATACAGGCATTCTGCCATTAGTGTATCACACCCGGCAACAAGATGTGTGACTGTTTCCAGTTATGTTTTACAAAACCTGCATTTGTCTGTCTCTCCAAATTATTCAATGGACTTTCTAAACCAATGTGTATGTAGTCCATTATTCTGGGCCACCAATATTAACATTTTATCATTTCCTTAACCATTTCTGCATTAGATCCTGATCAACATAAGGTTGTTCCAGGAGTTTTAAGTACTTGCAACTATATTTATACATTTTCCACATTTCTTGCCTTCTTATCTGATCCTTTGCCTGATTCTTCTTTTGGCTTTTTCCGGTTAGGGGTAGCCCCAGCGGATCATCTGTCCACTCATGATTGGCAGTGGAGTTTTACGGTGTCAAGTTGCCAGTCCGGTGCCCAACCTTCCACAGAAGGCACACACACACACTCACACCTAGGGCCAATTTAGAGTGTCCAATCCACCTACAGCATGTCTTTGGAATGTGGGAGGAAACCGGAGCACCTGGAGGAAACCCACGCGACCACAGTGAGGACATGCAGACTTCGCACAGAAGGCACCTCAGCCAGGGATCGAACCGGAGAACCTCTTGCTGTGAGGCGGCAACGCTAACCGCTGCACCACCGCAGCCGCCCCCTTTGCCTTATATTATTTCTTTTGTTTTTTGGCACATTCAGTTGATGCCTGATTTTTGTCTACTTCTGGTTTAATTTCCACTTGACATTGATATGCTTCTGCTAAACTAAGCAGGGGAGTCATCTTAGACTTGTTCTCCTCATGTTTTAAAACTTTCACTATGTTTGGATCTTGTGAGGTCAGCAGATATGTATGCAGTCCTACGATTGCAGCTCTATACATGTAATTAATTTCAAGGAGGCCAATGCCTCCTTTACAACAGGGAATATGTAATCTTGGTATACACTGATTTTTATAAATCATTCAATAAGCATGGTGCATTTTTCTTCTTTTCCTGCCCAGCTGGTCCAATATCTTTAGGGGCCAGTCAATAACCCCAAAACTGTAAGTTAGAACAGGAAGAGCAAATCAGTTTATAGCTTGGACTTTGTTCCTAGATGTCAGGGCTGATTTTCAGTATTAATTTTAGACTTCTAAAATGTCCCTTACTAAATTTTATTTGCCTTTGTTCATGTTTTACTGTTGATCCTTCATCAGTTCTGAAGTATTTATATGCTCCCTCCTGCTGAAATTCTTTTATATCACATTTCTGTCACAGAATGATATTTTTTTGGGTGCTGCAACTTTTCTGTTTTTAAAGGTTGCTTTTGCACATTTATCAAGACCAAATGATATTCTTATACCATCATCTATGAAAGTTTTGACCACTTGCAGTTGTGCTTTCAGTTCCTCATCTGATGAACTATACAGTTTTAAATCATCATCCAAAAGAAGATGAGAAGTCTTTACACTTTGTTGTTTTCTTGGAGCCAAAATGAAGCCATGACCTAAACTGTTAAGCAGACAGATTAATGGGTTAAGGGCAAGACAAAAGAGCACGGTATCCCCCCTTTGAATTTTTGTCCCTGGGATAATAATTTGCCCTTTATCATGGCTTAGCTGCAAAGTGGTTTGTCACTGTTTCATGGTCGCTGTAATGCAATGAATCAGTATAGGTTGTATGTTATACATATGTAAGCACTCTTTTATCCATGAATGTGGGATGCTTTCATATGTTTTTTGTAGTCTATCCATGCCATACTTAGATTCTTTCCCATTTTACAATTTAAAGGTGTTCATTCAGCATGTTTATGTTCCACAGGATCTTCATAGATATTTCTCTAAAATGTGTCTATTTCATCTTTTCGGTGGTGTTTCTATCCCTTTTGCCTTGTTTCCAAATTCGCTATAATTTTTTGGGTCATCGATAAATTGTTTATTTTGCACTTTTCTTTTATATTCATCTGCAGATATTCTATACTAGGTTTTTCTGCCTGTGCTGCTATGTTTAGTTTATTGTTTGCAATAGCGTGTGATAGATCCTGGTCTGTTCTGATACTGCACATTGTTTTTAATCACATCTATTTTTCTGAGTATTTTTGTTGATCTATTTCCCATTTCTGTACTCTTCTAACAGTGACCTTTCTTGTCTTAATTGCTTTATAGTTTTCTCTATTCGATGCTTGCATGATGTTATTTAACTTCTCCCCTTCCATTCCCTTACTGCCCTGTGTTTTTGTTGCAAGATTTTATCTGTTATTAATTTAGCCTCACAGTAATATATCCTGTTTACTTCTGTTATATCACATACATTTCTGTGAACAGTCTTGATTACTGTGTTAATTTGTTTTATCAGACTTCTAACATCCTGGGTCTTATTGGCTTTCGGTAAAATATTTATTTTATTGATCTTAATATGTCTATCCATCTCTATTAAATCAAGCAACTCTTCCCTTATATAATTTTTTTCTAAACTATGTACACATTCTTTGTTCTCCATTTTCTGCAGGCATTCTACAGAAAGTTCCAGAACATCTTTCTGTGCCATATTCTCTTCAGCTTCATTATGTGTTGTCCATTGCTCTTTCATATAGGAACTCAAGGGCCTATCACTCCACAACATTGACTACTTCAGAGTTGCCAAAGTTTCCTGTTCCTTCCCTTGCTGTGCAACTCCAACTAAACTTTTGTACTGGTTTCCTACTGAAGGCTACAAAGTATCTTCATATAGCAACTGATCAAATGCTTCCCATTCCACCAGTTTTTCCTTAATTTGTGGACTCATTGTTCTGTCATGTTGTGATGTTATCAGAGTTAGACTTTCTACACTTCACTTCACGGGTATTCCATAACTTCAGCTTCTATTTTTTTAACTTGTACTCTACTAATCTTCTGTTCTAGGTTCCCCCCTTTGTGATCTTATTTTTTGTATTGTGAAATTTTCCATATTTAGGTGTCTTTGTCTGTACTTTTCTTTGGATATCTTTGGAGCTGATTTTTTTGTATTGATTAATTTGGCTTTCTTGTTTGCATAACTATTGCACCATATCAGATCTCTCTTTTTTCCCATGTCCATATTTCTTTTTTATACCTTTCAAAATCTGTAGATTTTGCTTTTTATATTATCACACTTCCTCAGTTGCTTCTTTTTTCAAATGACCCAACGTTTCTTGATCTGTATAATGTTTTTTTATTAATCTGTTGTATTAATAAACACACATTTGCATTTGAAGCCTTTCACAGTTTTTCTTGTGCATGTAGTTTTCTTTCCTCTAATTTCTCTCTTAATCTTGTTGTATATCTTCTGTATGGAAATTCTGGGCTTCTTGCATAGTAATAACAATGCATAATTTCTTTTTTATCCTCAGTAGTCCACTTTGTCATCTTTATGGCTGTTTTTTGGTTTGTCAGTTTTTGTCGACTACTACCTTCTTCTACAACAGCCTAACCCCATTGTAGGAATGTTTCCATGTCTACCTCATGAAGGTACTCACCAAGACTTGAGGATGAATTCAGCAATACTACTCTCCTTTGCTTGTTGATTTTATCATCTCTTTATTCGGACTCCCTCCTTTATAGTGAATTACCTGTGTGATATATTCAGCTGAAATCTTGAGGAACTGGAGTAGACTCTGACTTTCTGTAAGTATCAGTGTGTGTTTTGTAAAGTTTGTGTGTGTATCAGAAAACAGTAACCTGAATTACAAAAGCTTCTGTATTCAACATTTGGACTGTTTGCTTCCTGGAAGAATTGGTTCACAAGATATTTATTGCCTGAGTATATGTAATTCTGCCTCTGTAAATAAATCTGAGTTTTGAAGTCAATAAAGCTGAAAGCCAGACTGTTTTTTACTGCATGCTAAACATTTTTTTTTATATAAACACACAATGATGCACACCACACACGTGCACCCCCCTCACACACACACACGTGCACACACACTTTGTGTGCATGTGTGTGTTTGTGTGTGCATGTGTGCATGTGTGCGCACATGTGTGCGTATGTGTGTGTGTGTGTGTGTGTGTGTGTGTGTGTTTGTGTATGTATATATATATATATATATATATATATATATATATATATATATATATGTGTGTGTGTGTATATATATATATATATATATATATATATATATATATATATATATATATACATATATATGTGTGTGTGTGTGTGTGTGTGTGTGTGTGTGTGTATCTATGTATATGGGTCTACTTTGAATGAACGAAACTACATATAACCGAAACCCAAATTGCTGAGATGACTATGCCGAAAGTTCACATATGCGAAACCTCAAATAGTATAATAAAGTGCCAATATTGTTAAATGTACTGAACAACAGAGCTTATGGACAATTGAGTAAATTTCTGGCATTAACCAAATCATCTGAAAAAAATCACACAGAGGATTTATGGGTCTGAATGGAGAGACGAAAAGTCAGCAAGCAAAGGAGAGTAGCAGTGCTGAAACGAATTCATCCTCAAGTCTTGGTGAGGACCTTCATGAGGTGGACCCTGTTTTCTACAAAATCTCACCAAGATGACACTGATACGTAGACTGTATTTATATAGCATATATCATGGACAGAAGTAGGCCAAAAATTAATAGATAGCTGGGTGCACAAGACCCAGGATAAAAAGTGCCCAATCCTGGTAGGCACACTGGTGCCAGGACTGGAAAAAAATGACAGAGTAGAATCCTCAAAATACAGAAACATTCCTACAATGGGGCCAGGTCAAGACCAGGGGGAAGATGCCCCCCCCCCTGTTGAAGAAGGAAGTAGCAGTCCACAAAAAAATCACAAAAACTGATAGGCCAAAAAAGAGCCATAAAGATGATAGAGTGGACTATTGAGAATAAGAAAGAAATTATGTATTGTTACTATTATGCAAAAAAGCCCAGAATTTCCAGACACAAGATATACAAAACAATTAAGAGAGAAATTAGATGAAAGAAAACTACTACCACAAGAAAAAGATTCAAATGAATATTTACATTCATTAATAAAACAGATTTGTGAAAAACAGTATATAGATCAAGAAACTTTGATCTGTTTGGAAAAAGAAGCATCTGAGGAAGTGTGAAAATATAAACAACAAAACCAAGAGATATTTGAAAAGTATAAAAAAGAAATATGGACATAGGACATGGAAAAGAAAGAGAGATTTGATACGGTGCAATATTTATGCAAAGAAGAAAGCCAAATTAATCAATATAAAGAAGGCAGCCCCAAAGATATTCAAAGAGAAATACAGGCAAAGGCATCCAGATGTAGAACATTTCACAATAAAAAAATAATATCACAAAGATGGAATGTAGAAAAGAAGATTAGTGAAGTAGAAGTTAAAAATAGAAGTTGAATTTATGGAGGGCCTGTGAAGTGAAGGATTTGGTGTAAAATGTCTAACACAGGTTACGTCACAGCATGATGGAGTGAGTCCCCAAAGTAAGAAGAAACAGGAAGATCAGAAGATGTCTGAAGAAGAAATATAGATATGGGAAAGAAAAAGAGATTTAATGTTGTTGTTTTTCTTTCGGCTTTTCCTGGTTAGGGGTCGCCACAGCGGAACTCCGGTCCGCTAATGATTGGCAGTAGGTTTTTACGGTGCCGAGGTGCCACCCTAACGCCCAACTTTCAACAAAGGCACGCCCATTCACGCATGTCTTTCAAACGCCACTCGACCACGGAAAGGAAAAGAGATTTAATATGGTGCAATATTTATGCAATGACAAAGCAAAAACTAACTAATATAAGATTCAGTGTAGAAAATATAATTCAGAAAGCACCACAACAGGATAGAGCAGTGGATATCCAAATTAAGGGGAAACCAGTGGAACAGGAAGTAATTAGTCAGGTGCCATATGAAGATAATTTAGAGCCTTCCACAAGAAACCAGTATAAATGTTAACTTGAAGCTAGACAGCAAGGAAAGGAACAGGAAACTCCACTGTGGAAACTCTGATGCAGTTAATGTTGAGGACTGATAGGCCAGTGAGTTCTCATATGACCAAGCAATGGATGGTATAGGATCAAACTGAAGAGAATGTGCCACAGCAAGATGCTATAGAACCTTCTATAGAATGCCCGCAGTAATTGGAAAACAAGGGATGTGCCCTCAGTTTGGAAGAAAACGAGTTAAGAGATGAATTGCTTGACTTAACAGACAAAGACAGATATATCACGATCAATGAAAGAAATAGACTGCAAAAGGTTACTAAAACCCAAAAAGTCAGAAGTGTGATAAAACAAATGAACACAGTAATTAGGACTGTTTATAGAGATCCAGGTGATATAACAGAAGTAAACAGGATATATTACTGTGCAGCTAAATTATTAACTGATAAAGTTCTACCAGAAGAACACAGGATAGTGAGGGAAAGGAAGGACAGAAATTGAATACCATCATGGAAATATCAAATAGAGAAAACTATAAAGCAGTTAAGACAAGAAGTGTCACTGTTAGAAGACTACAAAAGAGGTAGCAGATCAACAAAAATGCTAAGAAAGGTAGATGTGATAAACGCAGTGTGCAGTATTAGAACAGACCAGGATGTACTATGCACTATCTCAAATAACAAACTAAAAATTTCAGCACAGGTGGAAAAATTTAGAAGATATGAAGATAAATATAAAGGAAAAGTACAAAATAAGCAATTTATTGATGACCCAAAAACGTTTTATAAAGAACTGGGAAACAAAGTAAAAGGAATTGAGAGACGACCAAAAAAAAGAAGAAATAGATACATTTTGGAGAAGTGTCTGTGAAGATCCTGTGGAATATAACAGATATTAAATGGATAGAAAAAGTAAAAGAAAGAATAAGAAGTTTAAAGGTACAGGATATGAAATAGGATGAAGTAACAGCCAGAGAGATTGAAACAAAGTTAAGAAAGGCCTCTTACTGGAAAACTCCAGGCCCAGATGCAGTATCTAACTTTTGGTTAAAAGTATTAGCATCTTTGCATGAAGATTTAACCATGGGTAAGAACTATTTATATGCACACCCTGAACAGACACAAACCATGCTAACAACAGGAAAAAAATTGCTCCTACTTAAGAGTGAACCTGCAAGCTACCCTAAAAATTATAGACCAATAACTTGCCTTCCAACGACGTATAAACTCTACACTGGAATTGATACCGACAGAGTCTAGTCTATAGTCATTTAGAAGAAAACTCAATTATGGCAGTAGAACAAAAGGACAGTAAAAAAGGTCATATGGAACAAAGGATCATTTGCTGTTAAATAAAGTCATAGTGGAGAACTGTAAAAAGTTGAAGAATGTAAGTATGGTATGGATTGACTGCAAAAAAGCATTTGATTGTATTCCGTATTCATGTATAAAAGAGTGCTTAAAAATGTGTAAGATGCATTACTGTGATGTTGAAATAGTGGGAGAGCACTTTGCAATTAAGCCATGATAAAGGACAAATTATTATTCCAGGGATAAAAATTCAAAGAGGGATATTCCAGGGGGATTCTCTGTCACCGCTGCTATTCTGCCTTGCGCTTAACCCATTAAACTGTCTACTTTACAATTTAGGTCATGGCTATAATTTGGCTCCTAGAAAATAACAAATTGCAAGACATCTCATCTTCTCTTTGTCGATGATTTAAAACTGTATAGCTCATGAGATGAGGAACTGAAAGTACAATTGCAAGTTGTCAAAACTTTTTCAGATGATATAAGAATGTCATTTGGTCTTGATAAATGTGCAAAAACAACCTTTAAATTGGGAAAACGGCAGCACCAAGAAAAAATCAGTTAAGGACAAGAATGTGGTATAAAAGAACTTGAGCAAGAGGGAATGTATAAATATTTGGGAGCTGGTGAACGATCAGCAATAAAACATGAACAAATGCAAATAAAACTTAGTAAGGAGTACTTTAGAAGACTTAATCCTGAAAACAGCGTTGACATCTAGGAACAAAATCCAATATATAAACCAATTTGCTCTTTCTGTCCAAACTTACAATTTTGGAGTGATTAACTGGCCCCAAAACATGGTGGATAGATTAGATAGCAAAACAAGAAGGATGCTTCATGCTCACCAAATGATTTATAAAAATCAGTGCATAGCAAGATTATATATCCCCCGTTCTGAAGGAGGGATGAGCCTCCTTGAAATTGATTACATGTACAGATCTGCCATCGTGGGACTCCACACATATTTATTGACCTCAGAAGACCCAAATGTAGTGAAAATTTTGAAACATAAGAAGAATAAATCTAAGACAACTTCCCTGCTTAATCTAGCAGAAGCATATCGGCATCAAGCAGGAATGTTAGTCAAACCACAAGTGGAGAAAAAACAGGCAACAACTGAATGTGCCAAAAAAAAAACAAACAAAATATAAGATGAAGGACCAGATGAGAAGCAAAGAAATGTGGAAAATGCATAAATATAGTTGCAAGTATAGAAAACCTCTGGAGGAACCTCATGCTGATCAAGAACGAATGCAGGAATGGTTAAGGAGAGGCAAATTTAAACCAAGACATGAGAGGATAATATTGACAGCCCAAAACAGTGGACTACGTACACGCTGGTTTACAAAGTTCATTAAACATGTGGGAGAAACAGACAAATGTAGGTTTTTTAAAACCAAAATTGGAAACAGTCACACACCTTGTTGCTGGTTGCGACATACTAATGGCAGAAGGACTGTATACTGAAAGGCATAATAATGTGTTGAGACTGTTGCACTGGGAATTGTGCAAACATTATGGTATCAAAGTGGCTGAAAAACAGTGCAAACATGAGCCACAAAGCATCACAGAAAATGATGGCCTGTATCACATGGGATCATCCTTTACCAACAGTTTAAAAGATAGATGCTAGAAAACAGGATATAGTTGTCAAGGAAAGGAAGCCAAAAGTAGCATTGATCATTGAAATTGCCACACCCCGGGCCTTTGCTGAAAATGGACCTACTTCCAGTCGGACACTCCCGGTCAACAAATGTAAATAAATAAATAAAAATAAATAAAATACAGTATCCTGTGTACAGAGACACAAAGTCATAAATATATCAGGATTTGCCAGCAGAAATGAGAGCAATGTGGAAGAAAGATACCCAGATAGTTTCAACAGTAGTAGAAGCAACTGGTCTTTTAAAAAGAGTCTACAATCATATTTAGATATGCTACCAATACATGTAGCTCCATATGAATTGCAGAAGGAGTCATTACTGGGCACATTGCGGGTGCTGCAAAGAGCACTTTTGGCTAACATCAAAGAGTGAAACAATACTAATTTCATGAACTTCAGTCATACTTTGACTTAGGAATGGGGTCCATTCCTCATGGTATTAGAAACCCAAAAGATATGGAGAAATTAAAAAAGGAAGTTACTGAGATATTACAGAACCATCTGTATTCTAAACCCTTGATAATTACAAACCATTTCAGATTTTACAACAGAAAGCAAATGTGATATGAGAATATATATGAGAATAATAGACAGACCTGAGTAGATTATTTGGGGACCTCAAGTTTGGCAAAGGCTAAGAGATGCACCAAGACATAGGTGTGTGTGTGTGTGTGTTTGTGTGTGTGTGTGTGTGTGTGTGTGTGTGTGTGTGTGTGTGCTTGTGTGTGTGTGTATATGTGTGTGTGTGTGTGTGTGTGTGTGTGTGTGTGTGTGTGTGTGTGTGTGTGTGTGTGTGTGTGTGTGTGTGAGAGAGAGTGTGCATGTATATGTGTATGTATGTGAGGAATATGATATGAAAGCATACAGAAGATGTTTTGCTAAATGAAAAATACAACATTTGAACACGCATTAAATACACCCCAGGATTCAATAAATTCTATGTAGGCTCCACGTGAAGCCTACAAGGAGTTTACATTTGTGCGTGACAGAGCATGGCAAGTGGCAAACAGTGTGCACCACCACACAATGCATATTAATGCCTCACACCATGTCTAAGCAAGGTTTTGTGGCTGGCAACAGTGTTGCTGGCCAGGACACCATGTAAGCGAATGTGGATAGCAATTCTGTTTAAAGCAGAACACCTATGGTCTGCAGATTTGCATGGAATGCCACAGTGATCATCAAGGCTTCACGGATAGCTGTCAATCTGTTAGTGCAACACATCTACACAAAAGCCAACATAATGCGGGGACATGTAACCAGAAAAAGGGACATATCTGACATAGATGTCACATAAAAATGCGGCAGAATGAAACTCAAATCTGGACAAAGCCATAAATAATGGGGGGGGGGTACAAAGGGCCCAAAATAGGGACAGATTTTAATATTGTCCTTTCATCCTTAGAAAGTTCATATAATAATAGGTTATACAGTAGCATGAATCCTCTGAAGAGCATGAAGTTTGAAACTCAAATGTCTGTCATCATTTTCTGAGTTCAGTCAGCAATGACATGCCAATGATTTGCCAGAAAACAAAAATGTTATGAGGAAAAGATCAAAAATATGAGACAAAAACTGAACATTCTGCACAAATCCGGGCAGTTGAGAGGTATGAACATGAATGTATGTAGTATTGACTTACAATCCTGAGATCATCCCAGTGATATGGCAGAAAGCCGCAAACTTGATAAGGAGTACATCTGGACATCCTGGGATTATCTGGGCAGTTGAGAGGTATGAATGCAAAGTATATTGTCCAAACACATTATAGGACTGTGTACCTACAGTGCAGAGTATTGTGATATCTCATTCCTGGGATTCTGTACTGAAGCTGTGTAAATGATCTGTAATGGGACATGGATGGACTGACATGTAAAATAAAGACTCAGGGAAATTGTGTGTATTGAATAAGGACACACACATGAATTGTAGGAATGAACACAGAGAAAGAGGACAGGTGAAACTACCTAATCTACAGCAGAGGAGGGCATGTCACATGGAATATGGTTGTAGCAGCAACACCAGCCACATATCTATATGACACAGCAGGGGTTGTTCAGTGAAAATGTGTTTTATGTGACTGTCACACAAGGTGACATAACAATGGGGAGGATGTATGTGTGAGATAAGCTTCTTACATGAATAATGCAGAGGGCATCTATTCAGGGATCTGACATACAACTGGGGTAGAGTGCATATTTTGAAGTTGTTCAAATTGATATGTCTGAATATGAGTGTAATCTCAGCAGAGGTCTCCATCAAGGTGGGCACAGGTAAAGGCTCATGGAAAACATTACAAGAACCAACCACAATCATGGGCAATATCAGAATAAGACCACCACTAATCCCATGCCTCTGATATAACATATGTAATGTAGAGAGATAAGAGATGAGCACATACACACTTGAACAACGATTATGATACATCCACACTGCATGAGGGTAACCATGCACACTGTCCTGGCACTGTAACATCTGCTGGAGGTGTTGGGGGGCACCGCTATACCTGCATGTGACAGTATGGTTAATATAGGCAACAGGACCTGTGTGCATGGCATATAGATATATATATATATATATATATATATATATATATATATATCTATATATATATATATATATATATATCTATATCTATGGCACAGTCCACACTGTCACGGATGATATACCATCAGTGTTGTCAAACACCTATGTATGTATGTATGTAGTATATGCATAAGCAGAACAGGTAGCACACATGCATCTGGTGTAACAACTTGATTGTTGTTCCACACCATCAGACAGTCATGTATATTCCACAGAAAGAATATCTAGGTATGGCCAATAAGCTGTGTGACTGCTTACTGTGACAAAGGTGGTACACTTTAGTTACACATCACTGAAGAGGGGTGCATTGTGCACAATTATTGGGGTGATGAAGGCTGGGAACCATAAAGTTATTATGGCCTCTGATGTGCATGTCCTTCACATACCCAGTACTTGTGTTATATTCAAGGGAGTAGTCAGCACTGTGACGGTCCATATCTCTCAACTGTACAGATTTTTGCCTCATATTTTTGGTGTATTTCTCATAAATTGTGGTTTTCTGAAAAAACATTGAGGGTTAAAGTCAGAAAATAGTGACAGACATTTGAGTTTCAGACTTCATACCCTTCAGAAAATTCATGCTAATACAAAACATGTTATTCTATCAACTTTTTAAGTTTGTAAGAACAATATTTAAAAAGTGTCCCTTTTTTGGGTCCTTGTCCCCAGCATTATTTATGGCTTGGTCCAGATTTCTTGCTCTAAGAGGTTGAGAGGTATGTGAGTGTGACCACATGTTGGTGGATGTACCACTTACCATCTAACCCAGCACATGGGTCACATGCCTATTGGTCTGATTATAGGGTGCGATATCCACATTATACTTGGATGGTGTGTTTGTTTCCTGAATTAACAAGTCCCCCATGTGTCTTGTCAATGCAGGTGTTGTCATGTGTCTGATAGCAGTGTCTGTTATATGTTGCTGCTGTCTGTATTATGCTAATATCACAGTTGGAGTCAATGATTGCCCACATTCTGTAGTCCTTCAGGTAGCTGTTTGGACACAGGATGTGTATGTCATCTGTGATGTCCATTACTTAACTAATGGACAGGAAAGGGCCTAGCAGGCAGCCCTGATGTATGGACCTGATCACTGGACTTGAGATATAGGTCACGTCACACATTTCAACATAGTGAGATGCCACATATGTCATATACTGGTCTACCCATTTGGTGATTTAGCTGTTTATGGCCACATATGACAGTGCTGACTGAACACCTCAGAGCGGATTTGTGTCAAATGGCTTGACCTGGTCAAGTTCCACAAGATGATACTGTTGTCATCATGCATGCCCTTGATGACCTCTTTGAGGGCATCTATCAGATGCGACAGACATGATGTAGCATTAATAACTCACACAGGTCTGTTGCACACAGAGGGACTCTTACTAATGTACATGTACAAGAGGTCCATGATGACATGTTGGTCTACCTCACAGATGAGGAGAGTCAGGATGTCTCTATACATGCATACATCAAGTGCTGTTCCTCCACCTCAGATGGATGTGTGTTGATGTACATCCTTGCATGGGAACATACCGAAAGGAATGGTGTTTTGAAGTGTGTATTCCACCGTATCAGGAAGGTGTATGTGCTGAGTCATGCCATAGGTGATCTGTGATGTTGTCAAGGCCCACTGAATACGTGTAATATGCCTGGATGAAGGTAAGACAGTGCATACTGCCTATTGTGATCTGGCCTACAGTTTTGACACAATCCCCTATGTAGGTATCATTGAGACACCCTCCCAGCTGGGGATTAACCCTTACATCAGTAGATGGGTAACCAACTGGCTCACCAATAGAACACAAACTGTGTAAGTTGGTGAATCAACCTGTACCAGTAGAGCTGTCACCATTGGCAAACTCCAGGGATCTGTGCTTGGCCCTTCACTGTTTGGACTCTATTTCTCAACAGTTCAGGCTAAAGTATATGGCTTTTGGCCTACAAAGTTTGCTGATTCTTGGATATTGGGTGCAATCATTGGGTCTACCAATGATGATAACATAGTACAGGAGGAGCTAACAGACAAATGAATAGTGACAAAGGCACACGATCTACAAATAAATGCAGAAATGTGTCTTTTTTATATTGTCTGTCTAAAAAGTGGAATTCCATCCTAATTACAGCACTGACAGCAGTCCTGCTATGCTGAAACCCAGTGACGCAAGCACTGGGAACACATGTAGATAACAATCTGAACTTTGACCACCAAGTGTTCACACTGGTATTGAAAGCTTATGTTGTGCACATCATAAGTCATGCCACCATATTCAGATCTTATGACTGTATGACAGCACTGTACTTGAACCTCATCAGAAAGTTAATAGAGTATATTGCTTTCTTTTGCATGTTCCTCACCAGGCACATGCAGCAATTGTAGTGACCACAGGGTTTTCTCAGCAAGATAACACAGGTCCTACAAACCATGAAATGATGTATGTGGATAGATTAAAAGCCATGTTATTGTAATCATACTTGAATAGGATGAGGTGAATTCTGCCTGGCCACTAGACCAGTCTCTGATCCTGCCCCTGTGGGAGTGCTGCATATCCAAAAATCTGATAAGGCTGATGACATCAGCACTGTCTGTTGAGGAGAATATGGTACTAACAATGTCCCAAATGCTGATGTAAAATGCTCTGTGTAAAGTCAAGCAAGAGCTCACTCATGCAGTTGACTGCAGTGAGAATAGAACCCCAACCTTTCTAAGTACACAAGCTACAGAACTCTGTTTTTAAGTCAAGCACCACAGCTCAAGTCTGACTTGGAGTGTCTCAGACAACACTTTATAGCTGACACACACATACACACACACACACACACACACACACACACACACACACACACACACACACACACAGATGACCCCAGTGAGAACAGAACCCCTACTTATGTAAGTACATATACTACAGAACACAGTACTTTATGGAAGCATCATGGCAAAAGTCTTACTTTTATAAGAGTGTATGTCAACTTATAGTAGATGACATCAGTAGGCCATGTGGGAGACAAGATGTTGGGAGGCCTGCACAGGTTCATAGCTTCATAGGTTCGTAGGAGGCTACTGGTCTAATGGCCTCAGCATGTTTAGAAGCCTAGCTGTGCAAAAACACAAGTACCCTTATTGAGCATAGTTAGATGGTCTTTGTTAGCAGAGCAATTTTGTGAGCAGCATCAACTGGACCTGTTGGGGAAGGGATGTAGCTATGTCTGGGTCAGCTAAGTTGGGTAGGTGAGGAAGCAGTTGCAGACAGACAAGACAAACAAGACAAGAGGCAAGGACGGTGATGGACCCAAAAAGGGTGAGGACATCCCGAGCCCATGGTCTTCAAGTTGGTAGACAGTGAGAATCGAGTCCTCACACACTGAACTGTCATTACTGTTACCTCACTTCACTGATGGCTGGACTGCTTGATGTCTCCTCCTCCTCCTTCCTCCTAGTACTATGCCAAATGAGGAAGAGCAGCCTCTCCAGCCATCATACCAATGGTGTGGGACAACACCCTATGCACCATCCCTGGCAACTCGCTGTGGATGATGAAATCACCACCTCTACCACTACTCCTGGAAGGTACTACTGGACCAGCCTCCAGGGCAGAACTACTTGAGGGCACAGGTTGTGCAGAGGCAGCAGATACAGTGTTGCCAGTTTGGCTCACAGATGTGCTGGGCATTGGTGGAGCAGGGGCAGGTAGAAAGTAAAGAAAGGGAATACAAATATAAAATAAAATTAAATTAAAATAAAATTAAAAAAATGCATAAACTAGAATAAAATAAAATAAAATAAAAAACTATTTTTAGAAATAATATAAAATAAAATAAATAAAGAGATAAGGGTTGCCGTGAAAGAATAAAAGAGATAAGGGTTGCGGTGGAAGAATAAAAGAGATACAATTAGTACCATCATATGTGACATACAATGCATTAATACAATTACTTAACTCTATTATCTTAACTTTTACATTTAAGTCAACACCTCCTATCAGATGCACACTATACTACAGATTGCAGCAAGTAATCCTTGAAATGTGAATGTATTGCTCTGTGTGGTCCAATTATACAGATTACAGTTTATGGCAGGGTATTTGGGTCAGTGGTAGAGAGGTTTCAATTTAATGTAAATATTATTGAA
The DNA here is from genome assembly GCF_019279795.1 of Protopterus annectens. Classification (NCBI taxonomy): domain Eukaryota; kingdom Metazoa; phylum Chordata; order Ceratodontiformes; family Protopteridae; genus Protopterus; species Protopterus annectens. The sequence goes on from NC_056740.1 coordinate 444,282,719, forward strand.
TAAATAACAGTATTGTATAGTTGTAAAGTGTGGTATATGAACCCACAACCTCTGACTAAAGTCTAATATTGTACTCTTAAAACTGGTTTGTGCTACATATTAATGCATGCATACTTGCTTTTACAGTTAGGATATGTGTATTCAATTTGGTAAAACTCTATAAAATACTAAAAAAGCTATCTTTAACTTTTAATGCTACAATAACACTACTCTTCTTCTGCATACATACCATATGCCTCCCTCATTCTCACCAGTCTAACCCTGTGGGCTAGCTAGGACACTGCACTGCTGATCACTGGCAGCTGGGGATAAACAGAACAGAAGACCATTATGCATGCCAGTCTTGCCTATATTCAGCTTTCTAAGGGATACAAGTACTCTCTGTAGTTGATACTTAACAGGTGTTGGATGTCCTGAGTCCAAAATCCCTCTACCCAACGGTCAACAGTATCCCTGTTCCTCCTCTGTAGGTCATTAAAACGATGACTACATAAATCTCCAGTGTGCAGGATACCAGTGGCACTGGATACAGCCTGGGTTAAACTATCTCAAGACTCAGACTTGTACTAGGAGCTGTGGTGGTTTACTATATACTAAGAGTCCAATAAATATCCTGGACTACTGGACACTCCACTGCTGTGCCATAAACCTGGCACCTTCCCCACTAATGCATGCCATGTCTACCAGCAGATCTAGAACAATGAAAACTGATGTTTTCCCACCAATTCCATTTATCGTGTTTACTGGAGTGCACACACTGCTTGGCACTACTGCTGTCCACTTACCAGTGTGCACCCCCCGAGCAACACATTTGTATAATGGTAAGTGGAGAGCAGCAGTGGCAAGTAGTGACAAATTAAATATTTGCAATTGTAATTGCATGGTTATTAGATGCACAGGCAGTTGTGTATGTGTCAGGTAAATATGAAGTCCATGCAAGTCCAGATAGCAGAATTATATTTATAGAAATATAGTACACAGTATACCCACAGTCATACATCTGATAATAAATGTGATAATACATAGGTAAATAAATTAGTAAATAACTAACACAATAATAGTGAAACAAATAAGACTAATCCCAAAGGGATCAAAACTAGTAACAATAAAAGAAAATTCTGAAAACAGGAAGAAGAACCGTAGTTATAACACTTTAATCACATCAAACCTCAAGAAACTAAGCGCTTTCACCATACAATGGCTTCCTCAGAGTTAAAGGAGGAGTACATAAAAAACAATTTATATATAATGACATCACAAATTCAAACTGACAATTGATTAATTAATACAAATTCTAAAAGCCACAATATTAAAAACATTCATAATAAACTTTAAGGTATTTTAAAATGTTAACTTTCAAATCCTATATAAATTCTACCTAAACAAATACAATACACAAATATATATTAGTAATAAATAGTGCACTCATTGAATAAATAAAAATATACATTAATGTAAAAATATTAAATGTAATAATAAATATACATATACGTATTATTAGAGGTCCTTTTATGTCCCTATTGAAACGTATGTTTCACAAATAAACTTAAATATAAAAACTTTATAAAAACCTTAAATAGCCTCATATTTTTATATTTTTATAATCTAAAAAGTATTTTAAATCAAATAACTTTTTTTTTTTCAAAAAGGGGTATAATGATATTTTATCATTAAGTCCTGGAGCATTAGTGGCATTAAGCCTAATTTGCCACTTAGCTTCAAGGACTTCTACTTTTAACTTGATGTCACCCCCCCCATCACACATCTTCACCCTATCTATAACAAAAAATGTGAATTTTTTAAATTAGGGCATGCTGTACTGTGTGTGTATAAGGCATTTGTTGTTTCCTTATTCCTTATTGCCCTAACATGTTCGACCTTTATCTCCTTAAGTTTCCTTGTGGTCATCCCTACATAAAAGCCCAGGCAGGTGCTGCAGGTAGCCACATACACTACCATACTAGTGTTGCAACAGCATCTGCCTGGGCATGGAATTGTCCTATTAAAACCACTGACCACCACATATGGTCCCTCATTAATATATCTACACATTCTACATAAACCACATTTATACATTTTAGAATGGTTAAACCGTGCAGGTGATTGTTCAAGAATATTCTTAATATGTTTACCTCTACTAAAAACAAAATTAAGGGTGACACCTAATTTATATTTCATGTTGACATCAAAACTAGAATCCCAAACTCTTTTTACAGTCTCAATAATAAATGGAGTTTGGTAATTAAATTTCAAAATCATTGAATCCCCTTTGAATGTAGTTATCTCACACTTATCTAACATTGTGTGGCCCTTCAAAATGGGTGGGACATGAGTAATCTTTTTCAAAAAAAATCTTTCCTTATTTGCAACAACAATTTTAAAGGGTAACCCCCAGCTAGAAACATGCTTATCAGGGTGTATATTTCTTTCTCAAATATGTCATCTTCACTCACTAAACGAGAAATCCTAACCATCTGCCCTTTAATAATACTTTTACGTTGTGAGTATGGATGAGCACTCTGATAGTGAGTTACTGTAAGCTTTCTTTCTAAAAACATTACTTTGTAATCCTTCATGTGTTTTAACCAAATGTATATCTAAGAATTCTATTTCCTCTGCATTCCAAGTACCTGTAAATCTTAAAAAATTGGTGGTGGAGCTTAAATATAAAACAAATTCTTTAGCTTCGCTTTCACTTCCCTTCCACAAAATAAGTATATCGTCCAAAAAACGACTATATAGGAGAATATTGTGTTTAAACTTAGACTAAAAAAACAAAAAGTTCTTCCCAATGTAACTAAACAAGGTTAGCAAAGCCTGGGGCACACTTTGCACCCATGGCCACCTCAGATAACTAGTGAAAGATTTCCCCCTCAAAACTCAAATAATTACCATTTAAAATCAGTTCCATCAATGATGCCAGGACGTTAATTTTTCCCCATCCAATTTCTTACTTTTCAATAGACTTTCCCTGAAATAATCTATCCTCTCTATATGTGGGATTACTGAGAATATGTTTATTACATCAACTGTAAGAAAGGAAACACTTGTTTAGTTATATTACTCAACCTATTTAAACAATGCCAGGAATCCCTAAGAGTATGATCCTTCCCTGCCACAACCTGTTGTATACCTTTGTCCACAAAGACCGCCAGAGGTTCTGTCTTAAACCCCTTGGCAGCAACAATAGGTCTAAAAGGTGGATCTCTCATATTCTTGTGAACCTTAGGTATACCAAATAAAACAGGTGTGACTGGGTATTCAACTCTAACAAAAAATATATGCTTCTTCATTAATAGCCCCCTGGAATAATGCATCCAATAAAAATAAATCTATTGTATGGTAGGCTATATTCATTTCATTTTTTAAGGCTCTCTCATAGGTTGAACAATCATTCAAAATAGCTTACATCTTGGCCACATAGTCCAATTGGGACATGATAACAACCCCCCCCCCCACCTTTGTCGGGCTTCATTATTCTTACATCTTTATTGTTGGCCAAGTTGTACAATATTTACCTCTCCCTTTCATTCAAATTATCATATTCACAAAGTCTACCTACACCGTGTTGACCCTTTCTAATCTCATTAATACACAAGGTTTTAAAAATCATAACTTCTTTAAAAACTGGGGGTATAAATGTATTCTTTCTTCTTGTTACTTGAGGGACTCTGTCAGCCAAATAATTGCTATTATTAACTCCACCCCTTTCATTGAAATATAAGGTTAAACTGAGTTGTCTAGTAAACATTTTAAAATTCACAAAAAATCAACAAAATCCAAATAAAAAGCAATCCCCACACCCCCCTACTTAAATATTCTTACTCCGAGGTTGCACTACAGTGGGGAAAAAGGGATTATCCCTTATCCCCACAGTAGTGCAATCTCCGCAACAGGCATACTTACACAAAAGTGCCTTTCGGTGAAAAGCACTTTCGCGCAAGTATGCCGGCCGAATCTGTTTCGGTTATGTTGCAGTTCCGGGAAACATACGGATCCCATATATATATATATATATATATATATATATATATATATATATATATATATATATATATATATATATATATATAATATGTGTAAAATAAAATAACATAACTTGTTACTTAAGCTTCAAAAGAAGATCACCATAAAGAATTGTTGCAGCTTTTTGACAAACATGGCATGGAATATATGGACTTAGTAATTAAGCATAACAATGACACAACTGATGTACTAACCAGAGGTATTTTGGTGTTGGACAAAAATATAACTCAGAACTTTGCTTTTTCTGATAACAAGTTTGAGTACACCCGCATTTTGCATTCTATTGATGAGCAAATGGAAACTATTAAAGCAAGAAAGCTTAAAAAGCTTAGTCATGATACCAACGCATATGAATCCAATACTGCATATCCTCCACCTCCTAGTTCTCAGGAGTGGGTTTATAAAACCCCTGCAAACAATACAAGAACTGAAGAAACAGCTGAGTCTATGTTTAATAACCTTGTGGATGAAAACGATAATTTTTTAGACAATGCCAAAGCCCCCCCATCCAGGCGTTCCTAGTGCCTGAGGAATCAGCAAATGAATCGCAATTCGGGAGCACCGCAACAAACATCAACACAATATTCCACCAGAGGTGCCCAGAGGAATTTGGGGGGGGGCAGATGTGGTTCATGGAAGGGGAGGAGGCAATACAATTAGTATCTGATCCTCAAACGTCATCCAACTCTTTCACTTGTTTGCTAACACCCCGGCATGTTATATTGAACCAAGCTGGGGACTTCACAGTGTATAAATACTCATCCTTAGACATTAGCATTGATTTGGGCAACCTTTTTCCTAAGGAATGACTTTTGCACCTTCTAAAAAAGATAAATTTAGCACAAACACTTGATTTGAGGTTATATGTTCGCAAGCTTAATTTGCAATTATTGTTTTCAAATGATGTTTGTGCTAATAATCTTTTAAGATTTTCTAGAACATGCAACCCTCCTTTACACCCCTCTCTTGCACTTTTTCAATGTATATGTGAACTTGACATTAGGACTTTGCACAGTAAACACATTAGAGGGTGTGCTATGTATGGTAATTTAACGAAAAATGAGAGGTTAGATTTAGAGTTTATAAAAAAAACCCCAGGAGTAAGATTTATTAAATCTGATAAAGGAGGGGGTCTTGTTGCCATGGGTGAAAGTGATTATATTAAGAAAATGAAACTCCTTTTGGACACACAAACATATCGAAAAAGTTCAATTAACGAACTGAATATTGCTTATAGAAGGATCAGAAGTTTTATGCATGATTTATTTACTGATGGTTCTATTGATATTTACCAATATAATTTCCTGTTTATACTGTTAATTATCCCATTACTCCTACATTTTTTGGGGTCCCAAAAATTCACAGGGATGTGTATCAACCCCCGATGCATCCCATTGTAGATGCGAGGGGTTCCATTACACATCTTTTAGCCAAATTTTTGGATATTAAGTTGAAAAAGTTTGTGCTTGGGGAACCCCATATATGTATAGATTCATGGGACTTTCTAAAGAGATTGGACCATACAATCTATGACCAGAATCAAGTCTTTATTACCATAGATGTTAAAGACTTATATATGGTCATTCCTCATCATACAGGTGAAGAATGGTTCTGTGAATATCTGTCCAGTAAGAGTATTGAGCAGAACATGATCAATACTTATGAATAACTTCTTGATTTGGTGTTGAGATCCAATTTTATTTGGTTAGAGAAAGAACTGTATTTTCAGAAAGAGGGCATTGTAATGGGTTCATCATGCAGGGGCTTGTATGCTAACATTGTTATATTGGTTTGGGAACGAACATTTTTGTTTTCTTTCCCTTTGTTTTCCTTTTGTGACATCTATATCCATTATCAGGATGATATTTTTTTCTATGGTCAGGCTCAGTAGCAATGATTGACCAACTAATGGATTATATTAATAATACCACAGCCTTTTTTAAAATTTACCCATGCCTTTGATTGTAACAAAATTAAATTTTTAGATGTCTTGGTTAGGAAAAACAGCACAGAACAAAGGTTTACGGCTGAGATATTCCGTAAACCTTCCAATCCTTTCTTACATTTTCAGAGCAACCATCCTTTTTCTCAAAAAATGGGCTATTGTGAAAGGGCAATTCATTAGAGCAGCCCATATGGTGTTAGAATGGCACATATTCTTGGATGAATGTAATACTCTCAAAAACATGTTTCTCAATAGAGGGTACCCCCCTCTACTAATTGAAGAACTGTTTTTGGAAGTAAAAGAAAAAAGACTCACCGGTCACTTTAATACCTTGTTAAGATACAAGCTTATGCTTTGTACATCTCCTAAACAAAGTGATGTACTATGTAGCGATGCACACAATTCCATTATTCCCAATGAATCGAATGGAATTCAAAGCACTAGTATTAATCATAATTTTTTGAACACCTTGATTACCACATTTAATATGGATAGTCATTCTATTAGGAACATCTTGTTTAAAAATTGGAATGTTTTAGAAACTGAAAAATAGGTCATGGACAGAGTAGGAAATAAACCTGTTTTCGTTTATAAAAAGGTCCCAATTTTAAGAATATCTTGGAACATATCAAGAGTAATAATAAATTTGGATATATGATATAATGTGGTGCATGCATTTTTTGTAAATTCATTTTAAACGTTAGCCAGGTAACTATTAACGGTTACAGCATAAAAATTTATGGTAGACCAAGCTGTAACTCGACAAAATTAGTTTATGGTGCCATTTGTATGTCTTGCCAATGTTTTTACGTGGGCAAGACTGAACATAAGCTCAAGAATAGGACTGGCGAACATCTTTGTGATATACGTGAAGATTGTTATTAAGTAACAAGTTATGTTATCTTATTTTATGCATATTTTTTCTATGTGTACGTATATGTAGATATATATATATATATATATATATATATATATATATATATATATATATAAAACTTAGCAAAACAATAAACTTCGAAACTCAAAAGTAAGGTCAGAACGAACTTTCCACTGCCAAGCAATAACCACTTAGAAATTACGCGTTTCGTCCACCTTTAATGTCTGTAAACTTCATCAGAAAATACAAAATCACATGAAACATTCATTTAAATAACAATATAGTAGCAACCACATGGTCTTTTACACCAATAAAAAAACTGATGTAGTTAACAGCTGTTTTATACAACAAACTACTTGTTAAAAATCGTGTATCCAATAAATTACATATTTATGTATAAATACATGATAAATGTGATAGTGAATATAATTGTTGAATATTTACTACTCTTATAGACAAAATACTAAACACTAACATACAAATACATATGTCAAAACTAATATAAAGCTTTGAAATAAAATCAAACTCTAAAATAAAGCTCTAAAATAAAGCTTTAAAATAAAGCTTTAACATAAAGCTTTAAAACCTTTGTGCTTGCAAAAAACATTTGATATTAATAGATTCATTTAATCCAGGTGTCTATAAGAGTAGTAAATATTCAACAATTATATTCACTATCCATTAAGGTCCAGTCAGTCTTCAAGGTTCAAACATACCTACAACAGAGTACCAATAACAGCATCCAAATATGATAATAGCCTAAAACCACATATTTAAAGTTTTCTAAAAGATATATATATATATATATATCACTTAGAAATTACGCGTTTCGTCCACCTTTAATGTCTGTGAACTTCATCAGAAAATACAAAATCACATGAAACGTTCATTTAAATAACAATATAGTAGCAACCACATGGTCTTTTACACCAATAAAAAAACTGATGTAGTTAACAGCTGTTTTATACAACAAACTACTTGTTAAAAATCGTGTATCCAATAAATTACATATTTATGTATAAATACATGATAAATGTGATAGTGAATGTAATATATATATATATATATATATGGGTCCCCTTCAGAATTTTGAAGCTTAAAACTTCAAAAATCATGTGATCGAAGACCGTATGATCGAAGTTTTAAAACTTTGAAATTCTGAACGGAGATCGGCATACAGCGCGGAATGGGAGATTTCCCTTTTCCTCACTGTAGTGTGATCTCACTGTTGGTGTATGTAAGTAGCGAGGGTGTGGGGGTGCAAAAACATGTTTTGTTGACTGTTTTTTTGGGGGGCGTTCAGAATTTTGAGATTCTAAGATCTCGAGGTTCTGAGTTCAATATTTTGAACCTCGGGATTTTGGTATTTCGAAATTCTGAAGTGAACCTATATATAAATATATATATATATATATATATATATATATATATATATATATATATATATTTTTTTTAACCTAACGCATTGTTAAGTTAAGATTTGTTATTTAAACAGGGAGAAAGTTAATGCACTGTATTAAGGCTTTGAACTGCTAATGGGCAGATTCCTGTAGCCCTGTATGTGAATCCCTCAGCTTCCTCTTACAAGTTACTTAACCAGGCAGTGCTGCAGGACTGAACCTGAAAAAGGTCCCTGTGGACCAATGCTCTACATGGTTAAATAAATAAAAAATAAAATACAATAAATCATGCAATGAACTTATGATGTATTAGCTAGCAGTAATGTTCTTTTACTAACTTAAAAGTAAGGGTGCTAAGCAGGTGCATGCTTCTCGTAGTAGAAACTGGTAGCCATTTAGACCTTTGGGTGACAAAGCAGTGATGTTCAGTGGGTTTAAAAACATTTATAAATGCAAAAATCTTATTTTCTGAGGTTTGTAACAATGTTGTATTTTACCTGGTGGTGTGTGTGTGTGTGTGTGTGTGTGTGTGTGTGTGTGTGTGTGTGTGTGTGTGCGCATGCGCACAATACTTGAAAAGGAAAGCTTTTAAATGCTGTTAACAGCTGTCAAAAATGTCTGCATTTCACCTGTGTTTCTGGCTATTTGAAGCTGTTCTACAGATATCTTACCTTTGTCGGTGTGCAGTACTTTGAATAAATGATGTAAACATGTAAATGAAATGTCATACAAGTGCACCGTTCAGGAACTGCTGCCATGAGACCGCAAGATCCCAATGCATATCATATCTACTATGTAAATTCAAGATGTGTTCTTCAGATGAAAGTGTATGGTACAAATCACCTGTATTGCACTGAAGTGGAGGAGAAGATGAAGAATTTTACCCTGCCTTTATGCATAACAGCCAGATGTGTTTGTAATGTAATGTAATCTCTTAGATTATGGAAAACTAAATTACTGCAGCTTGATGGCAATTTTGGTACACCAAAGTATTCTGTTTCTGTGGCAGCTAGAAATATTCTATACGAACTGGCAAATGCTATCCAGAAGAGAGATAATTAAAACTGTCTTTAACAATTTGCAGGCCCATCCAATAAAATAAGAACTCTCAGTAGCCTCACTTCTATAAGGGCTAACAGTATTAAAAACTTGTCAGGATTTGTAAGTCATTGGTTTCATATTCTATTTTTTTTTTGTCAACCAGTAACATCCAGACAGACAAAATTCATTTTTAGTGAAGTCTGAGTGAGAAAAGTATCAGATGTTCATCTACAAATAACATAAAATGGCTTTGAAGTAAAATATATAACTGTGGTCTGCAGCTATATAATCTAATTAAAAAGCAACATAATCATACTTTTTGTGTGAGACTTAATTTTGTAATGATAATCAAAGTGAATAGCACTGTGTAATGCTCTGATACTAGCAAAACATATTAGCCTGAGGGTGTTAAAATAGTTTGGTAGTGACCAGATAACCAGGAAATGGTAAACCTTACATATTGTTTGTTACCCCCATTTATTTTTACTGTATAATATTATTAAGCCACTCTGAGGTACATTTTCAGTCCAGTGGAGGAATGATTCACTGTAGTCAATTTAAGGGGTACTTTGCTGTCTAATTTCAGTGTCATCTGGTTCAGGATAGCAGTGTTGTTGTGTTGTGCACTATGTGTTACTCAAGGTCTCTGTACTGACTTTAACTGACCCTCCGCCAATAGACAAGCATCACTAAGCTGTAAGCTGATTCCTATCGAATCGATGTAGAAGACAGGATGAAAGGTGCTGAAGGGTTCATACTACAATATTACTAGCAAATGAGTAGTGAGAAAATTGCTGCGGAAAGGACTTGTGAGGCTGGGATTTATGGGAGGGGGGTGGGGAGTAGTGATACAAGCAGCATAGGTGGGAGGGGGGTGGGGAGTAGTGAAACAAGCAGCATAGGTGGGAGGGGGTGGGGAGTAGTGATACAAGCAGCATAGGTGGGAGGGGGTGGGGAGTAGTGATACAAGCAACATAGGTGGGTGGGGGTGGGGAGTAGTGATACAAGCAGCATAGGTGGGAGGGGTGGGAGTAGTGATACAAGCAGCATAGGTGGGAGGGGTGGGAGTAGTGATAAAAGCAGCATAGGTGGGAGGGGTGGGGAGTAGTGATACAAGCAGCATAGGTGGGAGGGGTGGGGAGTAGTGATACAAGCAGCATAGGTGGGAGGGGTGGGGAGTAGTGATACAAGCAGCATAGGTGGGAGGGGGTGGGGAGTAGTGATAAAAGCAGCATAGGTGGGAGGGGTGGGGAGTAGTGATACAAGCAGCATAGGTGGGAGGGGTGGGGAGTAGTGATACAAGCAGCATAGGTGGAGGGGTGGGAGTAGTGATACAAGCAGCATAGGTGGGAGGGGTGGGGAGTAGTGATAAAAGCAGCATAGGTGGGAGGGGTGGGGAGTAGTGATACAAGCAGCATAGGTGGGAGGGGTGGGGAGTAGTGATACAAGCAGCATAGGTGGGAGGGGTGTGGGGAGTAGTGATAAAAGCAGCATAGGTGGGAGGGGTGGGGAGTAGTGATACAGGCAGCATAGGTGGGAGGGGTGGGGAGTAGTGATACAAGCAGCATAGGTGGGAGGGGGTGGGGAGTAGTGATACAAGCAGCATAGGTGGGAGGGGTGGGGAGTAGTGATAAAAGCAGCATAGGTGGGAGCGGGGTGGGGAGTAGTGATACAAGCAGCATAGGTGGGAGGGGTGGGGAGTAGTGATACAAGCAGCATAGGTGGGAGGGGGGGTGGGGAGTAGTGATACAAGCAGCATAGGTGGGAGGGGGTGGGGAGTAGTGATACAAGCAGCATAGGTGGGAGGGGTGTGGGGAGTAGTGATAAAAGCAGCATAGGTGGGAGGGGTGGGGAGTAGTGATACAAGCAGCATAGGTGGGAGGGGTGGGGAGTAGTGATACAAGCAGCATAGGTGGGAGGGGTGGGGAGTAGTGATACAAGCAGCATAGGTGGGAGGGGTGGGGAGTAGTGATACAAGCAGCATAGGTGGGAGGGTGGGGAGTAGTGATAAAAGCAGCATAGGTGGGAGGGGTGGGAGTAGTGATACAAGCAGCATAGGTGGGAGGGTAGGGAGTAGTGATACAAGCAGCATAGGTGGGAGGGGGGTGGGGAGTAGTGATACAAGCAGCATAGGTGGGAGGGTGGGGAGTAGTGATACAAGCAGCATAGGTGGGAGGGGTGTGGGGAGTAGTGATACAAGCAGCATAGGTGGGAGGGGGTGGGGAGTAGTGATAAAAGCAGCATAGGTGGGAGGGGGTAGGGAGTAGTGATACAAGCAGCATAGGTGGGAGGGGTGGGGAGTAGTGATACAAGCAGCATAGGTGGGAGGGGTGGGGAGTAGTGATACAAGCAGCATAGGTGGGAGGGGTGGGGAGTAGTGATACAAGCAGCATAGGTGGGAGGGGTGGGAGTAGTGATACAAGCAACATAGGTGGGAGGGGTGGGAGTAGTGATACAAGCAGCATAGGTGGGAGGGGTGGGGAGTAGTGATACAAGCAGCATAGGTGGGAGGGGTGGGAGTAGTGATAAAAGCAGCATAGGTGGGAGGGGTGGGGAGTAGTGATACAAGCAGCATAGGTGGGAGGGGTGGGAGTAGTGATACAAGCAGCATAGGTGGGAGGGGGTGGGGAGTAGTGATACAAGCAGCATAGGTGGGAGGGGATGGGGAGTAGTGATACAAGCAGCATAGGTGGGAGGGGGTGGGGAGTAGTGATACAAGCAGCATAGGTGGGAGGGGGTGGGGAGTAGTGATACAAGCAGCATAGGTGGGAGGGGTGGGAGTAGTGATACAAGCAGCATAGGTGGGAGGGGGTGAGGAGTAGTGATACAAGCAGCATAGGTGGGAGGGGGTGGGGAGTAGTGATACAAGCAGCATAGGCTGGTTATGTCGCCAAGATCTACAGCAGAAAAGAAAAGACTAAAGCAAAAGTCACAACCGTGATCATGTCTCAGCCAATGACAATTCATCTTTCTTTCATGTACACCTTGTTAAACTGATCCTGAGTATTCTGGCTACTGGATGCTCCCTTTCTGCTGTGGGTACCTGTATCTGTTTTTTGAGAGAAGGTCACCCGAGCCATGGATGAGGGCAAAACGGTGCAGACTGCTTACTTCAACCTGACAAATGCATTTGATACAATACCTCACTTGAGTATTATAGACAAAGTCACAAATTTAGGCATAAATCCCTCTGTAACCTGATGGATAGCCAAATGGCTCATGGATAGGACATATACAGTTAGTTTAGGGAATCCACCTCCACCAAGAGACCTGTTATTAGTGGTGTCCCAGAAGGCCTGGTACTGGGACCCCCCCCCCCCCCTCCCTTGTTCAGAATATACTTCACTGAATTTAAATGTAAAGAGCCTTTGGCTAAAGAAATTTGCTGATGACTGCAAGCTGGTTGCAAGCTGGTTGCAATCAATGAATCCCCTGAAGATGTAGATATCCTCCAGGAGAGTCTGACACAGACAAATAACTAGTGCCAGAACCTTGGCCTAAAACTGGGTGCATAAAAATGCATAATTATTCTCTTTGGGAAGACAACTACCCCTGCATATTATAACATTAATAACACTCTCATAAGAGTAGACATAGTGGTAAGGGATTTGGGAACTCTAGTCAACTGTAACATGAACTTTAATTACCATGTGTCCATCGTAGTGAGAAAAGCTTTCTGCATAGCATAACTTATAAGTAAGGGTGTGGCAAAGAAGTCTAAGGTGATCATAGACCCACTATACTCAATCCTCATTAGACCAATAATTGAATACAATGCACCTTTCAGCATGTACCTGACCAGGCATTTGCAACAGCTGGAACGGCCACAGAGGTTCCTCACTAAAAGATTACATGGTGTAAATGTGTCCTATGTGGACCACCTGAAAGCCCTGTCTGTGTACTCAGTCTCCTACAAACTACTGAAGGACAATCTGTGCCTAACCTACAAGGCATTCTCTGATCCTCTCTGATGGATCTGCTATGCATTCAAAAACCAAACCGCACTAGAATTACCTGATCTAAGGATCTAAACTTCATCTGTGGCACAAACAAAACATTTTGGAGGGAGACGTATTTATCTCAGAGATTACTCCTTCTCAGGAACAGACCTGCCAATCATGTGAAGCAGAGCTCTTCTGTAAGCCTATTCAACTGCAATTTGGACCAATGGATGGGAAATTGAAAATTTACATTTGGCTTGTCACCTGTGTCCCTTACAGGTGCTCTAAGGCACAGGCATATACCAAAGCCATTCTACTCTGTGGGCATTGATAATTGGGAAATTGTGGCCTGAATGGCTAGGCTTAACAAGTGTCTAGGGCCATTAACCTAGTGACCTCCTATGATCCTTTTATCTTACGATCCTATGATCCTGTGATCTTACCCCCAACTTGTGCTATACCTTAGCAGAAGCTCTGCATCTGGCACAGCCTGTTGATTCTTGTGTTCCATCTCCTCTTTCCAAGTCATCTCTGCCATCCATAAGTACATTTAACAGTAGCTTTGTATATTCTGGGATCAAACTGCAGATTTCTTTACCTTCATGAATGTGATCAATCCACTAACCTACCTCCATTACCTCCCCAAAAGCTAACTTACTAATAGCTAAGGGTGCCAGTCCATTACAAGGTGCGTACACACACACACACACACACACACACACACACACACACACACACACACACACACACACACACACACACACACACACACACACGTACACACATACACATGCACACACACACCAAAAGCTTCACACACATGTATACCAACAAGCATTTTAAAGGGTCATCTTTTCATATAATGGACTTTGGGATATGTGAGGAAACCACAGCTCATGGTGAAAAAACATGGCAGCATTGATAAGACATGTAAATATGACAAAGATGACACCCCCTTTTGAGTATTGAACAAGGTACTCAAGAGCTGTAAGGCAGCCAACACTGGTAATGACTGCAACGCTGTTGATTACTGCAGTTTGGATTCTCACTATATAACTTCACCTGTATGCACGCACATACACACACACACACACACACACACACACACACACACACACACACACACACACACACACGCACACACATGTTTTATATATATATATATATATATATATATATATATATATATATATATATATATATATATATATATATATATATATATATATATATATATAAAATTAATCACCTTTCATGACTGTTAGTCATTCAGTCTGATTGACTTTGCCATACGTAAGAATAATTTATTACAGTCTGGGTACATTTAGGAAATACCTTTAAATTTATTTAGGAGGCAACTGTGAGATGCATGAAGTCAGGTCTCATTTACAGAGAACTGGTGAAATATAGTGAATATGTGGTTATGTGGTGCTGTTACTTTGGAGGTGGTGAGATTTTATAGGATGGCTCTGAAATGATTCTGCGCTTAATGTGGCATGTTTTCATATGCTTTTTAAATGGAATACTTGGGTATATGTGCCATTATTGTTAATTAGAGTTAGAGCTACGTGGAAAGAATTCCGTCTAGAAATTTGTTAACAGATTCTGTGATTTATTATGGTCTCATGTGATTTACTATTTAAGTGGGTAATTACCAGCTAGGTCAAATGGGTTCATGAAATATGCAATGCATGTTTTTCTACAAGTTTTTGCAGCAAGGAGCTAACTTTTGGATGCTGTAAGAATGTGTGTAACCCATATGTCTGGTATTGATTTTATAGGTGAATATCAACTTGTCATCAGTACCTTGATTACCCCAAAGCTACTGAAATCTAACTCCTTAAAATGTTTACATGCATATACCTATTAACTGAGATAATATAATGATTGCAGGAAGGTAAAACCACTACACCCCCATGTAAGGGGTTGTGCCACCACTCCTACTAATTACTTAAACTAACGTTAAGTTTGCATATTCTCAGGTGCAATGGAACACTCAGTTTCCATGGAAAACAAGGTAAACCCTTGCCCTTATGAAGTGTTAGACTTTAAATCTTTAATGTGTAGAACAACAGCAAACACTCAGCTTAGAGAAAACCTTCTATTGATTTTTTTTTTACTATTAAGGTGAGGAAGAAAGTGAATTCATGACTTGACAGATTCTCAATCTTACTAGGTCTGACCAAACTATACTGCTCAAAAACAGATGAATATTATTTTAATTCCCTGAATAACATTAATGATGAAGTGGAAAGTGATATGGCTAATACACAGGTTAGTACTATCAGTAGCACATTAATGGACAAAAATGAGATCTGAAGGTGGAATAAAGCTGCCTTAGTGACATTGACGGATGTATGCTCAGTATGGGTAATTCCTTTACAGAAGCATATTAGCACCTAGCACATTTTTGCATTCTTTGTAAATCTGTACAGTCTACTTTCTTGCTCATTTCAACAATTTGTACTAATTTGTATCTGGTTCATAAACTCATTAAGTGATGATGTTGACTTGTGTGCAGCTGTGAAGATTGTCATGTAAAACAAAAGCCTAGGCAAGCTGAAATGCCCATTCCTGAGAATATGTCAGAAATTAGAGACTTCATAATTTCAAGTGTTTTTCATAGCAAACACACTGCAACATAAATTGGACAAACTGAAATTTCTTGGACCTCTGAGACTTACTGTTGGCCTTGAGTAATGGGTGGGGGAACAATATTGGTTCTTTACTGATAAACAATGTTGTCTGAGATGATATATAGCTCATGCAGACTTGGTGACCTCTATGGCTCTGTGGCTCGATCTCTGATGTTCATTATAAACAACTTTATGTCTGCTTTATCAGAATCATAATCACAATCCAAACCACATTTATTGGCCAAGTATGTATACATACAAGGGATATGACTCCAGTCTCAATGACCCTCCAAGTATGAATTACATAAAAGACAAACTGTACATACAACTGTTAAGAACAAGACAAATGGCATACGTACAACTATTAAGAACAAGCCAAAAAAATGTAAATATACATATACATACAAGGTGCAAAGTGCAACTCATTGCAAGAAATACTGAAATAAACTCTGAAAGAAATAAATATTAACAATTTGTAAACAATACTGTAGTACCCTCGGAGGCTTGGGAAAAAGAATTCCCCAACCTAATAAACTGAGTTAACCGTTTATTAACTTGATGCTGTGTGGGGAAAAAATTGTTCTTATATTTGCTTGTTTTAGTGCATATTAATCTATAATGCCTGGCTGATGGTAATAGTTCAAAAAGATGGTGGCCTGGATGTGAAGGGTCAGTGACAATTCTCCCTGCCATTTTCATGACTCTGGAATAGTACAATCCTGTAAGGAGGGCAAACCTGCACTAATGATATTTTCGGCAGACTTGACTATTCGATGTAACCTATTTTTGTCATGATTAGACAGAGATTACACTGTTATGGATGAGCTGAGAACAGACTCAGTGACTGCTGTATAGAACTGGATCAACACTTTCTATGGGAGGTTGAACTTCCTCAGCTATCGCAGAAAGTACATTCGTTGTTGACTTCAAAATACAGCATAATTGCAAATTATACAAACATTAATAACTTCAGTATTTCCTATACAACTGCTCTCTCTTTCCCCTTACCCAACTAACTTTATTATAACATTAATTTGTGTGTTTTTTTAGTATACTCAGCATCTTCCTGTGGTCCCATGTCTTATTATACAAAAATAACCCACATCCTCTTAATCAAAGTTTCCATATTACTCAATTTCCAGTTCCACATTATTTTTTAGATAATCAACCCTCTTCTTCACACATCTCATGACATATGTTAATTTATTATTTCAAAATCAAATAAATATACTTTGGCAAATTCTCCTGAAAATATCCGTCCTTTTACATTGTAAATAGAAATGCTGAATTGTGTCTTCCTCTTTCAAAGTTTCTTTATAATCAAACTGCTTTCCATCAAATCTATTGCACTAGATATTTAGAATGAATTATAGACTCAAAATGACATATAAAATACATGTCTTGCTAATTTTCCCCAAAGGCATGTGTATAACTTTAAAAAAAAATTTTTCCTGACTTTTCCCACCTTTCCCTAAATAATCACACTGATCATCTTTTTCATACTATTGTTTCCTTTCCACTCCTACCACCCAAACTCCCAATTTTAATTTATTTATCTTTTATTCTCATGTATCTCCAGCCATGCTTACATTTCTTCTTTTACCACGTTCTCCATATCTCATTCTTTCCACATTTTCGTAATATTTCAAACTAAATAAAATCGGTATTAAAGAAAATAAAAATATTGCTAGTTGAAGAATTTACATCCCACCATTTTTCTGATATGGAATTCTTCTCCTCAGTGGATTTCAACAAGATTCTATAATGTTAGGAAAGCTAGATTTGTTACTTCTTTTCCCTTTATTCTTGTAATATATGCTATTCTGCGATCTAATCAATCCAACTCCAGAGCTATATTTGATCACAAATAGCTCACATTTAATCTTATCGTAAGCCATTTTCTATGATATACTACTCTGATCTCCCTAATGCTGTTCTCCATCTTGTAGCTCAGAATTTTCTCAACATTGCCTCTTATACCTTATGAGTATTCATTTATCCTTGTTTCCCTGTACCTTGACTTGTGTTTACTTTTACAAACAGGCTTATGTGTATTTTCTCATTGTATCCCTGCCACTATATTCTTCATGTCACATTCTATTATCATAATTAAAACCATACCATCTCCATAAGATTGTATTATTTTAAGTTCATAGGTTCATAGGTAAGTACTAGGCTAGCTGCCCTTGTGGTTCATTTTAAGCCTAGCCAGTTCCCCCTTAGTGAGGATCAAGGCCTGTACCTTTTTACTGTGAGGTAAACAGGTTAACCACTATGCCATCCCCCAATCCCATTATGGGGTTATGGTTATGGGGGATCAGATCACTTAGTGTACATATGGTCATAGCTTATAAATAATGTCTTTATGTTTTAGCATCACTATGATGCTGGGCAACACAACACTCTTTCAGTGTAATCACCTACTGATTATTTTGATATTGATACCAGTAGCCCACTCTTGTATGCCAATAAACGGGTCTATATTAGAACATCAAAGTTTCAAAACTTCGAATGTTCTAATATCGACCCCTATTCAGCGAAAGCTGAAAATATCAATGCGACAGAAAAACAACTTTTTTCCTAGGGAAAGAATTTGGTTGTCCATTTCTGTTGCTTTGGTATTTTCAGCGCTGTGGTGGAAAGTTACGGGTTGGGTTCAGGTAAGTGTGCAATTGAGTGTGGGTTACATTAGTTAGGGTTAGGGTGAGGGTTAGGTATCTGTGCGATTGTGTGGACGTGAGGGTTAGGGGTGGTTAGGTGAGTTAGGGTTAGGGCACGGGTTAGGTATGTGTGCAATTGTGTGGACGTGAGGGTTAGGGCAGGTTAAGTGAGTTAGGGTTAGGGCATGGGTCAGGTAAGTGTGGGATTGTGTGGACGTGAGGGTTAGGGCGGGGTAGGTGAGTTAGGGTTAGGGACCGGGTGAGGTGAGTGTGCGATAGTGATGAACCTTAGGGTTAGGGTTTGGGTTAAGGTAAGTGGACAGTTAGTGGTATGTGTATAGTTTAGTGTAGGGTTAGGTGTAAAATTTTAGGTGTATGTGTATGGATTGCTGTTTGTTTGTTGTGCTTGTGTTGTGTGTATGTGTTTTGGAACAGCAAATTATTTCCCAAGGAAAAAATTTGCTGTTCTGTATTTTCGATGTTTTCAGCTTTCGCTGAATAGGGGTCAATATTAGAACATTCGAAGTTTTGAAACTTCGATGTTCTAATATAGACCCCAATAAACTCATTGCAGTAAAGTCATCCTTACTGCACACTTCTAGGTTTTAAGATTCGTAATGGTTAGCATCCTTATTTACATGCCTAATCTGTATCTAGCCTCTTCCACATACACATAGGTGTAGGCATTTCTACACAGGTTATATGTGATCGTTGACAACTGCATATTGGAGTCCATACACCTTCTAGCCCTGTGTAATGCAGATAATGTTTGTAAACACCACTCATCAAATAGTCGTTATATATTTGTGGTATTCTGCTAAAGAGAGTTTATGTTATTATAGATCTGGGGACTGTGACTAAAGAAAATTGTAATTTCAATGACAGTGTTGCATGTGTAGTTAAAAGGGATTGTATTATATTAAATATCATCTTCAGATTATTAACTCACAAAAGAGAGAAAACGTAAAAAAAAGATTCATCTTGTATAATTAGGAAGGATAATTTATAACTTACATGGAAAAACTGAACCATCCAGAATCTATCAGCTATAAATTTATATGTTTTCCAGCTCTATTATTACATCTGAGGGAACCACATCGTATTTAGGGGTCCAAAATACATATTTCTTATTATTAAAAACCCAGAATTATTACCAATATGGAGGCATTCTTTTCTTCCTAGATTTAAATGAAACAAGTTTCCAGTAGACTTGGGAAGTGTTGATACCCTTCTAAGTACTAAGAGTAAATTAGATAGGCATTTGTGATCTGATAAAGTCATATGAAAGCTAATAAAACAGAGCTTATTCATTAGTTTGTACAATGTTGATATGATACTATGATATATTATGATTTGTTTAATTCTACTAGAATAGGTGTGTTCATAAATGTAAGTCTCAAATAACTGCAATCAGTTTATTTCTAATATTTATTTTTTTATTTTGCTTATTACAGTGCAGTAACCTATTAACTGGAAACAAGAAACTGGAATGGCTACTGATAGGGCCACATGAATGGTAGTAGAGATGTCCATCTTTTATCTTCAATATCTCTTAACTATTAACTACTGCTTGCAGTTGTCTTACTCCTGGAAATGTATATCTGTTCTTACTGTATTTTCCAACTTTAACTGTACAGATTATCATTTTTTCTCATTGGTAGACCACACTTCAGCACAGGTATAACTAAACAGGTGTAAACGTTTATAAGTATTTAACTCTTCTCACAAATACTGATACCTAAAACCATTCAAAACATTTTCGAAGGCTTTTGTTTGACATTAAGCAAGTTACTTTGCTTCTGGATTTTAATTTATTCTCTAATTAGATTTATAGCCTTTTTCCACACCAAAGAATCTGAAACTGATGCACTATTTATATATTATCCTAAGCTCTCTATGCCCAAACCCAAAGTTTACAGTTTTCTACAGTAAACACTATTACTTATTGACCATACATAAATCATCCTAGATATCTCTAGTGCATAGTTGCAGATGAACATTTTAACTTCCTTGTCCATCAGCCCACTGTGAAACCTTCTGGTTATGGTAGCACCCTTTATGTGATTACTAATTTTGTGTAATGGTATTGTTAATTTACTTTGTCAAAAGTTAGTTAGCACCCTTTACCTGCTTCCTGTGTATCTGCGTTCTAGTTTTCACCTATCTTTAGACACACACATGTGTGTGGAGCTACTTCAAAATATCGAAAGATCACATCAGCAAAGATGAAATCCTTGAGATGACATCTTCGAAACTTGAAAACATCGAGCACCCGGAACTCCGGAAGACAACCCTGAGGAAAAAAAAAACACTTGGCCATTGTGACAAACAGAACAAACAATGAAGCAAGTAAAACCCTCCAAAGTGGGGGGTGAAGCCACCCCCCCAACTAAATATACAAACTTCAAGATCACATTACAGTGCGGAAAGGACAATGTTCACCATGGTGGCCTAGTGGTTCTTTCCTGGGGGTTTGTTTTCAATGATCCAGGTGTTCAATGTTTTCAAGTTTAGTAGATGTTGTTTTGATGATTTCCTCTTTGCTGATGTGGTCTTTCGATATTTTCAGGTAGACCCATGTTCATGTGTATGTGAGAGTGTCTGTGTGTGTGTGTGTGTGTGTGTGTGTGTGTGTGTGTGTGTGTGTGTGTTTGCACACAGAGATATAGTGTGACTGACTTTGTCAAAATTTTTGTTTTTCTGTAATGAAAATATAATCTATTTTGTTTTGTTTTTTCAAAACAATTTTATTGATTTTAATACATTCAAAAATTGTAAACAATCACATAAAATCATAGTACAAACTGTAACCTGAAAACTTTAACATATATAAATTACATTATATAGATTACATATTTGATATAAACCAAACTAACAAAAATGAACCAACTAAAGTATTTACATAGACATCCATTAATATATTTACAATGTGTTATTGATATCTGATTATAATGCATACTGTCATTATGAAAGAAACAAACTAATGTAATTTGTCATAAAGATTCGTTCTTCTTCAACAAGTTTCGCAAGTTAACCCACAATTGAAGATTGTATGTTTTTTTGGTTGTCCTTGAGTTTATGGTTTTTAATTGCAGTTGGCATACAACATTTAACAGATTCTTGAACTCAGAAAAGGAAGGAGGAGACTCTGAATTCCAATTTTTTGTTATGGACTTTCTGGCTACTGCCAGTATTGTGCATAATAGTGGATACTTTACTTTTCTGACACATTGTGGAACAGGAGTATTAAATATCACCAGAGATTTATTTAATGTGAAATTGTCTGAATAAAGTACCTGTAGTAAATTATTTTCCCCCAGAAAGTATTGAAAGTATGGCATTCGTAAAACATATGTGCCCAGTTTATGTCTATATTTGATTTACATTTATTACAAATATTTTATTTTTTGTTTATTTCATCCATTAATTGAGGAGTGTAGAATGATCTGTTTATATATCTCCGCGTATATAATTTCCAGTTCAAAGATAAAGTAGTTTTCCCTGCTGATTGTAAAATGTTTGCTTTGTCTAAATCGGGAGGGAGATTATTATTAATAGAGTAAAAATAGTTCCAGAAGTTCTGTGGACAGCTGAAAGTCTCTTCCCTTATAGTTAATCTATTTTGTTTTAATGTCTGGGTCAAAGGCTTCACAAATATAGTCTAAAAATTGGAATGGAGCAATAAATGTTGATTTTTAATTGAAAAATTGTTGGTTGACTTTAATTGCTTTGTTGAAAAAAAAATTCTCTAATCCTTTTGGTCACTGATGCTTTTAAAATTTTAGCCACAGTGGAGATGATAGCTCTAGGCCTATAAATAAAGTTTACATTACTGTTTTGAATATTGGTAGTCAAGGTCTAATTGAATTGTTATATGATGAAAGAAGGGCTTTGCTATCCGACAGGCAAATTATATTAGAAGACTTTTTTCATAACTAGCTTGCCTATGTTATTTACTTGCGAAAACGACAATGTTTACAAGGTATTTCATGCTGATGATAGCTGTTATTCCAAATAATGAACTGTTTCTGGTATGCTTCTGTGGGACCCCTTACAAGTATATTGATAAAAAGATTCTTATTCTTTTTCCTGTCAGTCGGTGGTTGTAATTCAGAATTTGCCCCAGTTTTCCTTAGCTCCTTTCTTCATATTCAATGGATAGATTCATCTCTTTGTTTTAAGGTAATGAGCACTGTTCCACCGAGGTTTACCTACATATATTCCAGAAATATTTCCCAGAAAGTAAATAATAATTACATTAATTTTACCTCCTGCCCCTGATTTCACTGGATAACTCTGCAGTTCTGATCTAGGCTGTTATTCCACAGTAAAAATGATGGAAAAATTACAAATGTTCTGATATTTTAGAGGAAAGATGTTTTGTAACTTTTCACCATATAATGAAACAAGATACAATGTTTCAAACATGTTAATGTGATGTAAAGTAATAAAAGTCATCCCCTTTGGCAAAAACAAAGTGCCCACAAATTACCACATAGGTGATAATCCATTAAGTGCAGAAGAAGTAATTCGGGACCTGGGGACCCAAGTTGATAGCAATCTCTCATTTGACAACCATGTGGCCAAAGTGGTTAGAAAAACATTTTATATAGCCCACCTAATCATGAAGGGATTCACATCTAGATCAGGGGAGGTCATCGTGCCTCTTTACTCATCCCTCATCAGGCCCATAATTGAGTACAATGCCCCTTTTTGGGATATACCTTACCAGACACCTGCAGCAACTGGAAAGACCCCAAAAGTACCTCACCAAGAGGATCAAAGGGCTCAAACAGATGCCATATGCTGCCCGGTTAAAGAAACCCCAGCTCTACTCAGTGGCATACCGCCTGCTCAGAGGCAATCTATGCCTGACGTATAAAGCCATGTCCAACCCAGAATTAATGGACATGCTGCACCTCAGAAAATCCAAATCCCATCGAGCTACATGCTCGAGAGACCTGAACCTCAGCAATGAAATAAATAGGACATGCTGGAGGTACAGATTCATAACCCAGAGGCTCCCTTCACTCTGGAATAAAATTCCAGTCCAGGTTAGGCAGAGTCCCTCATTGACTCTCTTCAAGAGGAATCTTGATGAGTGGATGGGAGATCGTAGGTTTACCCCGAGTATCACTTCTGTGTCACTGTTAGACAGAGGCACAGTATACTAACCTCGAAAAAGGGCATAGCAAAATTAATTTAAAATGGGTGGCGAAAGCCAAACACACTCTGGCTAGGCTTATAAATGCCCTAGGGCAGATAGCCTAGTATGAACCTATAAAAGCAAGTGAAATTCTACTGCAGCATAAATGCTCTACTTTTGCATTACAATAGAAACAATTTTTTGCATAGTCAGGCATGTGATTTATCCTATAAAATGTCATATTTCTGTAAGAAATGTCTCACTTTCATCCCCTGAAAAAGTTGGCAACCCAACACTACTTTATGTGCATTCATTAATCATGTGAGTACATTTAAAATACAGAGCAATTTGCCATGTTTTAGCAAAGCTTTTAATTCACTTTTGACATAACCTGCCATTTGTTTTCTGGAAGGTTTAGGTTTCCACACACAAAGTTGTGCCAGCAAACTGTCCCGATACTTGTGGAATTCAAACAAGGGCTTTACCAACTACCTATAATATAGAGGGTAATGATCGCATATGCGATGCTCGAGACATGAATGTGAAGAACTTCACAGAAGCTAGAGATGTGAATTTCATAGCATCCATGTCAAGAACATATAGTAATGGGCTATGATCTGTGAGACTCCTTCATAACTCTTTGTAGTGCATCAAGTTTCGTCTACTCCATGTTCTATCAGTTACAAAAGAATAAAAAAATACAATGTGATGTGTTTTACTCACTATGAAAGCCAGTAAAGTACTTAGTGGGTGCTGTTGCATAAACAGCAAATAAGGAAAAAGTCAGGGACAGTTTTTAAATACTATTCTAAATGTTGCCATAATATTTGTAAACTTCCATGGACATAGAAGGAAAGACATTCAAGAACATAACAGCACATAACAATTGGTAATACCACTGCTTAACCAACATTAATTAAGTGACCACAAATGAGCATTGCTTAGTTTATGTATAAGTAAGGCTTCCCCTTCTGAACTGTAAGCTCAGCCTTATTTTGCATAGTAAAACAGCCTCATACAGATTATAGCTGAGGAAATACAATAACAAAAGCAACATGGGTTTATGTGGCACCTCATAGAACATGTGTTGTGTGCTTTTAATGAAACAGTACTGCATTCTGTACTGATAGCTGGTGTTTACTCTTTATATAAGTATTCACTTCAACGCAGTAGCCTGACTCATTAGATGTCAGTTAAAAGCATTAACAGAAACAGCAAATAAAACTAATTTGGATCAAACATTTTTGTGTATTGTATGCTTAACTACAGTGATGTATGATTGAACTGCAGCATTCAGCAATGTTAGTCAAAAGTTAAGCTATTAAGCTTTTCATTCTTTATATCCTGCTAATCAGGGTATGTCCGGATCTTTCTCACAGTAAAACATGACATTTATTAAGATTTATTAAATACTGCTTGCAGTGTTACATTGTATTTAGTTAAACAATGCAAAGTGACAACTTGGCCTATTTGGAAGTGAATTCCCACTGATGTCTGCATTACAAGTGAACAGAAGCATGCTACCTTTAGCAACTTCTTAGAATTGCAATAGTTAAGTAGCTAAGCAGGAAAGGCTGGGCAACAAATGCCATGTTGCATTTGGAATTATGTTAGTGACACAAAGCATTTGTTAACATGTTGTTTTGATTCAAATGTTACATTGTATCAGTCACTCCAAATACATTTCTAAGTCATGTGGTACTTGGGGGTCAGCCTATAGCACATAAGGTTATCATTTTGCATTGCAAAGACTAGGACAGTCGCATACACCTGCCACCGCCACAGTAAGAGGCAGGTGCAAATAATCCCAAATGAGAATACATCATTGTGTTGACAAACTGCATACTGAAAGCTTTTAAGCTACAAGAGCCCTTTGTGAGGAATTGATGAAGCATTCACAATCTATTCAGTAATGTAATACCCACTTGTACCTAGCAAGAGGGTACAGAATATATCAGTCTTTCCCACTGGCTAAAAGAGACACTTTAATGGATGTGTGACCTAAAAATATACTGACAAGGCAAGTGCTTAGATATCTCACATAGATGATTGAGGGAGAGAGGGATTGCACCTATAACATACCTAATACAGTTCATGATCTACTATAAAAAGGGTTTAAGTCTTTCTGTAAGATAATTTTGAAAGATAAATACCTATCAGTTTTAGCCCCTTGGGAAAGAAATCATGTACTCACTTCCTATGAATTTCATATGAAGAAGAGCTCGTGTATTCCAAGGCTCAAGTACGCTATATTTGCAACATCTATACTGACCCAGTGAAAGGTACCACAAAACTCTGTGTTCTAGTTTACCGCTGTGTAGCTCAAACTATGCAATGCAGATATGTATTCTGGACTGATATCATATGTAAAGAAGGGAAGCATAGGTTAATACAAAGTACTGTCAAATTCCAGATCAGTCAGATATTGTATCAAAGACAGACTAACCCCTATATGTTTGACTACTTAATTCAAGCTGATTCTAACATTGGCTAACCGGAGGGCATTCTCTGTATGTGTGTGTGTGTGTGTGTGTGTGTGTGTGTGTGTGTGTGTGTGTGTGTGTGTGTGTGTGTGTGTGTTTGTAATTTGACCTTAATTCAAGTTCAGTATGCCATGATACTTGCCATGTTTTGACTGACCTTTACTATTTAGAGCTTAATTGGAAATAATATTGCATTCTGTATTGTATGATTCTGGTAATGATTCTCAGTTCGAGTGTCTTCTGTGTGGCGACATGCGTGAATGGGCGTTCCTTTGTTGAAGGTTGTGTGTTAGGCCCAGCAAGCCAGTACATAAAAATCTACTGCCAATCATTAGCGGACCGGAGTTCCGCTGTGGCGACCCCTAACTGGGAAAAGCCGAAAGACACAAACAAACAAACTGTATGATTCTGGTAATGATCTTAGATCCCAAGATGCTAGAAAATTTCATTGTGTAGTATGATTGCACAATTTAAATAACAACAAACATTTTATACTTATTGCAAAAGCAGACATTTCAGAAACTATTGATAAAACAGTACAACAGATGTCAGGAGAGAAATGCATAATTATTAATGAATGATTAACCTATATGAGTAAGAAATATAAAGCCTTATGTTTTCAAGCTGACATTAAGTCACATGGCCAAACGGCACAAAGAAGTAGCTCAAAAACATAAAATATGCAGATAATGTTATGATGTTTATACAGCTAAACATTAATCTTCATGCCATTGGCAAGAAAGGTCTACATAGTCTAAGCTATTATTTTTCCCGGTAGTAACATATGGTTGGGATAGCTGGACTGTACATAAGGCCATGCACCAGATGCTTTTGAATTTTGGTATTGGTCCCTCAGCTGCTCCCTTATCAATGTTTATTTAGTTATTTTTATTTAATTATTTATTTAATTTTGTTTACATTGTAGAGCACTGATCACAAATGATCATTTGCAGGGTCAGTTTCAATTATTTGCATAGTAAGAACAGTAAAATACGACTAAAGTTATTACAATTTGTAGCAGATTGTAGATTTAAAAGGTCTACACATGTTTACAAGTAAGTTTAAAAAGAAGTATGACTAGGAGTATCTGATGCGTAATACAGGTGTTACAGGTGAGGTAATACAGGTGTTACAGGTGAGGTAATACAGGTGAGGTAATACAGGTGTTGCAGGTGAGGTAATACAGGTGTTACAGGTGAGGTAAATGAGGTTTTTCCAAACAAATGGACATAGTATATACAGTTTTAGAGGGACATTTTGGCAGTAAAGAGAGTAATGCTTGTAGAATAATAAGATCTACAGTAGAATTGCTAAAAGCAGGAAAAAGGGCTATTAGTATACAGCAGGGGAATGGATAGGGCAGATGGGGAGGCAGTGAGGATGAATTTATATGTTGGAGAGGTTAGGAAG
Source organism: Protopterus annectens (assembly GCF_019279795.1). NCBI lineage: Eukaryota > Metazoa > Chordata > Ceratodontiformes > Protopteridae > Protopterus > Protopterus annectens. Next base: position 444,310,284 of record NC_056740.1, read on the forward strand.
TTAAGCAGCCAAGGTTTTCTGTAAGGAATGGAATCGTGTAACAATGGGAGTTAGGTGATATGGCCTGTGTTCTGACATGTACACTTATATTATTTGGTTAGGTATTGTCTGACTTGAGATCTGAACTGTTTGTACGATCAGGTGCTATTGATTAGTATGGCATAGAGACACCCATACTTCCTAACTTGTTGTCAGACACCCTAGCTACTTATTGTATTTGGATCACCGGGGCCATAGTCAGGCCTTTATCCCTCTTTGTCACTGGTGAGGGATGGTGTTGGAGAAAACTTTAAAGATTTTCACATAACTGAAAGAAACTCAAACCAGTCAATAAATCCAGACTGTTCACTAGAAGGCCTGACTGGATTCATTACAGAAGACACCAAAGCTGGGAAAGCGCAAAGACAAACAAAGAAGGGGGCAACAGGTGCAAGGTCGATGACAGCATTACTGAATTAACGAATATGAATCTGTATGAACTTAAAGAAGAAGTATCTTACAGACAGGCCTGAGGAGCTACAGTCCTTCAGGTCATGAAGAGTCATATTCAACTAAATGACCAAATAACAGCAACAAAATTGTTATGTTCTTCCTCATGGGTGCTGCTGTATCTGTGTCACTTTTTAAAATTAGAATCTCTTTTATCAGATGGAAGTAGCATAATAAATTTTGTGTGGAAGTGCAGGTACCTAGACCACTTGTACTTTTATCCCTACTGTAGTACTTGTAAAATTATGTAATCAGGCAAAGTAGACACAAGACAGAGTGCATCTATCTACCCCTTTCTCAACCACATCTCAGATAAATTGCTATATTTATTATAAGCTGTGGACACAAAAAGTCCTGGTATAGGTCTAACAGTACAGAACCAAAGAAATATTTGGTAGTGCTAGGATTCAAACCTAGGCCATCTGGATCACTGCTTCAGCTGTTCTCCCATTAAGCTAACAAGCAGATGAGACTTGGCACTGGCGATGAGGCATCACTTCTCACTCATCCAGACATGGTAAACACAGACAGGTGAATGACAACAGAGGAACACTTGCAACACACATCACCTTGGTCCAGGTGCAGCAACATATTTTTCCTCCCAACACAACACAAGAAGTGAGTTCACTTGTATGGATTAATTTCAGGAGAAATGTTTGCAGTTACAAGTACTTGGAGATGACTCAAGATAAGTTATAGAAGCGGATTAAGGTTTATTTGCTATCAAACTACATCCTGTGGTCCTGAGTTTGATTCTGTTAACGTTGCTCACTATGTGAATGAACAGATCGCTTAACCAGACAGTGATGCTAGGTCAGCCTTGTGTCTGATGGATTTACATAGTAATCAACATAATAAAAAATAAAATAAAAATTACATAAAGAAATGTACTTGAATGAAGTTTCATTAGAAGGGGACTCATCACTTTTCCAAGTTAATTGCATAAAAAGTAAACAACTGGCACAAACAATTAAAAATAAATTCAAAAAGACAGATAATGTTCAGAAAGAATTTGGATAGCTTGTAGTGTTAAATCCAGCATTTAAACTAAATTCTATCTGCATTTTTTGGCAGAATGGATATACTGCTCCTGACTATTTCTGGCTTTTTAGTTGAAAATGAAATGTCCAGAGCCCTTACAGACAATGGCTGAGTTCATTCTCCAAGGGAATCTTCCAGAAGGCATGCATTTCCTGTTGCTTTTCTTCTTTTGAATTCAGAACATGTTCCATTGTTTATAAGCTCTCACGTAGATTTCCTGTCACTTTATTTCAAATTCCTAAGATGCCTTTCTTGTTTTTAGAGTTCAGAGGGGAGAATAAGATTCAGAAAGCAAAGTCCAGATAGGGAAATCATCATGTGACCTAGTTCACAACCTACATGTAGATGCTGCGATGCTGCACACATATGTATGATAAGAGATTTACAGTGTTCACTTACACTGCATTACATTTTCAAAGTGGAAATGCAGCTGCATATCATTTTACACATTTTGCTTTATGTACGCCTAAAAAAAAGTCAATTAGAATGGAACATGTTCTCGTGTTTGTCTTTTAAACAAGATTTACCCAGATTTTTTTTAAATATGATGTAACTGTAGTACAGCTATTTTACTTTTTATGCCTTTTTTTTTGGAAAAATAGTTAACATTTTCTAAGCTCACTCTGGGCTTTATCACACCGTTCATCTTATGCATAGTATTAAATGTCTTCCTCTTTTCTGGTAGTTTAAGCTCTGAAAGCCCTTCACTGTGATGCCTGTACCTAAATACATGCTATTACAAAACAGAATCTTACAGAATAATTTTACTCCTATCTTTTAAAGGCTGTTGAAAAGCTGTTTCCAATCAAGTAAAATGTCATACAAAGCCAAGGACCCTGATGTGACAATCAGTATGGATTCTGGAAGAGACACAGTACCACTATTGATTCTGGACGAGACACAGTACAACTATTGATTATGGAAGAGACACAGTACAACTACTGATTCTGGAAGAGACACAGTATCACTGCTCTTTCAGTATGGATTCTGGAAGAGACACAGTACCACTATTGATTCTGGATGAGACACAGTACCACTATTGATTCTGGAAGAGACCCAGTACCACTATTGATTCTGGAAGAGACACAGTACCACTACTCTTTCAGTATGGATTCTGGAAGAGACACAGAACCACTATTGATTCTGGAAGAGACCCAATACCACTATTGATTCTGGAAGAGACACAGTACCACTACTCTTTCAGTATGGATTCTGGAAGAGATGCAGTACCACTATTGGTTCTGGACGAGCCACAGTACCACTATTGATTCTAGAAGAGACACAGTACCACTACTCTTTCAGTATGGATTCTGGAAGAGACCCAGTACCACTATTGATTCTGGAAGAGACACAGTACCACTACTCTTTCAGTATGGATTCTGGAAGAGACACAGAACCACTATTGATTCTGGAAGAGACCCAGTACCACTATTGATTCTGGAAGAGACACAGTACAACTACTCTTTCAGTATGGATTCTGGAAGAGACACAGTACCACTATTGGTTCTGGACGAGACACAGTACCACTATTGATTCTGGATGAGACACAGTCCACTATTGATTCTGGAAGAGATACAGTACCACTACTATTTCAGTATGGATTCTGGAAGAGAAACAGTACCACTATTGATTCTGGAAGAGACACAGTACCGCTATTGATTCTGGAAGAGACACAGTGCCACTATGGATTCTGGAAGAGGCACAGTACCACTGTTGATTCTGGAAGAGTTACAGTACCACTGTTGATTCTGGAAGAGGCACAGTACCACTACTGATTCTGAAAGAGACACAATACCACTATTGATTCTGGAAGAGACACAGTACCACTATGGATTCTGGAAGAGACGCAGTACCACTGTTGATTCTGGAAGAGACACAGTACCACTATTGATTCTGGAAGAGACACAGTACCACTGTTGATTCTGGAAGAGACACAGTACCACTATTGATTCTGGAAGAGACACAGTACCACTATGGATTCTGGAAGAGACACAGTACCACTGTTGATTCTGGAAGAGACACAGTACCACTATTGATTCTGGAAGAGACAGTACCACTGTTGATTCTGGAAGAGACAGTACCACTATTGATTCTGGAAGAGACACAGTACCACTGTTGATTCTGGAAGAGACACAGTACCACTGTTGATTCTGGAAGAGACAGTACCACTGTTGATTCTGGAAGAGACAGTACCACTATTGATTCTGGAAGAGACACAGTACCACTGTTGATTCTGGAAGAGACACAGTACCACTACTGATTCTGGAAGAGACAGTACCACTGTTGATTCTGGAAGAGACAGTACCACTATTGATTCTGGAAGAGACACAGTACCACTGTTGATTCTGGAAGAGACACAGTACCACTATTGATTCTGGAAGAGACACAGTATCACTCTTGATTCTGGAAGAGACACAGTACCACTATTGATTCTGGAAGAGACACAGTATCACTATTGATTCTGGAAGAGACACAGTATCACTATTGATTCTGGAAGAGACACAGTACCACTGTTGATTCTGGAAGAGACACAGTACCACTACTCTTTTCTTCCACAATGATGTCATTTGTAGGCTTTACTGAAGATAAATGATTGATTTGACAGAAGACTTTGCTTTGTATCAGAGACTCAGAGATTCACTTGTTTGGATTAGATCAAATGAGCAAAATCGGTTTACCAGCTATTTATATGTAAGTGCACTAATTGGTTCTCTGACAGAGTAGCTGATGCCTGGAAAAGACTATGAAATTATATTAAAGCAAGTACTAGTTTAGATATTTTTAAGAACAGCCTGGACACATTATGGAAACAAGTGTTTTGTTATATTGGCAATCTAGAAGGGCATAAATTCCCATGTTTGAAATATTTGTATGTATGCAAGTATAAAGCGGAGCATTTGGAGACAAGGTAGCACAAATGACATCATACCCTGTTACAGTGACCTGAGGTGTTTCATTGAGGTCCTGTTATGACCCCTACTTTCTCTACTTATCGGTATAATTTCACTTTATCTGCTTGACATTTTGCTAGATACAGATTACCTGGTGGCCTGATTGCCTGATCACTCACCTGCTTTCATAAGCCTGGTCTTAACCTCAAAGTTGGCAGGTGTTGTCTATTTCTGCGGTCATGTTTGCCTGAATCTCAGCTTTGTAAAGATTCAAACCATGCACCATAATGGGCTGAGTATGGGACCTATACACTGACCCATAACTGCCTCTTATGGTAAAACTCTTGATTGTGTCAACAAACTTGAGTAGCCTAAAGTCTTACTTGACCCTTGTCTTTCCTTTATGGGACATAAACACAATACTCTAAATGAAATAAAAAGGATGTTTATTATATTTCACAGCATAGGAAATTTCTTAACATGGGAATGGGTAATTGCACTTGGAAAATGTGTACTTTCAACAAGTTACTGTTTCTTACATTACCACAAAACATCAATAAACTTCCAGAAGGTGTAAACTGTTTTAAACAAAATAAGATGAATTATTGTGGGTTCATGGTGAAGGACCACTTTCTGCTTTCACGTTATAAAAGTGTAATCTGAGGCAGGCAGAGTGTGCAAGCCAAGAGTATTTCTGCTTGAAAAGTTGCTCCAATGATACAAGTTTCAAGCCTAAACTGTCAAAATCCTGAGTTCTTCTTGGAAACCAAAGTTGTAGATATTGTAGACATCTCATAAAATGAATACTGCATGGTTTAAAGTAATACTTTGGTGTTTCCCTGCAAAAAAGCAAATGGAAGCACCCCTTTGCTATCCTGTCATTATCAACAATGCGGTAATGGCATAAAATGGAGATCTTCCACTTTTCCATGAGAAGACAGACAGAGTGGAAGCCCTCCTAGTGGAAGTTCTGGAAGAAATGTTGGAACTGGAGCAGGTAGTGACCAGCCATAAATAAGACATTTTAACATTAAAATTCAAATCCACCTTGCAATAGACAGTGTTATCCCTACATGCCAAGTGATTAGATGAAGTACAGGCCACCCTGTACTCTCAGTAAAATACAGTTGTGCTTCGCCAAGGAAAACTGGATGACATTGAAAACCACCGGACTAAAGAAAGGAACAGAAGGTGAACTGGGTAGGTTATCTGGAGAAACATTTTTCTATATTTCTTGATATATTATATTTATACTATTTTATCTATATTTATTTAAAGGGTACCTGTACTCATTTAGACTTTCCTGGTAAACAAATGTAAATGAACTAACTAACTAACTAACTGACTGACTAACTGACTGACTGACTAACTAACTAACTAGATAACTAACTAACTAAATAATATGTGGTGTGGAAGAACTACACTGGCAGGATTAGTCACCCAGTGGTGTAAACCTTGGGTCTAGATTATTGAGAAGAACTACACTGGCAGGACTGGCCACTCAGTGGTGTACGTTTTGGCTCTAAATGATTATCAGTGTTGAAGTGACACCCTGACCCCATGTGCAAAAATGGGAAAAAGGGGTTGTGGATGGATGGGTGGAAATAAAATATATTGATGGTGCCTAGATGGTGAAGACTGAGAGAGCACTGCAGTATCAAAACTCCACCTCTGGGAAGGGCAAACACTTAGCAATTAAGAATGACTTTTCTTAAGCTTGCCATAAAGGAAAAAAAAGTGCTGGTAAAAGAGAAGGAGAGTAAAGAATTTATTTTTGATGGCCAACTGGTAAGTCTCTACCAAGACTTTTCAAATAATGTATTATAGGTTCATAGGTTCAGAAGTGTATAATATGTTAAAGGCTACTGGGGCCTTTGTAAGCCTAGCCAAGCATCCCAATCGTCTCCCACAAGTTTATGTGTCTTACAGGTTATTTTAAGGGGTGTATGTAAATTAGGACAACATTTACAGACTGCCTCTGTTCATTAGAGACACAGGTACTAGACCTGGGGTGTATTTGCAGTTCCCATACACTGCTCCAGGTTTCTCTTGAATAGGGTTAAAAAAGAGTTCTGCTTCACATGGATGGGAAGCCTGTTCCAGGGAATAGAAATTCTTTGAGACACATTCCTGTCACTCCATCATGTCCTATTTATGTTGCAAGCATAGTTTAAATCCCTAGATCGAGTAATTCTGATGCTATTCATTTTGCAGACATGCAGAAGGACTATCAGAGATGCGATCCAAAGATGCCTTATATGTCAGGCATAGATCGACTCTCAACAGTCTAAAGAAAATAGTACAAAGTTAGGGCTTTGACAGTGCATGTTGTTTATGCCCTGTATTCTTTTTGTGGGGAACCTCTCTGGACATTCTAGTTCTTGCATGCGCCTTATGGGGTACAGACTCAGGGGGGCATTGTACTCACTGATGACACTGATGAGGGTCATATTGAGAGAGGGCATTGTACTTATTGATGTCAGTGATGAGGGTCATATTGAGGGGGGCATTGTACTCATTGATGACACTGATGAGGGTTGAGTACAGTGGAACAATGACTTCCATAGACCTAGGTGGCATGCCCTTGTTTATAAGCTGAGCAACATGTAATGATTTCCTTACTAACTTAGACACATTTTGGTCAAAAGCCAGGTCACTATCTATGTATGTGCCCAAATCCCTGACTACTGGTTCTACTCTTACGGGTGTGTTATCGATGAGGTAATTCCCTAGGGTGGCTGACTTCCCAAAGGGTACTGTTATGCATTTTTTGGCATTGAGTTTTAAATCGTGACTTTGGCACAGATCATTTGTCTGTGTAAGTATTTCTGTTAGGATGTTAGTGTCTTTGGGGGGGATTCTATGACTGCTCCTAGTTTGTGATAATCTGGAGCCTTATGAGCCAAATGCCCTTGACATTGGCTTTGACATCTGAGAATTAGATGCCAAAACGATGTGGACCCAGCACCAAGCCCTAAAACACTCTGCTAGTGACAGGCCACTTTTTGGAGGTGGTCTCCCCTTGCCTAACTTCCTGGGTCATATCTGAGATCAAGGTAGCTATCCAGCACATAGAATAGGGTTTTATGTTTATATCTGTGAGTTTGTTTACAATGTCTGAGTGGGGTATTGTATCAAATGCCTTAGACAGGTCAGGGTTGGCAGTAGGCACCATTTTGCGCTTATCCTTTGCCTTGGTGGCCTTCTGAAAGAAGTTCACCAGGTTAAGTAGCCATGATTTGCTCTTGGTGAAACCAAACTGGACTGGCTGCAGTGTTTGAATGTTTTCTATGTCCTTATTAATCATGTCCATTATTACTTTTCATGGCTTTGCACAAAAGACAAGTCAGACTTATGGGTCAGTACCTACTGTCTGTTGATAGTCTGCTCTTGAGAAGAAAGATGACTGTTACAATCTCCATTCACAGGCACAATGTCTGCCTGGAGGCCACAGTTAAACAGTGACTGTGGTAGTCCCAATAGGGTATCTTTCAGGCTATTTAGAAGGCATCTTAAGATATTATCAGGGACCATTCTTACAGTGTTTTTGGTCTTGGAGAGTGCATCTAGGACTTGTGCCCTGGTGACGTTTGGGGGATGAGATTGTTTGATTGTATTTTGGATTAAAAATTGAAGCTAAATTTGTCTGCTGGCAGATTTGCTATATCTTCCAGTTCTATGTAGGTATCTTCATTTGCAATCAGTTCTGCACACAATTGTGTGCTGCCTTTGAGATTTCAGAGACAACTAAAAAATCCATGTTGTCCTTTGCCTGTGAGGCTATATTTACCTCAGATGTTTGGTAAACTTTATTTGTCTTCTTACTTGTTTTTTAGATTAATGAGAGTGTTTTTATCATGCTGGACATACCACTTCCTAATCATGATTATGACTTCTTTTCTTTTGCTGTACAACCTGCTTATGTTTGGATTCCATCAGAGTGGTTTCTTTTTTGAGTTATTTCTGGCCTTATTTCAGCTGTATCTTTGCATTTATTGACATTACTGTACAGGGTTTCAGTGCATAATTCTCCATCGGCAGCTATGTTCTCAGGGGTTGGGGGGGGGGGTTAAGGTTTTGACAGGTTATCACTTAGTATTTGGAAGTTTGTCTTAGAATAGTATCTAAATTTTACAGGGTTAGCTGGGGTCACAGAACTTATTGTAATTATGAAGTAGGCAGCATTGTGGTCTGACCTTACCAGAGAGGACACTACACTGGGTGGGTACAGCATTATCTCATGTTTGTGAATACCAGATTGTGTATATTTAAACCCCTAGCAGGTGTATGGTCCAAGGTGGTTGCACTGACAAAGTCCAGGAATGTCTGGTCTTGTTAGTTTGTGGTTGAGTAAGCATCCCAGTTTTAGTAGAATAGTTGAAGTCGCCCATAAATATGGTATGTGGTTGAATGATGAAGGCCTTCAGTAAATCCAAGTACGAACTGTGGGTTTCTTGAGTCATAGAGGGTGACCTATAGCTTGCAAGGTTATGCTCAAGTGCATCATTCTGCTTGACTTTTCTTGAGGTGAGTTTGTTGTGGATATAGATTAGAGAGAAGGAAAGTATTTTCTAATGTATGTGCCCTCTGACTGGATGTCCACATTGATACACTATATTGAAACAATAAAAATTAAAGGGGATGGTAAATGGAAAATGCAGCATATACTACGTACCACATACATTTTATTTGCAAGTGAAAGAAAATTTCTTCTGTTTTACTATCCCACCTTCTCAGCTAAACCCTCACAGGAATCTGCATCTATAAAATCAAAAAGGACGCAACATAGATGTAAGGGTATTCAAAATTAATGTTAGTGCCAGAAAAGTTAATTGCTCTCTCCAGCCAGACAAAAGTCTCACTAATAGACAGCCCAGCAGGGGACACTATTGAGAAATTTGTAACTGAGAAAGAAAAGTGACAGTGTGCTAGGAGAACATTAGGTAGGTATTTACTGCAAGAACCATAAACTAAAAGTGACAGTGCTAGGAGAACATTAGGTAGGTATTTACTGCAAGAACCATAAACTAAAAGCGACAGTGCTAGGAGAACATCAGGTAGATATTTACTGCAAGAACCATAAACTAAAAGCGACAGTGCTAGGAGAACATTAGGTAGGTATTTACTGCAAGAACCATAAACTAAAAGCGACAGTGCTAGGAGAACATCAGGTAGATATTTACTGCAAAAACCATAAACTAAAAGCGACAGTGCTAGGAGAACATCAGGTAGATATTTACTGCAAGAACCATAAACTAAAAGCGACAGTGCTAGGAGAACATCAGGTAGATATTTACTGCAAAAACCATAAACTAAAAGCGACAGTGCTAGGAGAACATCAGGTAGGTATTTACTGCAAGAACCATAAACTAAAAGCGACAGTGCTAGGAGAACATCAGGTAGATATTTACTGCAAGAACCATAAACTAAAAACGACAGTGCTAGGAGAACATCAGGTAGATATTTACTGCAAGAACCATAAACTAAAAGCGACAGTGCTAGGAGAACATCAGGTAGGTATTTACTGCAAGAACCATAAACTAAAAGCAACAGTGCTAGGAGAACATTAGGTAGATATTTACTGCAAGAACCATAAACTAAAAACGACAGTGCTAGGAGAACATCAGGTAGATATTTACTGCAAGAACCATAAACTAAAAGTGACAGTGCTAGGAGAACATCAGGTAGGTATTTATTGCAAGAACCATAAACTAAAAACGACAGTGCTAGGAGAACATCAGGTAGATATTTACTGCAAGAACCATAAACTAAAAGCGACAGTGCTAGGAGAACATTAGGTAGATATTTACTGCAAGAACCATAAACTAAAAACGACAGTGCTAGGAGAACATCAGGTAGATATTTACTGCAAGAACCATAAACTAAAAGCGACAGTGCTAGGAGAACATCAGGTAGGTATTTACTGCAAGAACCATAAACTAAAAGCGACAGTGCTAGGAGAACATTTGGTAGATATTTACTGCAAGAACCATAAACTAAAAGCGACAGTGCTAGGAGAACATTAGGTAGATATTTACTGTAAGAACCATAAACTAAAAGCGACAGTGCTAGGAGAACATTAGGTAGATATTTACTGCAAGAACCATAAACTAAAAGCGACAGTGCTAGGAGAACATCAGGTAGATATTTACTGCAAGAACCATAAACTAAAAGCGACAGTGCTAGGAGAACATCAGGTAGGTATTTACTGCAAGAACCATAAACTAAAAGCGACAGTGCTATGAGAACATCAGGTAGATATTTACTGCAAGAACCATAAACTAAAAGCGACAGTGCTAGGAGAAAATTAGGTAGGTATTTACTGCAAGAACCAAAAACTAAAAGCGACAGTGCTAGGAGAACATTAGGTAGATATTTGCTGCAAGACCATAAACTCCCTTGAACCACTAGAGATGGATGAAAATTTCTAGGGTATGCAATCCTCTTTGGAGAGGATAAAGAATGCATCAAGGATGTCATTAAAGGAAACATTTCGGAAGGTGTATATCTTCCGTGAGGACTCCACCATAACAATAACAGTAGATCACCCTTAAAACAGAAGGGAGGAACTCCCGACAATTAAAGGTGACTGAACTAATATTAAGTAGTGGCTGAGTCAGCCCGTGTCCTCACTCTGTAACGCTGTCTGACTTATTTGGGCAATGTACAAGCAGTAACTGAGTGTCATCCTAAAGGTCTGTTTAAAGCAACACCCATTTGTTTCTTCTGACATTTTTTCTAGGTTTTACTAACAAGTTCCTGCATTTGCATCAGGCAGCAGAAGTTCAAGGTAACTTATAGTGCAACAGAGTCAGCGGGACTGTTTCTGTTCATCATATTTATTTTACTTCAGTTGATGGTTATAGTATGGTTTTATTTTCCTGAGGAATAAGTTTTATTTTTTTTCTAGCTGATATTGTTTACTATGTAGTATAGAACTTGCTTACTTACCTGTTATAAAACATAAAGATTCAAAGAAATACTTCCATTGCACTGGACAGCCCTCTATTTATACTGGACCAGTTACTTTCAAGCCTGAATAAGTGGCTATAACTCGCAAGGAGTTAAAATAACTTTTTGATACTTCGAATTAAGCTGAGGTATTTTACTATACTACAGTCTGCTGTCGATTGGATTCTTAGAGTCAAATAGTTTATTTTAATTTAACTTAATTTAATTTAATATTAGGACCATTATGGTAACTATTTGAAATGTCAGGATGTGACAGAGCAAGTCCCGAAATGCATAGACTGAATGGCCAAAAGAATGAACTCACATATACTAAAGTCCAAGTCTGAAGTACCATTTCTCAGAATATTCCCTTTTCTCTGAGGGATGATGATGTCGGAGTTGATATATATATATATGTTTTGGGTGGTGTGTGTGTGTGTGTGTGTGTGTGTGTGTGTGTGTGTGTGTATTAAACTTGGTACAAAAAAGAACATCAGCATGCTCTCCTTTTGGCATGTATGTGTGTGTGTGTGTGTGTGTGTGTGTGTGTGTGTGTGTGTGTGTGTGTGTGTGTGTGTGTGTGTGTGTGTGTGTGTGTGTCTGGGGGGGTGCATGTATGGTAATAGGTTCATACTAAGCTTGTAGCAAAGGGCCATTAAGAACCTTAACCACAACACCTCTAGATATTGAGTGTGTAGGTTACCCTTGATAATAACATTATTTCCACATACCTGATGCTAGTCAATTCCCATGTCTATCTTTGAAAGTTAATAAGATGCAACTTTGACATGTAGATACAGGGTATTTCAAAGGCAGAGAATGCACCAGGTTACAAATCTGTCATGCCAGCAGGTGTTGTTGATCTTGTGGTGGAGATCTGTTTTTTCAGCATTTGCATTAGACTTTTGGTTCTGTAAAGGTGGAGGAGATTGAGAAAGGTGGGGATTTTCATCGGTTGAAAGGTTAACAGAAAGAAATCTATTGGGACAGAGTAGAGTTAGAAACCTTTGGGGTCTTCCCAGTTGGTCAAGGTGCTATGTTTCCAAAAGGGACACTGTGCTCAAGGAGTTGTCTTATAATGGAAGACTACATACGGGGCCTAGACTTCATGGGATCTAGAGGAGATAACACTACAGATCACCTGAGCAGTGTTGAAGGACTTCCTAATCACAACCAGAACATGAAAATCAATTTATTAATATTAGTACCCAAGTCCTGGAAAATGCTTCTGTTTTGGAAGGATACCAACAATGTGGTACGTGGAAAACATGATGTCTTTCCCAAAGGTAACTCTATACTGCATTGTTTGGCATTTAAGTTGAGCCTGTGATTCACACACTGTTATTGGTCTGGTTCAAGCTATGTTGCACTACTTCAGGGTCATTGGGGGATTTGATAATTGCACCCAGTCTGCAATTGTCAGCAATTATAATTAATCACTGTATCTTGACATCTGGTTTCTCTTCTGAGAACTAGGTATGGAAAAGAAAGAGGTCCAGGACAAATCCTCCCTTGTGTCACTCCTGTGGTTAGAGATATTAAAGGCTGTTAATTACTTGCTTTTCTTAATAGTAAAGGGAAGCTTATTAATAATCTTGGAAAACAATGTGCAATATATCTGTCACCTTTTCTGTATTGTTGATATTTACTTTTATGTTACGTTCATTGATGTAGTGTTAGCTCCCCAGCAGTGCTTTCTAGGAATAGACTTTATTTATTATATTATTTACTCAGTTAGTCATTTGTTAACCAGGTAGGTGAACTAGTCAACTGACCTTTTTCAGACATCACTTGGGCTCAGAAAAGCACTGAATTCACAGAGTAAACAGTATGTGTATAAATATATACAATCATTATAAATATACACATTTAACTTCAAGTTCATATCAGAGTGACTAATATACCACATGAGTATTTAAGTTAACCACAGTCTGCTAACATATTAATGACAGATCCATTTTTGTAAAGGGAATATTTACAAATTGTTTTACAATATAATTTACAGAGTATATACTGTTCAAGGATTGCTCATCAACTGAATCCTCCTAGTATAGTTTGCCATAGAAGTAATTTCATGCCAGTACACATGCTAAGCTTCACTAACTGTTGTCTCTATAGCAGACCATGTCTTCTACTAGTAGATTTATAACTGGTTTACTATCTCTTCTCAGGCACACATAATCAGTCAATCCAGGACTTTTCTGCACTGGCTGAGTAAGACCATAGCCCACCATTGTTGGAGTTAGCCCTGTGCCTGCCTTCTTTCTTGCTGTTTGTTTTTTAAGTTTATTTTGTTCATGTAATTTGCATTGATCCATTCAAATTGACGTAAAGTGGTCTCCTTTCTTATGATACTATGGAAAGGTTTAAAGGCAGAACCCATCATCTCTTTTTGATAAAGGCTTATGATGTCTTGTCTGGAGATGAATGTGTTTACCAATTAACAAAAGGCACTAAGGTTTGTTGCACCATTGGCTTGATTTTATTATTTATTTTTGTTAAATTTTTTTTTGGCAAAACAGTGATTATTTTTTTCTTTTAGAAATTTATCACTGAATCAAACAGGATGGAGAATAAGATGAGTCTTGCCATTTCGGTTAACATATAATATGTCTGATTCTTACAGGGTGCCGATTCTTACAGGGTGCTGGTACAAGGGGGTTGTGGCCTGAGAGGCTACAGCAAGAAAAAGTATTTGTGTGAGGAGTAAAATGGTACTTTAATGCCTTGTTCAGGACTTAATATTGTGATCTAACACTCACACTAGACTCTATACAGAAAAAGAATGCTAAGATATTAAAAGGTAACTCTGAAAAAAAGGTATTGTGCTGTAAAAATCCCATGATGTCAGGTAATTCATTGAATTAAACCCGTTCGGAGAGTAAGTGAGATGGTTCAGTGGTAGCGTATTGCTATTATACTAATCGCTAAGGGACAGCTTATAAAAAGTGGCGTCAACAGAGCTGTGTTAATATACAAGGACGTAACAATGTAGAGCAGTATTGTTCATAATTACAGGCTTGTGTATCTTATGTTTCATAACAAAAGTCTGTTCTGCAGGTGAACTGTCAGTCTGTAATATATCTTAACACCAGAAAGAATTTGAAAAACTTAAAGAATTTAAAAAGGATTATGGACAATAATTATAAACATATTTAAGGTTAGTAAACAATATTGCCACTAAAGACTCTCTCAACATTATTGCAGTGCCTTTTACACTCTTACAGCTGAGTTAGAAAAACTTGCACATTGATGTAAAATAAGGGTCTTCTGATGGAAATTATCTTCCCATTTTTTTATTCTTCTGAATAAGCTCTCAGCTGACACACTGAGTGTGTGCGTGTGTGCGTGCGTGCGTGTGTGTGTGTGTGTTTGTTCATATGCATGCATATCCATAAGTTTATTATGTAATGCTTTAACTCCATCATTGAGCTCAAGCACAAACTGAAGCCAAGTGTTTTGACATTTTTAAGATCTAATGGTATCAGATAATAAGACATAACGTCAAAGTGCTTTATTGCTATTAAGCATGTTGTTTACGTGGCTTTCCAAATAGAATGAAGTTCTGTAACATCATCAGTATGCAATGGCTTATGAAATGGCTCAAATAATTTTTTAAAGCCCTTACATGTTCTAATTGATTAACAATTGATATTGTCCTACACTTCCACTGTTTTTTCTTATGTTTGTCCTATTTATTGTTGAAGTTTCCCTCTATATTTCAACCTACCATCTCCTCAGAAAGACTATTCCATGTAACTGCTACCCTTCTTCAAAATAATGTTTATTTATATTAACAATGAGGCAACTTTCCTCTGTCTTTAAATTGCACCTCCTTGTTCTTTAGTATCTTGTTGTCTAAAAATGCTAACTTTCTGTGCTTGGCCAATTCTCTTTAAACAGGTAATGTTTTGGCTTATGTCAACTCACCTTCCATCACTATATCTATATTATGAAATAATGCTGAAAACTTTCACTCACTCAAAACACTTTGAGCTTCCCAGGTGAAGAATGAATCAATAAATCTGAATGGTAGTAAAACCCATGAAATGAGAGTTCTAGTGACAGCTTTTTTTTTCAGAATTCTTTCTCTAGATTGCCTCTGATATTGTAGTGGAGACGGCATCAGCAGGATATTGCTTGCACTTATGTATTTGACTGAATCTACTTCTAAACCTCAAACCTCATATAACTGAAGTTCATTGTCATGACACAAAAACAGCAAAAGCTGAAATACCAGAACAGCAAATTTTTCCCAGGGTAAGTAAACACTTGCCCAAGCTTACATGAAACACACACCAAAATAAATCAATCAAAAAATATAAAGTCCGTGCGGAGTAAATGCTCAAAAAAGCTGCAAACAATATGAAATAAAACACTGGGTATTTGAGCAAAGCAATGAAGGGATGACAGTCAGTATAACAGCATTCGGTGACCAAATAAACTTCACTCAAGTACACTCCACTCAAAGACAAGATAATCCAACGTAGCCCAAAGGTAAAAGCCAAAACTTTAATTGTAGTAGACGTCGGTTAGCGCTTTCGCTAAATAGCTTCTTCAGACCTCAGTACAAAACAGCAAGTGTATAAAAACATCTTAAATATAGAAGAAAAAAAGGCGCCAAACCAAGTGCACCAATGAGAATACAAGACTCATTGTCTAAACTTGTTGTCATAGCAAGAGCTTGTAAATAATCAACAAATGCACAACTACCACAACTACAAACATTGATTTAAAAACACATAAATTGTATAGTATTAAAATGAAATAAAATATTCATGACTGTAAAAATATGCAATAACATGTAATGTAATATATATATGAAATATATATAAAAGACATAAAAATCAAACCTCAATATGTACATGATAATAAACATAATTTGCAGTTTATGTATGACACCTCCTAACTCATTGATGGTATCTCAATCTTCTAAGCTTCAACAGCGGACGTAATGGGACTCTCCCATTGAGTCCTGGTGACATGTCAGCCCTGAACTTAATGATCCAAGAGGTCTCTCTGGCCTCAGTGTAGTTCTCGATATCCCCCCTCCTGTATGTTCTTGAAATCTGTTCAAGTATTCTGAACTTAAAATGATGAGAGGTGTGTTCATGCACATGTTTAGCAAGTGCGTTGTGTAAATGACCCTTCCTGATATTGTACACGTGTTCGCGTATCCTGTCCCTCAGGCACCGGTTGGTTTTACCAACATAAAATGCGGGACAGGATACACACGTAGCCAGATAAACAATATCTTTGGACATGCAATCACCATATGTTCGTATAGTGTACTCTCCTAATCCCAGGGGATGTATAAACATTGGGTCTGTCAAGATATAAGAGCAAAAGTTGCACCTATTACATGGAGCCGTATAGGTTCCTAGTCCTGTAGGTTGAGTGTGCACCATCTTTGGATAGCATAAGATATTTTTAAGGTTCTTTTTGTTACGGTACACGAACCTTGGCCTATCACCACTGATCTCCTTGATTTTCGGGTCCACTGATAGAATGTGCCAATGCTTAACAAAAATATCTTTAATATAGCCTATGTCTTTCGTGTAATAAATGGGAAAAACAATTTGTTGGCTCTGTACAGGCAACTTAACACTATCCTGTACTTCAGTGCTGCTCACTGAATAGTAACTCTGAGCTCCACTTGAAAAATATGGCATAGCTCTCGTGGCTCTGAGACCCTCTATATCCTCCATACCTGTACTGATATCTGAGGGGCTGTAACTGCGTTCCCTCAATCTATTCTCAAGGTCAATTGCCCCCCTACTGTATGCAGAGACATCAGGTGTATATCTAGACGTACGCATCGCTTGTCCACGTACAACGTTCCTGTATACAAAACCAGGATGCATGCTGTGACGGTGTAAGAGGGTATTCCTATGACAGGATTTACGATAAAGGCCTGTATTCACCATCCCATCAGTTAGTTTCTCAACATAGACGTCCAAGAACGGGATGCGTGTGTCTGACCAATCAATGGTGAAACTCAAGAAGTCTATAGTCGTGTTAATTTCACTAAAAAAGCCCTGTAACTGTGTTGGTGTGCCTTTCCAAACCAGGAAAAGGTCGTCCACAAAACGCCTGTAAAATGGCACATGTTCCTGATACATGTGATGTTGAAAAAGGACCCTGTGCTCCCATTCAGCCATGACTAGGTTGGCGTAGCTATTGGCACATGAAGTGCCCATAGCTACGCCGTCCCGTTGGAGGAATATGTTATCCTCAAAGCAAAAAACATTGGAAACCAACACTGTCTCCAATAAAATGAGGACCAGGTCCACGTCACGTCCTGTCATGATACTAGATCTCCTCAAATAAGTACCAATCATTTCCAGACCCTCCTGGTTAGGGATCACTGTAAAAAGTGAATTGACATCCATGGTGACCCAAATAATGTCTCCCACATACGAACAAGTGCCGACAAATCCGTATAGATCTAACAAAAACTGTTTGGTGTCCTTGAGTATAAAGCCATTGGCTTCCACCACAGGTCTCAATTTGCCCTCAACATAAACTGAGAGTGGTTCAGTGGACCACCCTCTGCCAGCCACAATAGGTCTCATAGGTGGAAATCTAGGGTCCTTATGGACCTTAGGCAGACCCTGAATGACCGGTAAAAGAGGGTGTGCAACATAAAAGTACTCAAACAGAGGTTGATCTATGAATTCACTCCTTAGTAAATCTGTAAGTACCATTTGCACCCTCTGTATAATATGATCTACACTGTTACCTGTGATGGGTAGGTAGAATTTATCATTTGCCAGCATGTTCTTCATATCCTGATGGTATCTGTCCGTGTCGAAAATCACTATCCCTCCACCCTTGTCGGCTGGCCGTATTATGATGTTCCTATTCTTGCTCAAGGTATTCAGAGCCTCTCTCTGTTTATATGTTAAATTGAATTTATGTTGGTGGCGTGGACCATATCGCCCTTGTAACTTATAGAGGTCATCCTCAACCAATTTACTATAGGCCGCCACAAGAGGATGTATTGATGGTATAAAGGTACTAGGTTTCCTATAAGTGTGGCTTGGCACAAGATCCATCCCATTGAACTGTACCTTTAAGGACAAATTCCTGATAAATAGCTTAAAGTCTCTCAACGTTTCAACATGTCTGCTATAGGTAGTGGGGATGAATGTAAGACCTCTCGAGAGTACTTCTATCTCCTCATTGTTCAACTCATAACTGGATAAATTAAATACCAGGTCTATTTCCTCCCTTCCCACATCTTCTTGATGTTCCCATTCGGTTGGCCACCCGGAGACAATTTCCGTTTCTGACGGCCCCTGCTGACCGAGCGCGTCTGTGCCTCCCTGGTGAATGTGCGGATGGGGAAAGGGTGCTTACTGTTGAAAGAATGCACTGTGCTTGTATGGGGTGCAATAGTTGTGTCAGCATTTAGGGAATTACCAGTAGTAACGACTGTTGTACTGGTAGTCTTTCTCCTGACTACAGGTTCAAGAGGTGTGTCATGTGTTCTGTCTATTGCATTACTAACTGAGACTTGATTGTCATCATGCATAGCAACTTTAACATCAGAAAACTGTTCATTTACTGTGTCTATAATAGTCTCTGAAGTAGCTGAGTCAGTCACAGTATTTACATCTAAAGTGACTAAATCAGTCACGGCAATATTGTCTTGTCTGACCCCCTTCCCTGAGGAGGTAACAGTACCATGTCCATTGTTAGTCTCAGCACGTCGTTGGTCAATGGTAATATGATTCCTGGGCCAAGTAAAAATATTGCCGACTCTAAAGTCATCACTGTCCCTCGATAACTTAGCCCTCTTTTGGTTGTAGAGGCGTCGCTCATACTGTAGGACATTATCTAGGGCTGAGTTGAGTAAAAAATCAACAGATGAGGCAGGATAAGTAGCGTAAATCGCTGACTGCTGGACCTGTATATCCTGCCTCAATGCTTGTTCAATAGGCTCAAAGTATCTATTCATTAACCTCATGTAATTGAGGCTTACCTCGATGTTTAGTTGCTGCCATTCATACAGCAGCTCCGGATGCAATGTAGCCGTAGTCGGCATCTTAAGTACTCTGAGCCCCCAGGGAACCAATCGCCGTTGGATGCAGACTTCGAAATGCTGTCCCTGTGTCTGCATCCGTTTAAGCTTGTAAAAATCCAGCTTGATCTTCTCAATCGCCAAACGTACACCTTCTCTGTCCAATATCACCTCTCCGGTAGTATCTCATAGTGAATCCTGTTCTCCAAACGCCTCCAGAGGGTTCATCTCGGCTCGTAAACAGTCGCCCATGCGGTCAAGGACCGGACGTGACATCACTGGTACATCCTGCATATTGCGTGGTGTATAAGGTAACTCAATTTCCTGCTGTGCCCCTTCAATCATGCCCCCGAACGGAACGTAAAGCTAATAGTAAATCAATCAAAAAATATAAAGTCCGTGCGGAGTAAATGCTCAAAAAAGCTGCAAACAATATGACATAGCTCTCGTGGCTCTCGACGTCTACTACAATTAAAGTTTTGGCTTTTACCTTTGGGCTACGTTGGATTATCTTGTCTTTGAGTGGAGTCTACTTGAGTGAAGTTTATTTGGTCACCGAATGCTGTTATACTGACTGTCATCCCTTCATTGCTTTGCTCAAATACCCAGTGTTTTATTACACACCAAAGTAAGTAAAACCCACCTAGATGGGGGACTACTCCCCCACACCTCCAAATGTTGGGGGGTTGCACCACACACACACCCTTAACTCTGGAATTGCACTACAGTGGAGAAAAGGGAACGTTGGTCAAGTGTTTACTTACCCTGGAAAAAATTTGCCATTTGGGTATTTAAGCTTTTGCGATTTTCATCTCGTGAAAATGAACTTCGGTTATATGAGGTTCAAGGTTTAGAAGTAGATCCATATGATTACCTCTATGTTGTTTTATATTGCTTTTCTTTTTTAATATCATTCGTGTCAGGTCAGTAACTCATGTACTGTTTAGTTATGATGATTTAAGTGCCCTTTCTTTGTTATATATACCGTTCTTGAATATTTGTTGACAAGACTTTTGCATAATTTTACAAAGAGTGTAAGTTGGAATGATTGTTGTCATCTTTCCAGTCAAACCATGTCCTATGATAGCATTTTTGTTGGTCTTTTCATGTAGCAACTGATTGACTTACACGGCATTATTTTCTAAAAATGTTCATCAGTATCATTGCCAGTAAAATATTACTGAAAAATAATTCTCTAACTGAAATCTGTACTAATCCATAACTGTTATTCCATTTTATATTGTATAATCTGCTTTACAATCACAAGCCATTCCTGATTTTCAGGTGTCATATCAGACATATTATTATCCTAGAAAGTAACTGCATTGTTTAACTTGTATTCAGTCCCTCTTGCTACATGGCATACTTTTTTTGATATTTACTCACTTGTCAAAACTTATTACACTTAACTGATGTGCTTTCCAACTAAGAATCTCTATAAATATTCAGTACCATATATGGGATATAAACCCAATGTGCAAGCTACACATTTGGAGAAGGGGAGCTAATTTAGAATAAACTGGAAAAAACTTGGAAGTTTTGAATCCTTCATAATTAGATTACCAAAATTAGGACGAGAAGATGGATGGTAAAGCTAACAAAATGATGGGATGCTTTTTAAAGCCCTAGAGATTCTAGGGCTGGGGAAGTTATTTTTAACATGCTGTAATGCGTTAGTTAAAGCACAGTTATCAGACTCTGTAAAGCTGTAATAACCATAGAGGGATAGTCATAAAGCCATATTACAGAAAGGTCAAAGGAAAATATGTGTAATAAGATTTTGGAAAACATACATCATGAACACAGGGTACATAAAATCTGTCTGTTTACTTTAAAAACAAAGCAGATAATGGGATATTATTTGCTGCATGAAACAGATAAGAAAAGAAGAGAGGATACAGTAGGTATAAGCATACAACTAATGAATTATAGTTTAGTTTTAAGGAAGGATTTTTTTTTTTTTTATAAAGACAGTGAGAGATACTTGGAATGTGTTGCCAGTAGGACTGGTACACTAAAAAACTATGAAGGCATTTGATAGAGGATGCTACAAATGAAAAAGGATTACAAAAAAAGGAAGTAACAGATAAAGTATTAACTGATCAGTCAGAGGGGCCAGATAAAAGGTATCATTGTGCTTTCACTATAATGCAATTCAGTATATTCACCCTGAGTACTCAACAGTGCACCTATTCTTCTGCATCACTGACATAATCTTATCAGATCAGTAGTGTTCTGTTACCACCTTATGATGCTGTATAAGAAACACTTTTTAATTTTCAGCCTCTGTCCCAGTCATAGCTAGTCTTTTGGATGCACCACTTCCTCGGTCATAGCTAGTCTTTTGGATGCACCACTTCCTCTGTCAAAAAAAAAAGTGACACAGTCAGAAAGGCACACAGACACACAAAGAAACACGTACAAATGTAGTTGTCAAAACAGCCCTTTGCAGGTTGCATTTACTGTTTTTTTTTTGTTTACCAACCTAAATGTGTGTATAAAGTATATTTATGGTAGAAGTCAGGAACTGGGGATTGTTGAACTCTGCTAAGTCATGTGCCAGTATGCCAGTCTTGTTTTTTCAAGTCCTGATTCATTGCATGGTGAATGCTGCCCCACGGGACCAAGGGTAACACTAGCTCCAGAAATTCAGTGGGTTATGGTGTAATCATTTAGCTTTGTTTTATTGTGTTCAAATTAAGTAAAACTTGAAAAAGTCATGTTTAGCCATTATAAGGGAGTTAGTGCAGGGGTTAAGACTGTGAGCCGTTAACAATTTACTTCCTGTGGTGCACGGTTTGATTCTGTCAGTTTTCATTTGCCCACAGCATGACATTGAGCAAACTGCTTAACAAGACATTTGCTTTGTATCTATGTGTATATGCACACGCGTATCTACGGCTAATGACAGTATACCGTAATACTCCAAATCATAATTTGTTGCACAGAGGAGAAAAAATGTTGGTCCTGAAAAACTAACTTTTCATAAACAGGCATAAAGAATTAAAAAAATCAAATGGGAAGTGTATAGGGAAGGGAAAATAAGCAAAAACATGCTGCAGAAAATGGGTACACTAAAAGCGATCTTGGGAAAAGGGATAAATTGAGGCTGATGCTATACATTAGAACAGGGATTCCCAACCCGGGGTACGCGTACCCCCAGGGGTACGTGCTTGGTTCGTTAGGGGTACGCGGGGAAAAAATTAGCAATGGCGGAAAGTAGTCCTGCCTTAGGCACTTCAATCGCGCAAACTCGGAAGTTTTCACAATCGCGCAAACTCGGAAGTGTTCTGTGAAGGCGCCAACGTGTTCCCGCTTGAATACTGTAACCGTTACAGTTAACTGAAGAAGGTAGCGTGTCGCTGCGTGTAATTCTGTGTCAGGTGTGTGCAGGAACTGTGGGATCACGAAAACAGGAAAGGTAAGAACAACAGGTGCTTTTAAATAATAGAAAAATCTCGATGTTTAACATCCACAGCTTTTTCTTATTTTTTATTATTTGTAAATTGATACATTATTAAGTTTAGGCACGCTATGTAAAAAGTCAGAAACTACACTTTTGAAAAAGAAAGTAAAATGTTAGACATATTACTTTAATCACTTTACATTTAAGCTACACGAGTATTCTTAGCCTTTATTGTTAATTAACATACTGAAAGTTAAAAGGACTCATAATGGAATCACATATTTAAAAGACTTAGTTAGAATGATCATGATATTCTGCAGCAGTAGCTATTCAGCAACTGAAATGTTTAAACTTCGAGTCTATCTTTTGTACTTTTTATCTTTCGGCAACTCAGAGATTAATTTTGTTAATGAATGCATTTTATAATTATAAAGGTTTTCTAACAGAACAAAGTTATGCCAGGTTGCAACGTTCATTTTAATGCACTTCATTATAGAGTTAGACTGAGAATAACCTTTTAGAATTTTGTAGTATGGCTTTATATTGGCATCCTGTGTGTGCTTATTTAAATGGTTATTACAATTAGCTTAATTTTTAAAATGAGCCTAATTTTATAAATATTTAGATTTTACTGTTAGTAAAGTGTAGTATTTGTCATTTTGACAGAGGTTTTTACTAGTAGGGGGTATTGTTTCAGCACTATTTGTTCATGCTTAACTTCATTGTTTGTTTGTATAGTATTATTTCTTGTATGCTTACTGATGAAGAGAAGCACATTTAAACAATTTGTTAATCTTTTTAATTAAGCGTGAGCGTGTGCTTAATTACCACTTGTATATAAAGATAGTGAGCACTGTTTTGTAGTTTTTAGTCTGAAGGAGAGACACTGTAATTTTACTTGTTCTATTAAAATCGGTTGCCTTAGGATTTGGTTTCTAGCTCATCTGTTTGTTTCTTAGAATTTCCGAACTTGTGCATTCAGATGTGGATTTTTTTTTTTTTGCACTGTCAGCCTAGGCCCTATGGTTACACTTGATTTCTTTTTGCTCAGCAGAAGCTAATTTGAAAAGGAATGTATATGTATGCCTGCCATCATTCAGTATGAGTGTGTTCAAACACTGCTGTGACCTACGTATGACTCTGCAGCAGACAGTACTAGTCTGTATGAATTTATTAGTCTTAAGAAGACGAGATACTTAGTTGATGCGTTGCTGTACTCAATGTTTGATGCCAGTAGTAGTTGTGCAACTGTGGTTTTAAGAAGAAATCTGTTTTGAGAGAGAAATTTTCAAACTAAGTTTCTGCGTTACTACTGTTTTGTATGGAGATTCCATTTGTCTTGACTGCTGAAAGAGATTTCAGTTTGAGCTGTCAGATCTGTTTATGTCTGAGTTATAACAGATTTATTTCAGTTGTAAGGAAGACTGTGTAAGGACATGTGTGATATCTGTTTTAGGTTCCAGCTACTTGTATGCCCCTCCCAAAAAAACCCTCAAAGTTATTGAATATTTGCATACTCACTAGTTTTTGATGTGATAAAATTGGTTTTGCCACCTTGCTGTGTAATCAATGGCATACAGTGGCAGGTTTTTACAGTTTGTAGACTGGGATGTGCGTCTGGTAATATGTCATGCTATTTAAATGTTGGGACCCCATTAAACAGTTGTGAAAGCCAATTAATAGTGTTCTTGCATTCACATGCAGGTATATATTGGCTGCTGTAGCAACTCAGCACACAGGTCTGCACCTACAGTCATTTGGCAGCTCTACATTTTTCTTTATTATTGTATCAGAGAGCACATACATCATTAAGCATCGCTGCAACAGTTCTTAGAATTAGGGTTCTATGCAAGATGTGTATTTCCTTACTTAATTTAAATTAAAATGTATATCTAAAAATAATAAATCTTATATTTAGGGTGTATTTGTGTATATGTATTTCATGTGTGCCATGTAAACATTTATTACTATTCAATGCATGTCATCAGCTCCCCAACTAAAGCACCTTATCTCAGTTCCATTTAGTCAACGGTATGTCAAATGTTAGTTTGGTGTCTTTTACTGCTCTTGATGAGTTGTTTCATATTTTCAACTTGCATTGTGATTCGGTTGAAGTGGTCATTACATCATTAGAATTTATGTAAACTTTACCAGTTCTGTTTTTGAGAGTGAGAAAAGGAATTTAGAAGATATGCCTGGTATATTGATATTCAGTTGAGTGGATAGTTTGCATATTGCAGTTACTATATTTCTAATTATCAAGCATGGTAATCTTTTTTTTTTTTGTTTTTCTTAGCTTTACCTTAGCTTGCCTTTTGTCTTATGGCTTTTGTTACTCCCTCATCTCTTTTGTATAGCTACACAGCCTTAAAACTTTAAAAAAAATACAAATAGCTGAATATCACATTTAACTGTGAGCTTCCAGATGAAGTTGTTAGTAAGCCATTATTACGTGTTCCACATTTTGACCATTTGTTCCACATTATGAGGGCTGATGTTCCTCATTTTGGAGATGGAAAGTTGAAAGCTATGCCTGTAAAAAGTAAGAATTTAGCTAGGAGAAACACTGGTAGTAGTAGTAGTGCTTGAAGATTATGCAAGTCACGTTGTGGGAAAGGTAACTAACTCATAGAAGCTGATATGTTTGTAGACCAAGTGAATTAAGTTCTTGGAGATCAATTGGTCCTTTCAAGACTTGAATTGTAGTACTTGCTGAGATACACTTGATGCTTAGGTTAGAGTTAGATTAGAAATTAAATGAGATATATGTTAATAATTACATTATTTTAATGACTTTTGTTTGGCAAGAGAATGTAGTGGAATGTTGTATGACTTTTGGGTGAACATGCACTCTGATATATAAAGTTGTTTGTTAATAGCAGCCTCTAAGATTGTCATACTGACTGATTTGAAAACTGCCTTTAATCTTAATCCGCCACTGGTCAGATGCATTTTCTTTGAATGTGGATTTCAATACTGATTCAGTGAATATGAGTTTCAGAGGCAGAGAAGTTTTAATGCCAAGTCTGTTTTCATTGCAACACTTTGTTTAGCTTTAGCAAATGTCTGTCAGTGTTTGTGCTTTATTAAGTATATTTGAAATACAAATTTTAAATTAAATCCAAATATCTGTAATCATTAGAAAAAAGTGTGCACACTGACAGTTCTGAACAGTGTTTATGGCAAATGGGGAGAAGTGGGGATACAGCCAAGTAATGGGAGAATGGAATGGCTGTGGGGCGGGGGAAAAATTACACACATTTTGCTTTCATGTAGTACTACTTACATTTTTGACATGGAAAATTGAGAAACTTAGTTTTTTCTTATCTTAACAGTTACAGTTCTTTTTATCATTATTTAAATTTAATATTAAAATTAATTTCGGAATTGTCTTATTACTAGATATTGTGATGGATAAGTGGCTGAAACCAGGCACAAAAGAGCTGACGCATGATATGAGCATGGAATGTGATCAGAGTACTTCTGAAGACATGTCCAACATTTTGGTGCAAAACACTAACCAGGCACAGTCCTTACTTTCTCAAAGAGGGAAAAAGAGAAAGTACTGTGATGGATACATGAAATATGGATTTTCGTATGTGGGAAATGAAGACTGTCCTAAGCCCCAATGCGTGGTGTGTGGGGAAGTGCTGTCAAATGGTAGCATGAAACCTTCCCTACTTTTACGACATTTAGAAACAAAACATGCTAACTATAAAAACAAAGAATACAGTTTTTTCAAACGGTTCGCGGAAAATAACAAAAGAATGAATCTGACATCATACATCCTGTCAGGTAACAAAGACTACGAAAACGCAGTTGAAGCTAGTTACCGTATTAGTTACCATATCGCAAAATGTGGTAAAAGTCATACCATAGCCGAGACTCTAATATCTCCCTGTATAACAGATGCCATTCGATGTATGCTTGGAGAAGAACATGTGCGGAAAATGACCACCATCCCTCTTTCGAACAATACAATATCTCGAAGAATTGAAGAGATGTCTGATGATGTTGAAATGACAGTAATAGGTAGAATTAAAAGCAGTAATATTTTTGCTATTCAAGTTGATGAAAGTACAGATGTTGCCAATTGTGCTATTTTGCTTGTTACTGCAAGGTATTTGAAAGATAATGAAGTTGAAGAAAACCTTTTGCTTTGTCATCCTCTGTCACAACGCACAAGGGGTGAGGATATATTTAATGTTATTGATTGTTATTTCAAAGAAAAGGAGATTAATTGGTCTAACTGTTGTGGATTATGTACTGATGGTGCCAAGTCTATGTCATGGATTTACTCTGGTCTTCGTGGTCTTGTCATGAAGGTAGCTCCCAATATAAGTTGGAGCCACTGTTGCATCCACAGGCAAAGTTTAGCATGCAAGAACCTCCCTGGTGAATTAAAAGTTGTTTTGGATGAAGCTGTGAAAGTGGTGAATTTTATAAAATCAAAGTCCACAAACTCAAGAATTTTCAAAGCTCTGTGTGAAGAGATGATGAGTCCTCATTCTACTCTGCTCCTTCATACAGAAGTAAGGTGGCTTTCTCGTGGTAAAGTACTTACCCGGCTGTTTGAACTTAGACATGAAGTCCAGGTGTTTTTCGAAGACCATCCTTTCTTCCTTGCTTCCAAGTTACACGACTGTAATTGGCTTCAGACACTTGCATATTTATCAGACATTTTCCAGATTATAAACAAATTAAATTTGACATTTCAGAATAGCTCAATAACTATCTTCAATGTCTCAGACAAAATTGAATCTATGATTAAAAAAATAGATTTTTGGAGGTCATGTCTTGAAAATGGCCAAACTGAGGTATTTGAAACTCTGCATAATTTCTTATCTGAAAACAAGCTTAATCTATCCCGGGAAATAAGGAAGAAAATAAATGAACACTTGAATGGGCTAAAATCGGACTTCCAGAAGTACTTCCCCAAACTTGAAGAAGAAATCTATTGGATTTCAAATCCTTTTGAAGAACAATATGTCCAGGCAGCTAAATTATCAGTCAAGGAGAAAGAGAAGTTGATTGAACTTTCAACTGATAGTACTTGAAATGCTGAATTCAAAGGACACTTTCTTATTAACTTTTGGGCAAACATCAGCAGAGAATACGAACAGCTTTCTGACAAGGCCCTTTTGCTTCTTTTGCCATTTACAAGTACTGAACTAGCAGAGAGAGCTTTCTCTTCTTATGTCTTAATTAAAAACAAATATCGTAATAAGCTGAATGCAGTTCCAGATTTACGATTACACCTTTCATCAGTTGAACCCAATTTCAAAAAACTATGTGCCTCAAAACAAGCACAAGGCTCACATTAAATATGTGCAAGATAAAGTTGCTTAATAATTGTTTGTAGTTTGAAATTTTATTAAGTTTGAAATGTTTAATTGTATGATAACTTTATAACTTATTTATATGTATCGCTGATATATAGACTGTTTGTTCAC
The DNA here is from genome assembly GCF_019279795.1 of Protopterus annectens. Lineage (NCBI taxonomy): Eukaryota > Metazoa > Chordata > Ceratodontiformes > Protopteridae > Protopterus > Protopterus annectens. The sequence continues at coordinate 444,338,541 of NC_056740.1, forward strand.
TTTACTATTAAAGATTGTTTTTTATTATTAAATCTTATTCGTTACATTTACAACACATACATTGGACATAAAAGCAACTATTACAAATGCCAACAATATGAGGGGTACAATTTCAGGGAAATGGATTGCCAAGGGGTACGCAAGTCAAAAAAGGTTGGGAACCGCTGCATTAGAAGAACAGTACGAAATAAAATTGCAAATCTGTTTACAGAATGGAGTCTCATTTTTGATTGGTGGACAAATTTATTTATTTATTTATTTATTTTTCTCCAGGCTGTACAGATCAGTGTTCATTGAATTGTTTGTGAAGCTTCTGAACTGGTCTAGATATATGAGTTTAAACACACACGTGCGGGCAGGCAGACACACACACACACACACACACACACACACACACACACACACACACACACATGCGCACATACAAGGCGGTAATGTAAACAGACCTTATCTCAATGTATAAGTAAATGTATGACTCTCTAAGGAAAGACAGCATTGCAAAGCAAGCACTGTAATTAAACAAATACAAATTATATAGTCTAACTATAAATAAAATGAGAAAACACATACTATATATGAACTTTTCTGAAACTGGTCTTTAAATGGTATTTTGTAATTGCCATTTCCTGTTTGCACTTACATGGTCTAATGTGTGAAACATTTAAACTAATGCATGGTAGTTTAATACAAAACATAACACGATGCTGCAGAGGAGACAATATTTTGGCCTGAAAAAGTAACTTCTTTATAGGTAGGCATACAGAACTGAAAAATCAGATGGAAAGTGTATGTGAAAGGAAAAATAAGAAAAACATACTGCTGCAAATGAGCACAATAAAAGCAATCACAGTAGAAGGGGTAAAGAGAAGCTGATGCTATACGATACACAATGAGAAGGAGACAAAACAACATAGCTTTAGGAACTGCATGATTAGAAGAGGTAGATGTGGGGGCATTACAGAAATGTTTGCAGCCAGCTATGTGGGATGGCTACTAGCATACAACCTACATAGGAAAGACAGTGGAGAAATTAGGCAGAATGGTGCAATGTATGTCGTGAAGGGAGAGAGACTGAATAACCAGGTACTGGGGGAAATAACAGAAAGCTGGTAGAACAATGGAGTATAAGTTCATAGGTTGGTACTAGGCTATTGGCCCTAGGGCCTGTACAAGCCTAGCCATAAGAATTCCCTGGATATTTATTCCCACAATATTTAATTCCCCAGACCCCTGTCTAGCAGGGCGGCTGACGTGATCCCCAGGGTAAATTTCCTATCGCCCATCCAGTCGTCAAGGTTTCTTTTGAAGAGGGCCAAGGAGGCACTCTGCTTGACATGTATGGGCAGTCTATTCCAGAGTATGCGGTGTCTCTGGGTCAGGAACCTATCCCTCCAGCATGTTTGGTTCATTATGATGACAAGGTTTAGGTCCCTGGAGCATGTGGCTCTGATGGATTGGGATTTCTTTAAGTGTAGCATGTCCAACAGCTCTGGGTTTGACATGGCCTTGTGTGTTAAGCAGAGATCGCCTCTGAGTAGACGATATGCAACAGAGTATAGCTGTTTTTTTAGTCGGTCAGCATAGGGCATCTGCTTTAGGCTTGTGATTCTTTTAGTGAGGTGTTTCTGCAGCCTTTTCAGTTGTTGCAGATGTCTTGTGAGGTACATACCAAATGGGGCGCTGTACTCTGTGATGGGTCTAATGAGGGATGAGTACAGTGGGACAATGACCTCCTTTTTTCTGGATGAAAAGCCCTTAGTGATGAGGTGTGCTACATAGAAGGATTTCCTGACTGTTGTGGCGATGTAGTTATCGAAGGTGAGACCACTGTCCACCTATGTTCCTAAGTCTCTTGTCACACTTTCGGTGTTTAGTGTACTGCCACCTATGTGGTAATTCATGGGTACATGTTTTTTCCCAAAGGGGATAACTATACACTTCTTGGCATTGCACTTTAGCCCATGGCTCTGGCAACAAGCATCTATTTCTGTAAGGCCCTTTTGTAGAGTATCCACATCATTTGGGGATTCAATAATGGCTCCCAGTTTGCAGTCATCTGCGAACTTTGTTAGCCAGAGTCCCTTAGTGTTGGCCTGTACAGCCAGTCCAACTCTGAGAGGCAATGGTGATTGAAGGTGGAATGACAATATATAGACTTAAGACACAGAGTACACAGATAGTAAGTAGCTTATAAAAGTGATAAGGTCATGCAGCAAAAAAAAGGTTTCATTCAGTGGATCACCTAAATGTACAATGAACTGACTGATAAACTCCAGTTTTATGCTATGAGAAAGAAATTCATCTGATATAAATTTCATATTGCCCAGGATTTGGACAACATGTCAAAGGTGCAACTAGGAACAGAAAATCTCTTAAGAAGATACTGGATTAATAATATTCAGTAAGGCAACATGCTAAATGTTTTGCTGAAGGCTAAATAATCATGTCGATTGGGTCTTCTTTATCAACATTGCTAGATTGGCTTCTTTCCCGTTTATTAAATTTGATTTGATTGGAATCCAACTTCCTGATCACATCTGCCTAATATTCGTGAAAGCATTTCCCATTCCACTGCACTATCAGACTGGAGAACCACTGCACCAAACCTCACGAGTCTCAAGCTCACAGCCATGACATTTCACCAGAAGTTCTTGAGAATAAAGAAACGAGATGATTGACCAATAGGAAGTCGCATTTGTCTAAAGGCACTAGGTTTGCATACTGATGTGAGTATAAGATAACAGATCCATGCTTCATCTCACAGCTCATGTATTACAATACTTCTCAGATATGTTTAAGCAATGCTTGTTCTAATCCCCAGTAAAGGTGCATCTATCAATTACCTCTGCCCATTCCTCTTAACCTCCAAGCATTAGAATCATAAAACTGGCCTTTAAAATTCATAGCAGAATGTCAGAAAGAGGAGCACTTTGTTATTTTTTAACAGTAGAAGGTCTTTATATACTAGACCACATATAGTTAGTGGTGTAGTGAGTCTTTGTATTTGATTAGTTTCTGTATTTAATATGCTCATAAACAGTTCTGACTTTATAACGGACATCATAAATCTAGAGGGAGCAAGGCTAAATCTGGGGTCCAAAGTCATAGCGCTATGCATAAATCTTAGCCTGCAGCTGAATGGCTCGCCCCACTTTCTAACACATGACTTAGACTATCCTTAAAGGATGCTGTTCACCTCTTGCTAACTGCATTCTCCATTCCCACACCTGTAACAAACTTGTTGCATGGAAAAGAAGACTGACCACCTTTCTCTAAACCTGCCAGTGATGGTGAACTAAACTGTTGTTCTGGAAGAATATCTTCCTAGAAGTTACTTTCTTAATCAGAAGGCTTTCTAAACAGATGACTATAACGTGTAGGCAATTTTGTATTATTTTCCACAAGGGTAGGATAACCTTGAAGATAAACCCTTCCTTCATGCCCATAAACCAGTCCATGAACTTACTAGTTTTTTTCTAAGGTCTAAGAACCTTCTTTACTGATGTCTTACAAGTCATATGTAATGCCTGCTTGTGACATATATTTCACATGAACTGTTTGCATATTAAATGTTTTATATTTGAAATTTAATATAATGTATAATGTCCCACAGAAGAAATAACTGCTTTTATCTTTGTATTAAGTCACTGTAGAACAATTACCTGTTTATATCTATATGTCTTAAGAACTATCTATGTAATATATTTTTGTAAAACATTTGTATGAGTATCTTAAATATAGCTGCTGGAGCTTTTCTCTCTGGGCCTGCACTTTAAAATGAGTTTTAATCAGTCAGACTTTCTTGGTCAACAAATACAAATGAATGAATGATAAATAAATGATATCATGCATGTGCACAGACAATCAAGGTGTTACACAAACAGGACCAAGGGCTTCAGGCAAACTGACAGTTATTTATTTCCTTCAATGTCAGCCCAATAAGGTCAGCTAGTGCCTAAAAAAGACTCTTTTCAAATAGTTGCCAGATAGTATCAGCTTCTGTTATCACCAGAATGGCAAAGGCATGGTAGGGCAGGTCAGGACACACTCTATCAGGACAGCTGCTACGTTTGTGGCCTTCTTTGAGAATGTTTCTTCCCAGAGTAATTGTGAAGCATCCACATGACTTTATAACAAACTTTTCATAGCATTACATATTGAATGTGCAGTCCAGAATTAGGGCAAGTTTTGCCACTGCATTGCTACAAGGCACAGCATAACATCTTAGCCATACTAAAAAACTGAAAAAAAAAGGTGCAGTCAACACAGTCAAGGCCAGTTAAAAAACACTTTAATAAAATAAAATAATAATAAAACAGAAAGGATAAGTGCTTTCAGGCAATCAGCCCTTCATCAAATTCACTACTCTAATGCAAAGACAAGCCATAACAAAGAAGAAACTGTAGCAAGTATTAACAATCCAACCAATCTCAAACCAAACTCGCTATCAAAGGGGAGGTAGCAGAGAAAGTCAAGACAACCAAGTTCCTGGGCCTTCACAAACACCAACCATATAGTCAAGAAGCTCAACAGAGACTTCACCTCCTGAGAAAGCACAAAAAGGCCAGGCTCCCACTGTCTGCTCTTACTACTTTTTACAGGGGAGCTGTCGAGAGCATCCTCACTAGCAACTTCGTAGCATGGCTCGGCAACTGCACACTTACTGAGAAGAAACTACAGAGGGTGGTGAGGGGGTCTGAGGAAAATCTTGAGCACAAACCCCCCTTCTATTCAGGAGCTTTTCTTTACAAGAGAAAGAAAGAGAACATATAAAATAGTTGCTGAATCGACCCATCCGGCCCACAACTGGTTCTCACAACTTGCGTCTGGAAGGCGGTACCGCAGCTTCCGCTGTAGGAGTACCAGGTTCAGGAACAGTTTGTATCCTACAGCTGTGAGACTTAATAATGCAGACACCAACCATAATACCTGATACATTGAAGACTCTTTTTTTCATTTAATCCTGCTGCTCTGAGCAATTACTGCCAGCATTACTATTATGCAATATGATGGCTATACTGAGTTACGTCTAAGGTTAACAAGTGCAATATGTTTACTAAACAGCTGCTGTTCACTAGTCTTTATTTATTCTCTTATCTTAACAGTGTAGGGGTTTGGTGGTGGGTATTTATTTATTATTTATCGCTGGATAATCGGTATTGAATTTGTTTATGTAATGCGAACGACCTCTTGCATGTCGTACGTGTTTTTTTCTTTCTTATGTTATTCTTTGATACCGCTGCATGTATGTTATTTGCACTGCATTTCTCTCGTGAGCTGACATTTGTAATTTTGTTTAGACTGCACTTGTGTGATCAGAAATGACAATAAAGTTTCTTTGGATCTTTGAATCGTGAATCAATCCGGATCAGACAGCAGAAGTACTTAATAGAGCAATCAGTGAAGCAATTTACGTGCTCTCAATGCCGGCTTTAAAGGGGCAACCCCATTCAGGCCTGGTAGTCTATCAGCATGTAATTTTACTATCCATCTCATTTCAGTCAGCTCTGTGCTATGTCCAGAGTCCAGTATCTCACCACTCTGCGTTCTTCTCCTCAGTTTGTTAATGTACTACACTGTTATTTCTTGTGGTTTACAGTGCAGTTACATGGGGGTATTCAGCCTAACTGTAGATGTTTTATTAACAGGATAATTGCTGCACGAGGTGTTCCTTCCTCCTTGCTCTTGGCACTGACAAAAATTAGGCCTGCTGTTTATGTAGTTGTCTCTGAAATAGTTTTTGTGCACCTTTAATGGTAAGGTAATACTCACATTTGTAGTTTGATATCATCCTGCATTTGCCCTGCATAATAAAATGCAGGTTATATTATATATGTTAAATGGCGTGTTGGTGTTTTATATGCTTTAGAGCATTAGAACAAGGACATCAGTTGTTAACTTTGTTCAAACCACGTCTCTGCATTAAAGAGGTGAGAGAAAAACTGGCACAAGCTAAGTTCTGGTTTACAGCAGTGCTCCCCACAGATGGCTAAGACATGGAGGGTAACCTTGTACCCCCGAGGATGCCCATCTACTGTCCAAATATGGAGAGAAGATGGATGCTGTAGCTAATCCCATTCATTTTATGAATGCCGTTATTATTCAGACTTGCTTATTTATGGTGACAGCTTTCACTAGCTCACTCTTCCTGCATCTTCCTGCCATGCAGTAATGATCACTGCCCTCTAACAGCCACCCACTTTGTCTTGTAAGTAATTTGAGGTGTGTGCCCATCTCCTCCACCTGTCTGAGGTCAGTGAAGTCTCCCATCCTAAATGGAATACTGTAGCTATCACCAGCTATGCTGACTGTATATGTGTATCTTATATAGCGCCTTTGTTACACTGGATGCATATACCACTCTCAGTGACTGACGTAGGTATGCCTAACCATCAGCTCAATTTCTCCCAGTACTATGCTAATGATGCCTACAGTAATAAGGTCCTTAATTATTCTATTTACAATACAGTGCATCAAACACTATCTACCATGCTACACAAACTGCAGCCCTGCCAACCCATCTCCTGGATCCTAACCCAAAATCTTCTGCCAGCCTCCACTGTGGCACAGACATATGCCCTTAAATTCTAGCCCTTCCCTTTTTTCCCAGATGTATTACTTTACAGGTCTTCTTAAATTTAAGAAAAGAACGCTTGCACCCAAGATGAGATTGTAGTTCTAGATCAAAACCTGGCATGTACGTTTTATAGACACTTCCTGCCGAATCACTCCTCAAGGACTGATTATAAATAGTTGCTGCAGACTGTAATTATATCATCCTGGCTTTGCATACCTATGCAAACATCACCTTGCATAGGTACTGCCTTGATGCAGGTAAGCATAATAACAAAACGGTGACTCAGTAGCATGTTTGTACACAGAGTGTTGCATAGTTTAGCATGTCATCAGCAATAGAAAAGGGAAACAGCAGGCAGTTGTATGCTATTTATTATACCATGTTATTATGGTTGTTGTTTCAATTTATGGTCTGTGCATGCAAACTTGTATGTGTAAATGAAGCCGGCGGTGTGTGCTTGGTGGGGGTTGCCTTGTTAGATGTGAGAAAGTTTTTGTTGCATGTAAACAAAAGCTATCGAGGAGAGACTGCATTGATACTGTGAGTTCTTCTTATGTAATCCCACATCAGAAATCACAGAGCAGGCAGACATGCTTAGTGTAATGGCTGGATGTCTGAACGGAACGACTTCGGACAAGCCTCTGTCAAAGGCAGCTTGGGTAGACGGAGGTCCAGCTCAATCCCAGAGCTGCTGTTTTCATTCCTGTTTCTAAAGTAAATAATGACGGAGTTCGGTGAAAGTGTCAGAAAATGCTCTAAGTGAGTATGGGACAGGTGCTAGCAGGCTTCATGTTGAATGACACATGCTGTGTCCCAGTGCAGGTCACAAATCTGGTTGTCATGGTGTTGCAAGAGAGCTTTATTAAGGTTTAAAGATAATAATAATCATCATGTGTTAACCGGAAATGCCTACTGGATACATACACACTCCTTTTTTCAGGGGTGACCTGGGATATATCTCATTAAGTGACTTTCTCAAGACCACACAAATGAGGTCTGAGTGACTAGAACCCTGTACCACAGAGACTACAGCTCATAGCTCTAACCCTCTGCAACAACTGTCAGACAAGCAACCAGTCCTATTAGCATCAAGTATGTTAAATTAACAAACAAACATATAAGATCAATGGCTTATTTATGAGTTACTAACATTACGCATGGGACAATATTTTGGTGATACAGTTGTTTTGTGATTACTATTTTTTCCATGGGAGGGAGTGACATTCCAGCAACTATTATGTATAAACATACAGTCACAAATGTGCACATGCATACATAAACACACACACACACACACACACACACACACACACACACACACACACACACACACACACACACACACACACACACACACACACAAAGAAGCTCTGGCTGACAGTCACTTTATTACTGCATTACATTTTTTCCACATAAGTTTTAAAATAAGCACCACTTTTTTTAACAATATCTTTTCTGTTCCATTTATGTGTCCGTTCTCAGGACATCTAGCTCATATCAGTAAAACTGCAAACATCTGATGTGTGCGTTCTTTTCAAGGATGCTAACAACAATGTTGAAACTTTTGATAAAAAGCAAACTCCAAAGATAACAAAGAAAAAAAGAAACACCAATTCAAACACACAGTAGGAAGTTAGGTGATTAATTCAACAAATATGTTTAGCAGATAATATTGTCTGGTTTTGAGAACAATCAGTATATACAGTAATAACCTGAAAAAAACAAATTTAATGCAAAAATAAAACAGTCTTTGCTAGCCAAGAAAAAAAAAAAGAACTAAAGAACTTGATCTGGGATTTTAACCCAGGTCAACTATAATTCCATTATGTTTTTTCATCAGTTTTTTACCCAAATAAGGTAAAACCTAAACCTTTACTAAGAACAACCTTATCTCTTTTGTCTATCCTTATAGTGTTTAAGCAATGCCAACTACAGCACTGACAGTATGGAGTGCTGAAAGCAGTGTTTAAATCTGTACAAATCCAGAAAAATGAATTTCATGATTTAGACCTGAACACAGACAGTCAGAGCTTGTTTTTGTTATGAAAAGCCATTATGCTGCATGGGAAGCTGAAATCTATAGGCTTTCACAACATTCAGCATTTGGTTTTGGGTGGTCAGACTGGTTGCATACCGACTGGTGTGAATTCGGTTAACAAAAATATACAAGTCAGTAAAGAGAGGCAGTTAGACATATTCAAACTTTCTTTGGTCTTAATGGTGCAGCTAGTTAATACAAATAAAGCAGTCTGGCTGGCTCACGTTGAAGTCAGAGCAGAGGCTATATGTCCCTATACTTGTTTTACTGGACATATCACCTAATTTGATGAGCTAAACATACCTCTCAACTTCTTAGTGTAATAAATAAGGACAAAGTCTGACAAAATGGGGGACGAAGGCCCAAAAATAGGGACAGATTTTAAATACTGCTCTTATAAACTTAGAAAGTTGGTAGAGTAACAGGGTTTGTGTTAACATACATTTTCTGAAGGATTTGAAGTATGAATCTCAAATGTATGTCATTTAGTTGATGACTTAAATCCTCAGTAATTTGCCAGAGAACCACACATTTTATGAGAAACAGACTGAAAGATATGAGGCAAAAATCTGGGCATTCTACAAAAATCTGGACAGCTGAGAGATCTGGAGCTAAACATAAAGCAAAAGGCAATTAAAAGGACAAAGAAAACAGGGGAGAGAAGCAACTTTAGTTGAAAAAAATTGAAACTCATATCCAGTTTACAACTACTGAGACTCCACATGAAATCCTGTATGCAACCCTCAAAGCTTTCATTTTCAGTGGAAAATGGTCAGTCCACAAGAGAACAATTATATATTTGTAAGATTTGGACCAGAAATTATTTGAAAGGACATAAAAGAATTTAACATGCTTGTACAGAAGAAAGTGGAGTGGTACTTGTATTGGTGGTAGTGTGTGTGTGGGGGCTGGTGGCTTTGTATAAAATTTCAAGATCTTTAATGTCCTCTAGAAAGTTCTACAAGGAAGTAGCTTTCAGAAAAAATCATGCAAGAAGTGCAATGTTCAAACCAAACGGGGAAAATGAAAAAGTGAGGAACGAGGTGAGGAGGCTACCTTTTTAAGGAAGACTGTTGGAAGCATAGAGGATATTCTTTGAGAAGTCAGCAGACACAAACATGAAAGCACTGTGTTTTATCATGGCACAGTTTGTTGTCACTTAAAAAAATCCAGTACCTTTAATCAAAGTCTCATATTGTCAGTGTTTCATTGCACTAGGTATGTGATAGGCACCAATGAACTTTTATGCTATTTCACAGATTCATAGATTAGTACTAGGCTAACTGCCCTTGCGAGACATTTTTTTAAGCCTAGCCAATTATCCCTTGTGAGACTCAAACCCTGCACCTTGTGTTTGTAAGGCAAACACCCTAACCATTAGGCCACCCTACCAACCAGGACTTGCTGTAAAGGGAAAAGGGATTTTTTTTTCACTTCCATAGCATATTTAGGGATTTAGTATGTGGTGGGGAAACCCCCATGTTGGTGTGTGCAAGAGGTTGGAATACCATGGAAAACAACAGTTATTTTATTTGATGTTTTGTTTCCTGACCTTTTATAGTTGTGCTCTTGTGGAGTTTAGCTGTTTTAGTTGTGATGTTTTGCATCTCCACATAGAGTTGCTTGTTGTTTCATTATAGATCCACAACAAAGTGTATAAAATCGACAGTCTGAGGGACAGTTTTAAAGGATAATGCAATAGAGGCCACTAGTCATTTGTAAAATGGGATTTTAATTTATCTTGTAAATTAGATGAAGCAGTCTTCGTCTCAATCTGTGCAGACATTAGAAACCTTAAAACACTCCATAGCCTCAGGCTTGTAATCACTTTGCAAAATGTGTAACATGAAAGTAATTTCCAGAGGCAGTCTTCATCTACCAATCAGTTTAATCCAGATTAACAATGAATACAAAATTATCACAAACCACTAGTCACAGCAGGTCACTTGGAAGTAATATCACTGTGCAAATTATATCATGTCAAACATATGTAGTCTAAATATATAGTCTGTAATTAACGTCCACTTGGAATAAATATACAGTATATTGTCAGGCAGCTGTTCCCTATTCAGCATACGTTTAAATAACTGTGGAATATTCATTTTGAATGTCAACTTCTTGCAGATTTATTTCATTCTTTATTTGTTAACATACCCCTCAGGTGTTCCTGATTTTACAGAATGCCCCTGATTGTACTTATATTTGCCTTGTACCTCTCAACACTTTCAATTTTCTGTTAAATCACAGAGGTTCACAGAAGTTTATAGTCAGTCAATAATGCCAGATAGAGTTTCATAATTATTTTGTTTAGAAATTGCACATAGGTGTAAAACCTGATGCTCTTTTTATCTTTTTTAACTGAGTTAGAGTAGCATTTAATGATTGCCCATAATTTTAGAACTTTGACACCTATTATTTTTGACTTTGTCCATGATTCTTGAGGCAAGATATTGACAGTTATACTTACCAATAGTGCTACTTTGACATTTTATTGTATCCTTATTCTCACTGCATGCATATTTTACTGTTTTAGCTGGTTCATGGCTGAAAAGGGTCCTTTGGAACAGTCCATATACAGAGTTAATGAATAGTTAAATGAAAGTAAATAAAAAAGATAAAAATAATAATCAGCCAATTTAGTGGACAGGGACACAGTCAGACTTGAGTTTTATGACACTTATTTGCCACTGTATTCTACATTTACCACCCTATTTAAACATGCATGGGTTACACTGTTGCATAATGCAGTCTTTTTGTAAACAAGAAACATCTTTATTAAATTATCACATATGACACAGACAATCTTACATTTATACAAATGAATACAAACCATCCTGATACAATTATACATTAAAAGCTTTATTGACACAATTGTAGTTGCAAACATTATATATTATTTACAGTTTATCCAGGCATTGCCAGTCAGACATTACATAGCTCTCTCATATCCTACCTTCTTTTAAACATCATTCCTCCTCTGCATGTATTGTTCCCACAATTCCCATTTTTTTCCTGTGTAATTTGCTCCTACCCTTTTCTAAAGATCCCAATTCTAGTTGTTTTATCTCTGTTACTATATTCTCTCCTTCTAGTACAGTTGGTTTAGACTTTCATTTCCATGTTTCAGTAATTGCTTTTTGGAAGCCACCATAATTAGACTCAACAAGGCCTCATTATGCCTCGGCAATTCTGATTCTATATCATAGGTCAAAAATTCATGTCCTTTGTTATACCAATTTGCTCAGCCAGTATCCAAAGCAGTCTGTAGGGAAATATTTAAAGTCTGCCAACTCATTACACTCCCAGAAAATATTTTCCCAGTTATCTCTTTCTTCCCTATCACACCTCCAACATTTGCTGTCTTCTGTGGAAACATTCTTTGGAGTCTACTTGGGGTATAAAAATACCTATGTAAACATTTCCAGGCAAAGATCCTAAATCTTCTAGATATTGTTGCATATTTGGGTGACATACATATATCCTCCCATTGTTTCTTTGCGAATTGCTTATCCAGTCTCTCTTCCCAATCCTTTCTAACTTCCTCTCATTGATACTTAAAGTTATCATGCAATATTTTATATGCTGTACTAATTTACTAATATTTCTAATTGTAGTCATCCCTATTGGCAGAATCTTCTTTTTCCATTCCTGTGCTGGCTTAGTTTTTAGAATACTTTCTGCTACTTTATGAATATAATATGTATGATTATTGTTATTTTCCTTAAAGGTCTACATCCAAAATCCCAGTCTCTCCTTATTTCTTGAGCTTCCCTCCTGTTTCATCATCATCCCTTTCTACTTTGAATTATAATTCTCTGCTTGTGTTATGTATAGGAGCCTTAACTGTATTGTTCTGGTATACCCCTTCAAATCAGATAATCCCAATTCCCCTTGTTCTGTTGGAAGAATCAGTTTATCCCACTTGACTCTTGTTGTCTTCCTCTCCCAGATAAAATCTTTCAGCTCTTTATTAATTGCAATATCCAAACTTCTCCTCTGGTTGATAAAAATATGCCTGACTTGTGTTTAAGACTAAAGGGACTAAAAGCATTTTAACCGCTTGTATCTTACTATTGATATCCATATAACAGAGCTTCCATTTTCTCAGTATTATCTTTTGTTTAGTCTCTTCTCACATGTTAGTAGTTGCCACACCAGAATCATTTTAACCCATAATCTTAAATACTTCATTTTATCATGTCCCCATAAATGTGGATATTGTTGAACCAGTTTGGGTGTGGGTACATAATTTACTGCTATTGCCTTTCTTTTAGCTTCATTAATTTTGTATGGTGAAAAGATTTGAAGTTGTGTCAGAATGTTCCACAACATTGCAATGTTTCCTACTGGTTTTGTCACATATAAAATAATATCATCTACAAATGCAGCCAGCTTTTCTTGACTACCATACCAATTATACCACTGGATTTCTGAGTCCTTTATTTTATTTATTTATTTATTTTTTTTGTCAGTGGTTCTAAATATAATGAAAATAACAAAGGGGAGAGAGGACACCCCTGCCTGGTTCCTCTGCTCAAGCAGAAATAATCAGAGAGGATCCCCACCAACTTTAATTTTCTCCTCCGATCCCTCATATATCCTCCTAATCAACCTTATAATTTTATCAGAGAATGCAAATACTTCCATTGTACTGCTCATAAAGTCCCAGCTTACTCTGTGAAATGCTTTCTCTGCATCAAGACCCACCAACAACAGTGGCATTTTCTTACATTCTGCTTCCCTGTGGGTTATCAATGTTCTGTTATTGTTGTTAGATGTTTGCCTCTCCTCCACAAAAACCACATTGATCCATATCTATCAATTTTGGCATCAGGTTTGCCATTCTTTTAGCCATTATAGACATGAACACTTTATAATCATGGTTTAGTATTGAAATGGGCCTGTATGAAGTTGGATCTTATGGATATTTACCCTCTTTATGTATTACAGCTACCACTGCTTTCTACCAGGATGTTGGCACTTCTCCTCCTCTTAAAATACTGTTAAACAAAACCTTTCAGATCTTTATAACCCCCCCCCCCCTAGCTTCCAGACTTTCATACGAATACCATCTATTCCTGGGGACTTTCCTGTAGATTGGTTATATATCACATTTTTTATCTCATTTCTTCCTATCCTGTCAGCAATTGAGCCTCATCTACCGGCATATTTAATTCTTCCATAAACATTTCCATTTGTTCCTTTTCTTGGGTTCCACATTTATCTGCTTTATGCAGACTCTCATAGAACTTACAAAATATTTCTAATAGTACTACGGGATCTCGTTATCCTCCGTGTTATTGGCTCCCTAAGCTTGGCAACATCCCTTTCTGTTTTCTGTTGCCTCAGTCGTTGTGCTAAACATTTTTGTGCTCTACAGTTGTAATAATAAAAAAAAAAAAACATTGCTTAAAAGCAATGTTTCTAAATTCATGCATATTATCGAGGTAATCCTTTATTTTCTGTTTAGCATTCTGCAGTTGCTTCTCTTCTAGTTCTGTGGGATTCCCCCTATTTTGCAATACTTTAACATTTGTCAGTCCCTCTAAATAATTCTTGTTACTTCTTAACCATATCTCCCTTTCTTTTATTTTCATCCTATTTTTAAACTCTACTTTAATTTTATCACACTTATAGCTCCTGAATAATGTCCACTATCAATTTCTTAAATTCCTGTCTTTCAACAGATAGATATAAAAGTGCCAGTGTCTCATTTTTATTTCATTACCCGGTGCTTTTAGTTTAGTTATTATTGGTACATGATCTGAAATAGTTATTGGATGCATATCAAGACCTTTAATGAAATGCACATGTTCCTATGGAATGTAAACTATGTCTAGTCTAGTCCAGTTTTTGTATCTTGAAGAATGATATATAAATTCACTCTGAACTCCTAGTATTGAATTCACATCTTCCATGACAAATATTTTCATAAATGTTTTCAAAAAAATACCCTCCTTTGTTATATTTTCCCTTCTATGCCCCCCAGACACATCCTCACTGTTGCAGATCAAATTCCAGTCTCTACCTATAAGTAATATTCCTTGCTGAAAGCTAATTATTTATTCCAGAATTTTCTTAATCTCCATTCCAGCAGTTTTGGTGGAATATAAATACATGCCAGTGTAAACCTCCTTCCTTGCCAGTAGCCCCATAGTACTACAAATCTGCCAGTATTATCTTTTGTTTATCATCTATCACTATTGGAGCTTATATTGCAATTAATATAAGTATTCCTCTTTTCCTCTGCTCCAGGTATTCCATCGAACAACCATCCTGAAAACTTTTCTTTATCAAATTCACGTTTAATTCTTTCCAAGTGTGTCCCCTGTAGCATAGCTATTTACACTCCACGTTTTTTAATATAGTTCACTACTCTTAATTTTTTGTATTTATCTGTGAAACCATTGATGTTTACTGACTTTACAGAAAGAAACATTGTCTTGAAAAGTTATTATTCCCACTGTTTATGTACAACAGCTTCTTTGTTAAATGTCTAGTTCCAGCTTTTCTGTTACATGCACATACTGTTTGGTAGGTTAATCTTTTCTACAGTTGATTCTTGTCATCTACAGTTGAGCCTATGTCACATGTTATAAAACTTTTTGTTTTATTGAAAGCCCTCAAAAAACAAACACACCTCCAATACCCCCTAAAATCTATTAATTTAATAATAATATACAAAACTATGTATATTTTCAAATATTGAAGTTTTGCCCTCCTAATAGGAACAGATGCTGCAAACTGACAGTCACACACACATACACACACACACACACACACACACACACACACACACACACACACACATACAGACTTGAGATAACCTAAAAGAAAGGTTGTCCATGCTAAGATGCATAGTACAGCCTGTGCTTCTACTAACTGCTGTCTGGCTTTGTTTTTATCTTTACAGCTGTCTTTTCTGGGAAATCACTAGACTCTTTCATAAAATATTTTCTTCAAACCATTTCTCTTTATCAAATTGTCTACTAGAGACATGAGAACCAGATACAAAACTGTCTAGCATACATCTGTTTACTAGAAAAAAAGCATTATAGAATTCAATATTCTTTTTCATTTACTTGCTTTCTCTTAAAACTAGATTTAGCTAAGGCCTTAACCCAGTCACTCCCCTAATCAAGAATGAGAAAAAGCACATTAAGTTTAATTTTGTCATGCCCTTTTAACCAGATTTTTTTACATTGCAGTGCCTGCATTTCTTAAAATGGAACAAGGAAAAAGAAAGATGAGAAAGAAAAAACAAGAGCACTTAATTTCATTAGTATCCCCATTACACTTAAAAATAACTGAAAAAACGTTACTTTATAGCATGCAAAATCAT
Organism: Protopterus annectens; assembly: GCF_019279795.1. Taxonomy (NCBI): domain Eukaryota; kingdom Metazoa; phylum Chordata; order Ceratodontiformes; family Protopteridae; genus Protopterus; species Protopterus annectens. The sequence goes on from NC_056740.1 coordinate 444,354,498, forward strand.
GCACTATTAAAATAGTACCATTAAGAAAACAGTTAACTTCTTCCCTCCTCTTCCCCTGTCCTTAGTATTTTTCTGAACATTGATGACACGAAGTACAACATATGCTTTAGAGTCTGCTACAAGTTTAAGAAAGTCCAAAAAAGTCCAATATTTCCAGATTTTCTTGTTCTGTCATGTTTCACAAATATAGTTATTGCTTTGTAATCCCACATTTGTCAATTTCCAAGTTACTGTTTTTATTCTTGTTCAGTTCCATCTCCCAAATCTTCTCTCTACTTCATTTCCAACTTACTCTCTGCTCTTCTAGTCAATTATTGTGCTTTATTTCTTCTCTCAAGCATTTTCTGTTAAAACATTGAAAAAAGGTTTCACTGGCACAGCCTGTCTGTGGTCTTTATTACAAGAAGAACAAGAAGCAGAATTGCATTCTGTTTCACAGCTCACTTTTTGTTGGACAGACTTTTGTATTTCTTCCTTAGTACATACTTCATCGAAAAATAATGTTGTCCCTCCAGAGAAAAATATTTTGAAGATACCTAGGTACAGCAGTTTGAATTTCATGTCTGGTTCTTGACATTCTTTGAATAATGTAATAAATGTACTCCACTTCTGCCTGCTGTAGAATGAGTAGTCATTCTCCACAAACACTCTGCTGTCTCCCACTTTTAGTAGTTTGTCCTTCTGCCACAGTTTTTTTCAGAATCAACTCCTTCTGCTGGTAAGATTGCATCTTTACTATTAAAGGTCTAGAATGCTTTCTCATAAACAGGTTTGGAGCATATACACAATGTGCCCTTTCAATTAACAATTCCTTTTGTGGAATTCCAGTCCAGTTGTTTATTTGTGCTTTAATAAAATTAATACAGTCTTTTCCTTCCAGATTGTCTGGTACAGAAGAAAATCTCAGATTTTCCCTACATGCTTTGTCCTCTAATTCTGTCATTTTTTTGAAACATATCTTCTTCTGCAGTCTAATATCTAGGCAGCCTTGTCTTCATTTTGACCTCTGAGTTTTGCTGTTTTATCACCTTATCGGCATATCTGTTTAAAGCTTCTTCAAAATTTTCCAACATTTTATTGATTTGAGTTGATATACTGCATCAGTGTTTCATTTATTTTAGTCAGGTCTGTGTGTAGTTGCCTTATACTTTCCTTTAGGTTACTGAAAGTCATGTCTGGAGCTTGCAATGCTTTTTGCTGAACAGCTGAAGTAAATTTCCCAGTCAGTCTTTCTTTGTCAACTTTTGTAGATGATTTTCCTTCAGGTCCTCTGTATTTCTTTTTTCCTGGCCTGCAGACAGTGCACATACTAGCCAGTTACTGAAATTTACACAGAAATTTAGATCCACTGACTTTCTCTGATAAGTTTCTGTTTTCACACTGGGAGAGTTAGAATTAAGCTGTTACTCAATGTGCAGCCATCTTGGAAGTCATTGCATATTGAAGTCTTGAGGGCCTGAGCAGATTGGCAGAGTTGCCTCTTAGATGCTTTATATCTGGGCACTACCAACCAGTTTAATTTATGGACTAGTTAAGCTAGAGTGAAGAAGGAAATATAACAGTATATAATAGTTCAGCAATAGACACCAACATATTATCAGCTGGGTGACACTGAATGATAAGGTAAATAAGCATCTATTAAAAAAAAAGAGAGATACATCAACACCATTGGCATACATAGACATAGTCGTAAATGTGGCAGCCTTCAGAACTAGAGGAATTGAGTTATCTACCACACAACTACACAACCACACAACCACAATGTGGTCACATAGACCTGATGGCAAAAGTAAATTCTGGAACTATGTTGGTGTACAAGTTGTAACCCTGACTATACACTAGACAAACAGGGTTTGAGACGCAGACCTGACAACAGTGAGCCAGGCAACTATTGTTCTAGAAGTAAAATCTGAAAGACGTCAGAGGGGAGTAGGAACAGTTAATAGCATGACCTTATATCTTGGGGAATGGGGGGGGGGGTTAACCACTACAGGTATGTCCTCCAGTGGGCATTAGAAGAGTAGCCTGGGGAGCACAAGATTTTCACTAAGTCTGTATGCAAAATATTATAAGAATATACTCAGAGATATCAGTGGGGATGGCATTTGCATGCAGCACAAACTTAACATGCACAGACATTATGGGGAGTATTAGTAAAGATGAATAAATAAATAAACTTACCTGTTTTAGATAATGGCCTTCTGGGGCTGGACTGTTACCGTTCACAACTCTGGCAATAGGTTTGATGGCTGAATGGTGAATCTCTCCTTAGAAAGCATGACTTTTCCAAATGAATACTTTATCTCCACCTGGAAAGGACTGGACTCCCCAAGAAACTAGCTGGATCAATAAGACACATGGGGACTAGATGTTCAGGCTGCTGTGGAGGGTAAAAATACTTCCACAGCATCATCTACACTTTCTTTAGATGCTTTTTTAGCTAGGACAAACTTCAAAGATTTGGCTTGATCTCATAAAAACATCTGCGTGTGAATGTAAGCCAGTAGCACAAACTGTGATGCACAAAGAATGATAAACACAGAATATAACTTGTTATGAAGCCAGATTTAAAGGGTCAGGTAAGGTTAAATAGCTATGGGAAATTTGGATTAAAGGAGAAAAAATTACTCAGTAGCCGTCACAAATATCATGCACAATGGCTTTGTGCCTTCCGAAATATAACAAACATCAGTAATGTCAACAAACCTGCAGCTGTAATCACACCTGTAAAGTAAATGATCCACTGTCATTTATTTGTGTTAAGGATACTATAAAAGTATACAGATATCTTTAATATACTCAGCTGTTATGCTTCCATGAACTTACCTGTTCCTCATGTACAGTTGGCTTGTGGCAATTTTTTTAAGTCAGATTATCCATTATTGTCTGAATACGACATAATAAAATAGGAATTGTTACTGCTGCAGGATTGGCTGTCATCAAGTCAGACATAGTAAGGCCTTGCTGTGTCTAATTATGGTGGCTGCCAAAAAGCAATTACTAGAAAATGGAAATCAAAATCTAAACCAACTATATTAGAAGTAGTGAATATAGTAACAGAGATAAAACAACTGGAATAGAGATCTTTAGAAAAGGGAGCAAACTACTGAGGAAAAAATGGGAATTGTGGGAACAATACATACAGAGGAGGAATGAGGTTTAAAAGAAGGCAGGACTTAAATCTGCTATGTAATGCTCAACTGAAAATGATTGGGTAGATTATAAGTGATGTGTAATGTTTGCAACTGGGAGTCTGTCACTATGGTTTGTGATGTAAAATGCTTGCAGCTATGATTGCGTCAGTGTGGTTTGTTTTCATTTATATAAATGTATGATTGTCTCTGCCGTAAGTGATGATGTTTCTTGTTTAAAAAAGCAAGGGGGCAGGAAGCGAATAATTTATGTAATACTGCTTAGGTTATATGATATATAGCAATATATGTGAAGTATAATGCTTATTAATGTTAATTTGTTAATATAGTTTGTAAAATTGCCTGTGTCACAAGTGATAATTCAATAAAGGTGTGTTTAACAAGAAAAGAGTGCAGGGTTTGATTCTTTTCCACGTCTATTTCCTTACTTTGTGATGCTGAGTACGTCACTGGGCAATACAGTGCTCTTAGGTTGCCTGTCAAAATGCACAGAGGATTAGCTCTTTAAGCTGCTAAGGACTTGCTTCCTGTAGTCAGTAGCACTGGGTTTGATTCCATCCACCACCATTTACCTCCTATGTGACTTTTGAGCAAGTCATTTGACCAGAAAGTACAAACAGTTTTCATCTGAAAAAGGACCCTTGTGTGCAGGTGTTTACTTGAAAATGAAATAAGGGCTGCCAACAAAAACTGAATTGTGTCATCAGCATTTCCTAAGTTGTGTAGCAAATGCTCCTAGAAAGTATAATTTTAACCTCTGGGCTGAATATTTCTTTATTGTCTTTTTTTCTTATTAACACTGTTTCTTATGTTTGAGTATTTCCTCCACTTGGAAATTCTGAACATCATCCAACTTACCAGAACCCTGCTTTCATCCCATCCAGTCAGGGTCCAGCTTACTTTGTAGACCATGGGCAGTTGACTGAGCACTTTTGTTGATCCTATAATGTGGTCAACTCATGCACCATCTTCAGTCAGTATAGTAATTTTACTTACCTTACTTTCAGTTGCCCCACAGCAGCTTAGCCAGGTGGTACCCCTGTAGTATTAGACCCTGATGCATGTGCTGTCATTACTGGATGTTTGTTTCCCAGTCCTTAACATTATCTTACTGCAACTTGCAGCATATGCTGGGTGTACTACAGTGGCACTACATTGCACTTACCTTCTTCCCAGCCAATTCATCTAGTGTCAAGGCAACTATTCAATCTTGGGTCATCTGAGTAGTACATTTGTGACTGAGAATTCAAGCTATTACTGCAGGACTGCCAAATTCTGAAATGCATGTTGTTCGGATTGAGGGATTACAGGTTGCTGAGGTAAATGTTTTGACTAAGATCAGTAAAATTAGTGCTGTTTCCCACTGAATGTTGCTGCCGCAGCAGTATTTATTAGCACCCTGTTAGTAAATCAGAATTTTGGGTCTTTTCAATTTTCTGCATGGTTGTGCAATTTTGGGGTTTTTACATAAGTAAGTGGGGTTTGAGGGTGCATGCAGCTTTGTGCAGCCTGCAAAAAATATTAACTTTTTTCATCCAAACAAGGCTTTAGTAGTTATCTTGACATTACTTGCTGATATATTGCAGAACCATTTCCTAGCTAGAATTTTATAGTGTTCTTCATCTGTGATCAATATTTGCCTGAAAGCTTTATTAGATTGTGGACACTCAGGTCATTCATGCTATAGAAGAGTCCTGCATAAGGAATTTCACTGGTGCCAGTCTCACTGTGACTTTCAAGTCTCATCCCCCATTAGCTCATTCATTCCTCCTTTGGTATCTATGTATATTACTGAACTGACACACAAGGCAGGAATTGTGTTTGTTATCCAGTGGAATTAGGGGAGTAGGTTTGTACCCTCTAACTCAGTTTCCCTGTTGTGCAGCAGGTATGGTGCAGTATTGTCCCTATAATGCCCACTACTCCACATACCTATGATGCTCTGCTTGATGGGGGGGGATGACAGCTCTGTACTTTACCATGCACCATGGGGTACACATCTAAGCCTTCTCTCAGCTGGAACTCTTGCAATGAAATTCAAACTAACCTTTCACAGGATAAGTAAGCCACTATTAGGCATTCCCTCTGCTCCTTCCCTCCCCGATTGTCTCTTCCAGCTCTCAGGCACTGTGCAATGAAAACAGAGAGTGGTCACTCTCCATGACTTTGTTTTTTTTTTCCTTAGATAGTTTAGTAATAATGGCATTGTTAGAATCATTAAAGCATATAAAGGGGATGCAATCGTGCTGGTAAACAACAAGTTTTATTTATTTATTTCAGTTTGCTGACTGGGGAAGTCCACTGGGCTGAGAAGAGCCCCTTTTCAGCGGAGGCCCAGGGAGAAAAGCTCCAAGAGAGAAAAAATTGGTGCAAAATTTACATGTTGCAAGAAAAAAACATACTTATAAAGTACAGAGTATAAAAGCATGTTGTTAGGTATACATTGAGAATTGAATAAAAATAAGCAAAGAAGTGCTGGAAAATAGTATTACATCATAGGTAGTGAATCTTCTTATACACTGAGTATTGAACTATAAGCATACTAGTACTGGAAACTCATAGACAGGGTGTGGGATATACGTGATCTGTGTGATTGATCATGTCACCTTTGATTTCAATAGTGACAGAGAAGTAAAACTTGAGTATAGAGAGATGAGATGGCAGAAAAAGCTTTACGCGTACAACACACCAGGACTGAATAGTAGTGTTAATTATAAAGTGGTACTTAAAAGGAGACATTATGACAAATGCAAATAAGATTTATTTATTGTAATTTGGTATATATATATATATATATATATATATATATATATATATATATATATATATATATATATCTAGGTTCACTTTATAATCCCGAAATCCTGAAATATTGAATTTCAGAATTTTGAGATCATAAAGCCGAAAACCTTACAATCCCGAAACCCCAGAAGCGCGAATTGTAAAATCGTGAATCCTACACTAACCATAAACCACACACATACACATGCACACACCTTCCCCCCATACACAAACACACAAATCTACATTACATACAAGCAGGAAGACAAGCCCCCCTGCACCCCCCATTTGGGGGGCTGTGCCCCCCACACCCCCTACTTAAATATACTAACTACAAGGTTGTACTACACAGACAAACACACGAAAGCACCACCACACACCTATATTCCCCTCGCAGACACACATCACAGTCACAACATACACTGACACACACTAAAGCCCCTAACCACAACCCTTAAACACAAATACTTACCTGAACTTCCACCTATCCATTCACACACCACAACACCAGAAGTGTTACTTCAACATCTTCGAACTTCGGGATTTTGAAATTTGTGCTCCTGCTGTTTCGGAGTTTTGAGCTTTCGGCTTTATAATGTCGGGATTCTGAACTTTGTTATTTCAGAATTTTGGGATTATAATGTGTTCTCATATATATATATATATATATATATTTTTTTTTTATGTTGTAGTATTGCTTTAAGATTATAATAAATTAATTAATTGAATTTTCTGATTTGATGTTTTTTAAGGCAGTATTTAAATGTTCAATTTACATTTTGTATTTATTGTGAAGAATACCATTTAGGTTGAAAGCTCTAGACCATTAAAATGATTGATAAGTCTTCCTTTTTTGTTTTATGTGGTGTTTTTATCATTTTCAAGATTTTCACCACTTACAATCGAGAGTTCGTTGTTTTTATTCCAATATCAATTTTATGCTGGTTTATGTGAATAGGTATTGATTCTTGGAATATTGACATTTATCTGCAAATAGTCCAGACATGCAAGCATTTTTGTAAATATTGCGTCTTATATATTTCCAGTATGCTTATGTATTCAAGAATCTGGAAAAGCATTCCCCGCTTTTAACTGTTTTAATAGTCAATGACAATAGCTATCACTTTTGGCTTGGGTTACGGCTGAAAATGGCCCAGACTCCAGACTGTTCACTAAGTTAAGAAATGCTGAGGAAATGAGTTAAACTAGAACAAAAATAATTTTAAAATCCTACAATGAGATGGACTGAGAATAGATGTGCTAGAAACAAAAACTCTCCACAGTTTGGGAATACTTGTTCTTCCCTTCAACACAGAGTTCTGCAAAAAAAGAAAGTGCTGCATTCTGGTAACTTAGATGGGATTATTAAAGTTAATCTATCCAAAACATAACATCAGTGAACGAACTTTGCAGTCAGATGATATATATGTGATGACAAAATGAGCTGTTGGGCTGGCATACTTTTTGGATAATATATATTTCAACAAGCAGTCATATCAGTGTCACTGGTGCAACAGGTGGCACACTCACTTTTGGTGCAGAAAGCTGTGAGTTCTATTCTCACACTAGGTAGATATATTACTGACACTGCAGCATAAGGGAGGTGCTGCACTTCTGAGTATGTCATCCTATGGATGAGAAGACAAACTGAGGTCTGATCTGCTTGAGTTGGTGGTAGCTCATGTGAATGTAAAAGATTCATTGATACCTATTCAATAGAGAAGGGGATGTTCTCTGATGCCCTGGCCAAATTTCCCCTAGTAGTATAAATACCTCCTCTGGCCTCCCCTGAAAGAGGCTACCAGCCCAGTGGGAATAATCCAATCAACAAAGGATAAATAAACGAAAGTGTGTTAAAGAAGAAAATGAGTGTGCAGAGTTTTCAGGAGCTGACCGTTGTAAAATAGGTGCCAGAAAAATTAATCCTGAATCTTGCCTTATACTAAAAGTCAATACAGCTTTTTATAACTTTTAGGGCAACTCACACGAAGTAGTAAGAAGCCTCTATAACAAGAGTTCCGGCACAAACTCTGCTAGAAAAGAGTTCTGAAAAATAAAGTTTGAGTTACAGCAGACAAACTTAGCTGCAGCATAAATCAGCCAGTTGAAAGGGGAGAGGCAGAGTAAAAAGGATGTGGCCGTGAATGAAGAGAGAAGGAGAAGAATAGCAGTACGAAATAAGAGTAATGAGTTCGTACCAAGAACACAGATCTAGCGGGGGTGTCATTTCTTCACAGGAAGCTGGCTAGTTCCATATAATGTTCAGTATGTTATTTATACAAAGACAAAGGCGTCATAGGGGACTTTCATTAGGACGGCATGCCATTACTTGAAGCTAGACCTGATTTTCTGGACAGATGTCTGATTTCTCAATGGCAAGGTATGTAAGTAACATAAAAACATGCACATCATTGTTTGATAATGGGTAGAAGTGTTATGAAATGCTACAACAACTGGTGGTAAAATACTAAGAGTTTTTTTCACCTAAAGTTTATAGGAAAGGGTGGAAACACAGAACAGACCTATGTGGAAATGCAATTAGAAATAAACAAATGTCAGTGTGTGTGTATGTGTATGTCTGTATATCTATATCTATATTTATTTTACATCTGTTTGCCAGGAGAGTCCGACTCTGCATGAATCCCGTTTTTAGCAGACGTGCAGGGAGAAAAGCTCCACAAAGGTTACTACAGTAAACGCACTACACAAGTTACTAACGACTACAGTAAACGCACTACACAAGTTACTAACGTACAGTACAAAAGGAAGAGAAGCTGGATTATGCTAATACAGTAAAATCAGTATAGAATAAATATACAATTAAACATTATGTGAAAGATATACAATACAGTTGTAGGGCATATCATTCAGTTGTATGGTTACATTCCTGACCGGCCCACCTTGTGGTTTCTCTCCAACAACTCACCTGCATTTTTGATTGTTTTTCTAAGCCAGTACCCACCTTGCCTGGGTCAGCCCCCTCCACTCACCCTCGCTACGCTCGGGCTCAATCCACTCCCCTACCCTGATCTACCCCTACTCCTAAATCAATTACATTTATACTTAGCAAAACCACTCCCATCCAAAGCCATCAACCAATCAAAACCACCTCTCCAGTCATCTATCTCACACCCAATTACTAACACCCTTACTAGTTTTTCAGACCCTGCCTTCTAACAACTAAATAGACACAAGCACTCATCACTAAATATTCCTAACTCAGTACTGCTACTACTTTCTTACTTCCTCTCTCATAGTATCTTACTCAATCCACTATGTCTCGCACCCTTTCCTTTCTCCTCCTTCTCCTCTCGCTGGCTTTATCGCTCTGTATTTTAGCTCACTTAACATCACTACACATTATCTTCATACCACTCAAGGACTGTATATACAACTTACTCCCACTGCTTACCTCTCTCTAGCTACTCTGACATATCCCCCATCCTACTCACACCAAACACACTACTATATGCCAAATGCATGGTACTTCCTTTAGGGAAAGTTACCCAAAAGAACATACCAGTCAACAACTGCCCTAAAAGAATTTGGCCAGCCCTATACAGTCCAAGCTAGGCCAGTGTGGGGACATCCACTCAAACCTAGAACCTCAACCATCTACTTTCAGCCCTTCAAACTCATGCAAAACACTTAAGACTACAACCCTTAACCTTCAAAGTGTAAGAAACAAAATATTAGAATTCCATTACTGGATAACACTCAACAAACCAGACATAATAGCAGGAACTGAAACTTGGTTGAAACCATACATAAAAGACACTGAATTCCTTCCCCCTTAGGACTGACAGACCACACAAAAGAGGAGGAGGTATTGCTAAACTCTACCCAAGTACCTACTCTATACTACCTTACTCCAACCCAATTCCAGAGTTTTCCACAGCAGAGATACTAATATCATTCTTAAGATTTAATAATTCCATGAATCTCTGCATCACAACTATATACATCCCCCCAGGCAATAATATTTCCCTGCTGGAAGACATTCTTGACTAGATATCAAACAATATAAAAAACAAAAAATTATCTTTGGTGACGTAAACATGAACTGGTCAGATATCTCAAATCAGTCTCCTCAACTTAATATCAATCTCTTTAACTTCACCCAACAAAAACAAAGATGGTCACTCAGTACTTGAGTGGACATTAGTCTCTGACCCAATCAAAATCTCAGCAGCAGACACTCTTTCCTATGGCATCAGCCTATATGCTATGCAAAAACACCCCAACACCATGTCAGCATTAATATAAATTTTCAAGAAATCTAGTTAATTTCAACACTACATCCCTAAATGAAACCTTAACAAAAATCAACTGGAATGTACTAAAAGTCCTCCCCCTCGATGAAGCTGGTGAATTCTTTAACAACTTTTCAGGACATACTAAATAATCTTGCCCCAATAAGACAAAAGAGAGTAAAAACTAAACATATGGCTCACTAGACCGACCAAACAAGACATGGTTGATAGAGACAAAGCTTGGAAAAAATGGCATATAACCAAAACTGCTTTTGACCTCCTACAATTCAGGCCGCTTCACAATGAAGCAAAATGGCTAGTCAACAATGACAGAAAAGCACACTACTTTGGCCTGCAAAAGAATTATAAACAAAACCTCAAAAGAATTGTGGAACTCTAATCCACCTCTACTAAACTCTGTCTCCAAAAACAACTCCTCTCCGCATCCAGACAAAACACCTAGTGAGATGGCCTCCCTCTTCAACACTCATTTCATCAATACATTATCAAGCCTCAGAGCAACCTCTCCCCAAATCAGCAGTGACAGTAACCCCCACCCACCTAAGCCCACCTCACAAAATAGTAATATCTCCCCTCACCAACCTTTTCCTTGTCTCCTATACCCACCGCTACTATCAAAACAATGCTTATCAAACTGAAACCATGCTGTAACGCTCCATACAACCTACCCCCAGTATACCTTAAGATGTTTGCAAAAACCATTGCGTATCTTGTAAACATACTCATCAACAGATCTATCCAGGAGGCCTATGTATCTACTATCTGGAAAAAATCTTACATTCTACACCTCCATAAAAGTGGAATTGCATCCATAATCAACTTCTCAGCTATCTATTTCAAAATCAGCTTCTTTCCCACAGTCTGCATGGTTTCAGGCCAGGCCATAGCACAACTACTGCTCTGATATCTTTCTTGGATACAGTCAATCAAACTAGAGCCACCTGCAAAATCTTATCATCAGTCTTTTTTGACCTCTCTAAAGCCTTCAATACTATTTCCCACCCCCCGCTACTCACAAAACTCTCTAACCTAGGTATCTCCCCTTCAACCCTAGATTGGTTTACCAGCTACCTAAGCAATAGAAAACAATCTACTAAATGGCAAAACTCTTTCTCTCCTTTCCTTGAAATATCCAGAGGTATCCCCCAAGGTTTTATATTAGGTCCTCTACTCTATTTTCATCAACGACTTCCACTCCAATCTCGTTAATGGTACAGTAGTTCAATATGCAGATGACTCAACCATTATTTGCTCTGCTAACTATTACCGAACTGCTGCATAATACCCAAAATGCTTCCACCTCCACCGAATCATGGATAACAAATAACTACCTTTCTGTAAATCTCCCCAAAAAGCAAACTGTTGGTATTCACTCCCAAAAAAGTACCACCATAAATAAGACAGAATTTATCATATACTCTCAAAATATGACCACCATAGAAATAGTACCTAATACAAAACTACTGGGAGTCATCTTAGATGAACACCTTACTTTTGATCTTCATATCCAAATCTTTATCAAAAAGACACACCAAAAACTAGGACCTCTCTATAGACATAAAAATTGTCTTAGCTACTTCAAACAAACTCTTGCCCATACCTTCCTCCTCCCCTCACTCCTATATGGTCCCCAACTCCTCACCAATATCTAGCTACCCCTAAAAAATAAGCTAGAGTCCTGTTACAATAAAATTGCCAAATTTGCAACCAATGCCAAATAGTCATCCAGTCACTGCTCTTTCTTATAATCACTCAATTAGCTCGAAACTCCCACATTACCTAACTTGCCTGCAATTAACCATAGCATATAAAATTATTTACAGTCCATCAGACTCCTCAACCCTGTCTCCAATCCTAACTCACTACCACTCAAATAGATCACTCTGATCTGAAAACCAGCATCTCCTGCAAGCTGACAAACCTAAACTCCCAGCAGGTCAAATGCTCTACTCCTTCTCAATTGCCAAACTATGGAATGCACTCCCACTAGCTATTAGTGTTACCAGTAACATCTCCTCCTTCAAAACAGCCTCAAAGTAGCATCTCTCCACTCTCTGGTGCTGTAGATGCTCTAACTTCCATCTTCCTAACACTTGACTCTTCTTCGTACATCGTATCACTTTTTTCTCTACTTCCAGTCTCCAAAACTTTGACTCCTATTACTTCTTCACAGTCATCACTCCTAGCACCAATCTCTCACTACTTATAACACATATACCTTTAAACAGTTATTCTAATTCTTCCTGTATTACTGAACTTCTACACTCATAATAGAGTGTACGCTAGAGTGCACACTCAGAATAGGATGTGCTAGAACATGCAGCTTGGATTTACTTCAATACCCTGTGTTTGTATATTATCTTTTGGTTATGTCAACTAATGCTTTGTTGGTAGATCTTAGTAGGCGTTTTTTAGAATAGATACTCAGTAGGCCATGTAGTGCAGGAACGTTCTCACAATTATATAGGATTTGATGGGCTATTGTAAGTTGCTTATACGTGAGCAGGTTAGGTAATTCTAGCCAGGATAATTGCTTGATTGCTAGGCAGTGATGTGTAGTGAAGGGTGAGTCAGTTGTGAACTTAGCTATTTTATTGTAGCGAGTGTTTAGTTTGGTTAAGTCTGCTTTATTTAGTTGGTGAGTATGGGGAAGGCATAGAGAAGTGTGGAGACTAGGTAGTTTCTTGTGATGGTAGCATTACTGTTGTTGGTGAGGTACTTTTTTTATCTATGTAGGATTCCGAGTTTATTATGGACTTTTTTTTATTGTCTGTGCAATATGCATATTGAATTTCATGTCGTGATCTATGATAACTCCTAGTAGTTTGGTGTGTTGGACAGGTGTATTAGGAGTGTTGTTAGCTGAGTGTATAGTGAATGGAGGTATGAGGTCTATTGCTCTTATGGGATGGAATATCATTAACTGTTTTTTTGGGGTTAAGTATTACTTGAGAGCTGACTAATCAGGTTTCAACAGCAGCAAAGGATTCTTGTGTCAATTTCTAGAGTTGAGGGAGTGAAGGAGCGGAACAGATAAGGGTGGAGTCATCAGCGTACTGAACTAGAGTGGGGTGCAGGGTAGCTTTGTGAAGCTTGTTGGTAAATATGTTAAAGAGGACAGGACTGAGGATGGATTGTTTGGGGACCCCCAAGGTGACAGGTTGGAGTAGAGACAAGGAATTTTGCCATATTGAAGGCCTTGGAGAGATCTAGGAAGACAGTGGAGAGAAGGTTGCCATTATTCTGGTGTTGATTTACAATATTGGTAAAGCTAATGTGGGTTGTGGTGGTACTGTGATTGGGACAGAATCTGTGGTGGATGTCTGTCAACAGTTTATTAAAAAGGAGATAGTTCATCATTTGGGAATGTATACATTTTTCAAGGATTTTTAGACAGGTGAGATGGAATGGCAATTGGACAGTAATTAGATAGTTTCACTGAGCTACCTCCCCTTGTGAAGTAGTATTTTAAGACAAATTTTCTGCAGTGATGGAATGCATTTTTCTGACAAAGAACTATTGATCAATAGAGAGATACAATTTGGGATGGCTTTGGGTGTGATCTTGAGGTATTCTGCAGGTAATTTATCAGCAGCTAAGGTTGTGGGTTTAAATTTATTCAGATATTTATATATTGTGCTAGCAGGGACAGGTTGTAAGGAGAGGTTGTTTTGGTCTACAGGTGAAGATGGCAGGTTTGTAAATGATGTATGAGAATTATTATTAGTGAGGGCTAGAATGGATTTGGTGAAGTATTCGTTGAATTGGGTGGCAATGTTTTTGGTAGTGGTATCAATGTTTGGGGTTGGAGTACTGGTCTTTCCTGGTTGCAGGATTTTATTGATGGCAGCTCAGAACATTTGAGGGTTTGTTATGTGTTTAGATTGGATGTTTGTATAATGATTCTTTTTGTCTGTCCTAATGTGTTTTTTGGCTGTGTTCCTTAGTTCCAGGTATGCGCATGTCTGTGTTTTGTTTTGATGCTGTGAGTCCAGACTTTATCCCTTTATTTTAGAAGTAGTTGGGTATCTTTGGTAAGCCAGGGAGCATAGCTAGATTTGGTTCTAACAGTTCTGATAGGTGTAAGTTGATTTAGAATGTTAAAAAAAGTGTTGTTGAAGTAGTCTGCAGCACTATTCAAAATTCTACTGAATTTGAGTATGATGGATTTTATTTGGTTTGCATGGTATCATATTACAAAGGTGGGAAGGTGACCACTGAGGGTGCCTGGGAGGGAACCAGGGAGATAGAATTGAGATGGCCAGTTAGTGAGGATCCAGTCTAGGATGGACTCCTTTTTAGATGCTTTATCTATTCGGGTTGTGTTTTTTATTAACTGAGTGAAGCCATGTAAGTTGATAAGGTTGGTGGGGTGGAGTGAATCACAGGAGGACCAGGCGATATTTAAGTCACCCAGTATGATTGTTTCTTGGAGGAGGTTTTGGGATGCCCAATATAAAATGGATTCTACTGTATTAATGTTGTTGCCAGGAGATATATAAGTACTGATTATATGTAGGTGTTTTTTTACTTGATTTTTAGCTTTGTGAATATTGTTTCTGCATTATTAAACTTGGGGGGACATTGTCTAACATGTCAATGATCAGGCCATTTTTGAAGAGTAGTGCAGTACCTCCACCTCTTTTGGATGTCTCATCTTGTCTGAGAATGTCATACCGGGGGGGGGATTCATTATCATTGATTTGTGGCTTTAGCCAGGTCTCTGTAAGAAGAACTATGTCAGGGGAGTAAAGGGCCAGAGGGGTGTGTAGTTGTGTTATTTTATTTAGTGTGCTTTTTATGTTTATGTTAAGTATTAGGAGGTCTGTGGGTTACCATGGGAGATTTAGAATGTTGTTAGTCTGGTTGCAGGGGGGGTGCTATTTGTGGGGCCAGGGTTTGGGTGTATGTCATCACTGAGCATAATTCGGCATGTTATTTGAATGATAGTTTTTAGGTATCTTGCTATAAATGCATTGCAGTTTGTGGAAATGTGGGTATTTAATTTGTATAGAGGTACTGTGAATGAGGCAAGGTTGAAATTTGAGAGGTTGCAAATTGATGGTGATATTATTAGTAAAGTTGTTTTTTCTTGTGTAGGGACTGGGCAGGTGGGGGATTTAGTTGGAGACTTTGGGTTACTAATGTGATGGTAGGAGGTTGAGTGTGCCTTAATAGCAAGGGATATAACTATTATAAAGTTTAGGGACAGCATGTGAAAGGGAGGGGGAAAGGTGAGAAGCTTTGTAGATATGTTACAGGAGTTGGTAGGGTTTTGGTACTGTGTTGTTTATGGATGGTGTGCTTAGAGTAGGGACACTGAGGTGGATTTGGTCTAGAGAGACTACAGAATATGGGTAATGTGTGAGTAAGGGGGAATAGGTGTGGATGTAGATGAGATTGTAGTGAAAGAGAGGCTGAGCTGTAATTGGATGAGAGTGAGAAGGTGAGTGGTCTGTTGGATAGGAGGTTGGAGTGAGGACAAGGCAAACCTGTAGATGGATAACAGTAAGTAGGAGAGCGGCCTTTTAGATATAAATGTTAGGAGATGGGGTGGGTGGGAATGGGAGTAGGGTAGCAGAATGGAGTGAGCCCGAGCACAGCAAGAGTGAATGGAGCAGGCTGGACCTGGCCATGGTTGGCACAGAGTAAAAGAAAAACAATCTGTGTCAAGGATTACAGCTGGTCAGTAATCTTATCTAAGCTTGTTTGCAGCACAGTAGTCCATATGATCTCAAAGAACCGTGTAAACTGCTGTGTAACTTAACTAAGAGACAGCATTAAACCAGGGCTATGAAAGAGGGAGAGTAGAAAGGAACAATGAGTTAAATATGTGTGTGTGTGTGTGTGTGTGTGTGTGTGTGTGTGTGTGTCTGTGTGTGTTTATATTCAAAACTCTGTTAAGCACATTAAAACTGCTGAACCACCTCAGAAACAAAAAAAAACATGCTTATCATAGGGGCAATTATTTTAGCTGGTTAACAGCTCATCTCTTTAGAAAAAAAATAGTTCTGGGTAATTCCAGGGTCCAACTCCACATGTGACAGCATATCTCAAAACTCAGAGCTGAAGGATAGAAGCACTGTGGATTACTGGTTAAGATCTCTGTCTCACAGCTGCAAGAGACATGCTTCAGTCCTGATTTGAAAGCACTGTCTGTGTGCTGTTTACATGTTCTCCCCATGTCTGTATGGGTTTTCTCTTAGTGCAGAGAATTAAAGCTATGAGCTATTTATGATTTGCTTTCTGTAGTCCAAGGTTCAGTTCATTAGCCTAATTTTGACTACTTTATGCCTCTGAGCAAGTCATTTAACCAGACAGTGTTCTGGGGCAATTTGGAAATGACTCTGAGTTCCTCAGTGGTCTCCTTAACCACATGCCTAATAACTGCTTGTGCACAAGTATGATTTCTAGAACAGAGAAAAGTCTGTGTTTGCGTGTAGATGGAGCATTTGAGGCACATCTGTCTTAAAAAAATGTTAAAGTGGGAACACCATTTTGGGGGCAGTGTTAAATGTAACGCTACTTCAGTCATGGTGCGTACACAGACAGCAGCACCTCTAATCTCCGATGACTCAGAACACAAATGACAGAAGAGGCCTTGGTGTAGTATCTCCTGCTAAGGCAGATGTTTGACTACTGACTGTCTGTCACTGCAAATGGAAAGAAAATGGGTTTTAAGTGATACTGTCATTAGGAAGAAATTTCCCCACAGATATAAGAAAGATTAATCCATTTACTCTAGACCATTCCTATTATTTAGAAGGAATCCCACCACACGTGAAAATTGCCTTCTGCAGGTAAGTCAATTTATGCAATTAGTGGCAAATGCAATTCAGAGACAGGTATGGCCCCCAATGAGCAAAATACCATTATCGACCCATTAGCATATATTTGAATCACAGTCACCCATTCATTGACATGCACGCTCCATCTCTCTTTTACACACACACACACACACACACACACACACACACACACACACACACACACACACACACACACACACACACACACACACACATGCACACACACACACATGCACACATGCACACACACACACACACACACACACACACACACACACACACACACACACACACACACACACACACACACACACCAACACTCTTGATTTCCTACTAACTCCCTGACTGCAACTACCCAGGAAGACACATACTCACACATACAGATACATTCATCCAGCTTCATTTATGCCCCTGAAGTCATGGTTGCACACACACACACACACACACACACACACACACACACACACACACACACACACACACACACTGACTCACTCTTCCACTTCCATGTCTCTTCTGAACTTACCTGCACAACAACTGCTTCTGTTAGAATCATTCGGGACCACCATCTTCTGATGGTGTTAAATTTTTTCTACACATGTGGAAATGCACACAGCTGAGCAATTTTCTGATTCACTTGGCAGCATAAATTGGAGGGCACAGGGTTCTCGGTGACAGAACGTAGCTAATTAGCTCTCCCAGATTGATTCATTAATATGCAGCTTGATCTGATGTGCCATCTGAAGTGATGGTCCTGACAGCAGGAAACATCAGCAGTAGGTGGTCTATGATCTGATGTGCCATCTGAAGTGATGGTCCTGACAGCAGGAAACATCAGCAGTGGGTGGTCTATGAGTCAGAAAGAGTTACTGCAACAGGGAAACTACTGATGTTAAGGCTTTCTAGTCATAGTAATTCTTTCTGAATCCCAGGGCATTTTCCAGAAGGCTTTTCCTAAACTACTGATTATTTTTGGCTACATTTGGTCATGGCATATAAAGGGCTAGAGCATGAAAATAGTTTGAAATGTCCTTATTTAAGTTTCATGGAATAATACCAGGACAATCACCAATAAAACAGACTTAGGCTGTGCTTCTAGTTTCAAAGGCAAAGGAGCAGCTAATTCTAATAAAGTAACTCTTGCTGATTCATAATAAAAATATAATTTCTAATATAGTTTATGCCTCAACATAACAAGGAAGATGTCACTTTTATACACAAATGTTTGGATGTTGAAGATAAGAAGTAACACCAACATTATATAAATTTTGATAGCATTTATGCTTGATACTCTGAAAAGACTGAATTTATACTTTTATTTTAAAATAAATATCGTCACCTCACAGCAAGAGGTTCCCTGGTTTGATTTGGATTGGAAACTTTAAATTGGTCATAGGTGTGAATGTGTCTGCAAGTGTGTGGTGTGGAAGAACTACCACGTCAGGGCAAGCCACTTTGCAATGTAAACTTTGGCTCTAGATGACTGTCACTGTTGAAGTGGCACCCCAATCCAATGTGGTAAAAAACACGATGGTGAGCAGACTTATGAAACTAAACTCTTTATTTGGTAAGTGCTTTCGTTGGCAATAATACGCCAGCTTCTTCAGACCACCCAAACAAATTTTAATGTGAACTTTCATATACACCAGATTTGCTTTTTATACATATATTAAGACAATCAAGCAATCAATTAATTAAATAAATAAGAACCAATTAATTATTGAAATAACCATCACCAAAGAACATTAAACTGCTGAACCAAGGCTTGGTGTAGCAATAGGTTTTTCATCATTCTAAAACCTTAAGCTTTAAATAAGACCAACCCTCCCATTGTAAACACTTACTGCCACTAAAATTTGTGGCCGTACTGTAAATACTTTAAAAACACATGCAAGTAAAAGCCTTTAAAACAATATTAAACATAATAATAATAATAATAATAATAATAATAATAATAATAATAATAATATTAATAATGAGTATGTACACAATCTCGATCCATTAGGACATAACCTTTAATTTATTACATTTATCTAGCTAAAGCTTTTATTTTGAGAAGGCACTTAATAGACACGTACTCATTTAACCCAGGCATGTTGTAAGCCATGGTACGAATCTGCCACTCGAACTCTGCTTCCTCTAATCTGAGTTGCCATTGCCCTCCCCTATTGCTCTGATCCACCTTTTGCAAAACAGCAAAGGTAAATTTGTGATATGGGTGTTCTGTGACATGTCTCGCTAGGGCATTTGTGTTGATCTGCCTACCTATGCTGTATTGGTGCTCATATATTCTTTGTTTGAGCTTCTGTTCTGTTTTGCCAATGTAATAAACTTTGCACTGGTTGCAGATAGCCCCATAAACCACCCCTTGAGAATCACATGTGTGTTTACCTCAAATCTGATAGGGCTTGTCTCTAATATTGATCTTGTTAGTAACCTTTACATGTTTACATTGGGCACATCTTCCACATTTAAACATAATATTTTGGCCTCTAGAAACTCTTTTCTGTCTCTCAACTAAATTTTTCAAATTGGGGCCTCTTCTATATGTTATGGATGGTGTTGTGCCCAATTTCTTCACCACTTCGTTATCCTGCTGTATTATAGCCCAATTTTTGCACATTATTTCTCTGATGCTAAATGCATCTAGAGAATAAGTTCTTAAAAAACTTACAACATTCAAATCCCTTTAGTTTTTTCTGGAACTGTTGTCCATTTTCCCCCCTGAAGGGGTTGTGCAAATTTGCTTATCTTGTATTAAGGGCTGAAAATACCCTGTTTTTCTTTTCTTACTTACCTCTTCCATAACCTGGTCGATTAGGGATGAGGCATATGCTCTTCTCAAAAACATTTTCTTAAGAAGATCACATTCTTCTAAGAAGTCTTCAAATCTAGACACCATCCATCGTAAATCCACGTATTCGAATACATTCTTGCATTTTACAAGCTGCCATCCCTTCCACCAGAAGAGAGCAGTGGTTAAGGGGCAGGCGGTAAGTGATCAATGATTATATAATGAAAACATTTGAGCAATCTATCTTTGTAAATAAACATGTTCTGCAATCAGCATACATATTTGTACCTTGCAGTTTTCATTAGATCTGATCTGCATAATTTTTGTGTATCTATATTGTGTCTATTTAGCAGTTACATTCAATTTTTCAGAGTATCTGTAATAAAATTACAGACCTTCATGCTTTGACATCTCATTTTTCTCTGATATCATTAATATAAAAAGCTCAGAATCTCCCCCCTCCCAGTTATAACATAATTAGGGCAGACAGGCTACATAAAAAAAAAACAGAAGGTATAACATTACCTTACCCAAACACCAAACTTTAACAACATTACACCTTAATCAAATCCCATTGCACAATTCACTAATGCAGAAGTTCTTATCACCATCTTAAAACTAAATCAGACAAAAATCCAGTGCATTACTGTGCCATATATATCCCCCCTCCAGTCATAACATTAAAATTCTCGAAGATATCCTTTCCTGGATACCTAATATGATCAGCAATGACACTATCATCTTAGGTGAAGTTAATATCAACTGTCAGAATTTTTCTTTGACTTCTCATCTTCCAGTATAAGTCTGTTTGGATTCACACAACTCCAATTACAACACCAACTAGATATAATAAAAACACCAACCAGGGCGCCATCTTAGACTGGATCATGGTTACTGATCCCATTATTAAGGCTGGTACACTTTCTAACACCCTAAGTAGCCACCTACCAGCATACATCCCTAGAACAATCTCTTAACCATACAAGGAACAACAGTATAAAATGATCCAGAACTTATAAAACTTTAACCAACAAACATTTATTAACTTGTTAAAAAACATAAACTGGTCTTTGCTAAAAAAATGACACAGTCAGCAATTTCAACATAACATTTTTAGACACTCTCAGTAGTGTTACTTCCCTTCACACAAAAATAATCTAATCCAACCAGGTTCCATGGCTATCAAAACTAAATAAACAAGTAATGACTGATAGGGACAAAGCATGGAAACATTGGCTAAAAAATAAAACCTATAGGTACCTGCAAAAGTCCAGGGAACTCCATAACCAAATCAAACAACAAATAACTAAGGGTAAAAAAAGACTTCTGTACAAAACTACAATCCAGTCGTAAACATAACCCCAAAAAGTTCTGATCATCTATTACCTCACTGTTAATCCTGGATCCAAAAGCAACCCAAGCCCTTGCCCAGATAATGTTCCTATCCAAATTGCAAGCATGTTCAGTACCTATTTCATCGAAAGTATATCTAACCTTACTATTAGTCCTGCCCATCTCCCTCCTCTTCCCCTCTGGACTCTAACACCTCCATTCCTAAGACATTCCTCCTCTCAGTGTACCACTAACTTCTCTCTTCATACCGCTTTCTTTTCCAACTCCTCTCAAGCATCCTCCACACCTCCTTTACCTCTACACTTCAACCTTAACTTTATAAGAAAATTACTGCATAAGCTCAAACCCTGTTCTACCACCACATGTAACCTTCCAGTTGATTATCTAAAACTAGCTGCAGAAGGCATTGCCTACCCTGTTAGCATACTCATTAACAGACTGATTTTGAATCCTTTGTCCCAGCTCTATGGAAAAAGTCTTTCATCATTCACCTGCATAAAGAAAGTAACTCTAATTACATATCTAACTATTATCATATTGCTCTTTTGACCCCTATCTCAAAGTTCATTGAAAAATGTGACAACAAACATTTTTTTATTATCTCCTCAATAATCAGTTACTAACCCCCACACAACATGGCGTCAGACCAGCTCAAAGTTCACACCTTGTTATCCTTCATGGATATGGTTAATAAATCAAGAGACGTTGCCAAACTTGTTTCTTTATTTCCTGATCTGTCCAAGGCTTTTGACATTGTTTTCCACCCAAACCTTTTACATCAATGATCTAGTCTTGGTCTTTCATCCTCCTCTCTCCAATGGTAATATGGCTACTTATCAAACAGACACCAATCTGTAAAATGGCAAAGTTCTCTCTCGCCATATCTTCTGAATATCACTGGAGTCCCCCAAGGCATAGCACTTCATCACCTCCTTTTTAATGTTTTCATAAATACCCTACTCATCTCTTCCTGTCACAGCTCCCAGTTGTAGCACATGGATGACTCAACTATAATCTCTTCCAATAGTCTGCTGCACCTTTAACATATTACTCAAGAAATGTCCACCTGTACTGAGACGGGCTTATTAATAACCAACTGTTACTCACCCCCCCAAAAAAAATTCTTCATGTTTACCCTCAAAACATCTTCTCTCAATACAACTCATTTTACATTTCAGTCCCAAAATAACAAGAGTAATTGAAGTAGTCCCCCATACTAAGTTGTCTGGCATGAGAATAGATGAAAACCTTAAATTTGATTTTCACATTAAAAACAGTATCAAAAATGAGAAAAATGGAATTTTCTACTGGCATGAACAATTTCTAAACCCACCCATCAAGTATAACGTTTCTATCACCTAACTGCACTCTCATTCATGTATGGAGCACTAATCCTCACTAGTATACAATCCTCACTAAAAACACACAACAAATGTGTTACAATAAAATTGCCAAATATCCAGCTAATGCCACACATTATATTCATCATTATATAGCAGCGTCTCATTTGCCTTGAACTCCCACAACATCTCACCTACCCCCATCTTGTAACTGCCCACAAAATCATTCACAAACCTGTAGCCTGCCCTTCCTATGAAAGATGTACAAGTAAATAGGTATACACATGCAAAGAGTATACATGCACATCATGCGTTTAATGGGATTGCTAAAAACCAATTGTTAAGAATAAGTAGATTAAATACAGAAGAAGGTAAATGTCAAGAGCAAATGGATCTCATTTGCCATGAATTTTTGAATAGGGGCTATGATATGAGGCATATAAATGGCATAAGGGAGAATGTTTTGAATAATAGAAAGACCTATGCATCCCCTTTTTGCGGAGTGTAAGACCTTAGAAGTTATGAACAGTGGCTCAGGTAATAAACTGAGATATATAACCACATATAACAATATGACAAGAGATGTTGAGCTAATAATTAAAAAGAATTGGTGTATTTTAATGGCTCAGCCTGAATTAAGTGGAATACTGGGATGTAAGCCCAGATTTTCATATAAAAATAAACATAATCTAAAGAGAAGATTATGTTATAAAGACTTTGAGATTAATTGTTTACAAGTTACATCTCTTAACTCTGGTACAATACCATGTTATGCTTGTAGTTGCTGTACAGATATCTGTACAAATAAAGTGTTTATACATCCAGTAAATAGAACTTAATATAAAATGAAGCACCAAGCTACATGTAGAAGTACCATGGTGATTTACCTGGCTACGTGCACACAATCGTGTAATTGAACACAAGTCTGAAATGAGAAGAAATATATCTACAAATGCCTTAGTACAACATAGAAATGAAACTGATACCACACATAATTTTAAATTCAAAGTACTTGAGGTAATAAATAAGAATTTGCGATTAGGGGATATAATTAATAAATTAGATATTGCTGAATATAGATAGATCATTAAATTACATGTGGATAAGAAACCAGGTTTAAATAGTATGATTACTATTAAACCTGTTTTGGGTTTCAAACAGAAGCAATATCATTAGTGTAATTAAAATAAATAATATGAATAATAATAAATAATAATAATATGAATTGATAAATATTGTATATTATTAATTATTTGATATATTGGTCCATGATTCTTATGTTTAGGCAATACTCATGTATTTACGTACTTATGAAATTTTTATTTCAAGTCTGTTGTTTTAAATTTTAATTGATGTGTTTTTAGACATTTTTATAGGTTGGCTGTGTCATATGCTTATGTTAATTATGTATGTGTATATATATATATATATATATATATATATATATAGATATATATATAGATATATATATATATATATATATATATATATATATATATATATATATGTATGTACTGAGTTCATTTACTATTCTAACAGCACTGAAGAAGGGTTATTCCCGAAAGTTTTGTTTGTTATTAAAGTGAGTTTTTTCTTATTCACATTTTTTTCTTGGATACCTGAACTGGTGAAAATAGAAGAGATAAACCCATTGGTTGAAGTTTCATTTTGGTTTCCAGTTTCCTCCCACTTCCCAAAAATGGCACAGATTAACTGACAATTATTAATTGCCAATGGGAGTGTGTGCAGTTTGTGTGTAAGTGTCTGTGGATCTTGTAATTGACTGACCTCCAAATTCACACTGGTTCCATGCTTTATACTCATTGCTTTTTGAGATAGGCTCCTGCTTACCCACAAACCTAAAACAGGATAAATCCAGTACTGGAGTAAAGTGAATGAAATGTATATGTGCTATAACACGCAGGTAGCCAAAGTCACTGGCTTTTGTTGATGCTTCAGGGTGATTACCAGATGTTGGATACTTCCTTGCATCCTGAGGAAGCAGAGAGGTAAACACGTTTTTAGCAGTAACATCAGTGTTCATTCACAGATGAAAATAAAGATAGCATGTTAGAACATTGACCATCAATGGCACTCTCGTGCAATAAATCATAAGGGTCATTGGACGTCCAACCCAAGACTAACACACGAGAGATCTAGAAAGGGTCATTTGGGCAGAAATTTGCAAGCCATTGCTCATGAATCCTTCCTTGCAATTCTTGAGTGAGCTAACCAATAGGGCTATGTGAGCAGAGAAACTGTGTTACAGAAAGTGAGCTACCATCCAATGATTTTACACTAAGTAGACTGCAGGATTAAGATAAACTCCAGCAGCTAGCCCCCCCCCCCCCACCAAAAAAGCTACCACCTGCAGTTCTTACTACTAGCCTATAATTTATCTTTGTAAGACTGTTTGACTATCAGAAAAGACTATATGCAGCTGATTTCTGACATAATGTTGAAGACAACATGTAGGGTACTGTGATACCTGTGAGATATCATGAGAAGAACAGAGGTCATTTTCAAGCTCCTGATCATCACCGATGAGACTCCTAAGACAGCAGCTTGAATACTATAGGACCGCCCTATACTCCAAGCAATATGGACAAGAGGTAGTTGGTTCACTGTAGACCTGTTACAGCTATAACTCAGGCCATTAATAAAAGCAATGACAGTAGTAGCATTATAACATAAAATTATACATTGACACATCATGCAGTTAGAAATATTAACTGTTACAAAATCCCATGGCATGCACCACACACACAAACACAGAAAAAGAAAAATTATGAAAATGTGACATGCTTGTCTGAAATTTTGTGATGAAGCATAAGAGAACCAACATTTTTTTAGAATATGTGTTTCATAATACCAATGTTTTTTTCTTTCAATTAGTTAGAATTTTTGGGGCTTTTGATTTTATTCATATAATTTGACACAAATGAATATGTATGATTTATTGATTTATTTCTCATATTAAAATTAACAAAAGATAATATTTTCAAATTGCTTTGGCTAAATTTAGGTGTAAATTTTACTTAAAGCCTTCTCTGTGTATGGCTATTGTAAATACTTTTGGCTCCCAACTTCCCTAAATCCTTCATCTTAGCAGGATTTGTCTGGAATAGGGATCCTTACACAAGATGTGGAGCAATACAAAAAAATATATTCTAAGTCTGTCTCATCAGTGCTGGAGAGGAAAGGTCTGGAGACGTGTGCTGTACTGCATGTGTTTTGGGATTTTTATTTTCCTGACCAGATTGATGCAGTATATTGCACTAAAGTTGCCACTTTTCAGTGAAATGCTCTCTAAAAGATGCATTTCAAAGGAAAACTCATCTACCTGAAAGACCACCTCATATACATTTGTTTTCTGTACTGCCATGGCTATGACAGCACAGCATACATACACTGACCAAACCATAACTGCAGTATCAGCCACAGACTTCGGTGGCTTGCATTCAGCCCATATTCCTTTTACTTCTCAATTGTTAGTGCTGTCTGATTACAAAATGAGAAGTTCATATAGCAAGACAAGCTTAGGACATTCATTAGATAAAAGGTAAGAGTATAAACACTGGGGCTTTGTATGCCAAGAAACTTAGCCATATACTGTAAAGGGATGACAATCTATTAACAGTTATTTTTGTCGTGTTACCATACATGGGTGTATTCATTTTCACAATTATTGCATCCATGTTGAAATGAGTATGGATGAAGAGTCCCTTTAATACTGTGCTGTATATATTCATGTGTGTGTGACTGTGGACTTCAGTCATTACTGCGTTACGTCTGCTGAGTAATATTTATTGCTTTGTTCTCTTTGTTTGCGACATCATTGATAGACCGCGTTTTACTTGTTTACTGCTGACTCAGCTTCCACCCCACAAACTCTGTCTGGAATCTAGGAAAGGATTTTATTTGGTGGAATTGTTAGCGGAGACACCTTTTGTTCCTTCTGGACTGATATTTGTCAATAGAAAGATTTAATGTTTTTTCTAGTTTATGGTCGAGCTATCAATTAACCATCCCAGTCCCTTTGTCTCATTCTAGCTAGTATTCAGTTCTCTCAACTCTGTAATTTTTGAGGAATGTTCAGTTTTCAAGCCTGATTTTCCACTGCACATGATGTACCTTTTTCAAGTTATTTCCATTTTTTTCAGGCTTGATATATTCCTTTCCACAATTTTGTAAACCACAATCATCACATGCGATTGATGAAACTTTCTAGTATACAGAAAACCACAATCCATTACTAACACACTACTGGCATCATAAATTCAAATAAAGATTACATACATCTTATGTCTTCCTTTTTCAGAAAGAAAAACAAATGACCTTGTGTGGTAGAATTTTGCCATACAGTTCATTAAAGTCTATAGGTTTTAACCTGTCTCTAGCTTATATTTTCCAATCATTTTTGTTACTCTGTCTTTAATCATATGTTTCTGAGGAGTATCCCACATTCTGACTAGAAATAGGAGGAGTTGTGTGCTATGTAGTATTCAAATGTTATACTAATTAGATGCCCATATTTTAGTGGGATGTGCCTACTTTTTAAGGACCTTAGTACCCATTTTCAGCTTCTGTAGGTTGAGAGGTACACAGGGTTGACAAGATGGCCTGTATCTGAATTTGGCCTTTTAATCAGTGTTTTGATAGCTTGAATATCAATGCTGAGTAGAAAGTATCCATCATTTTAGAAAGGTTTGCAGGCTGTTCAATACAGAAGGGAATTGCTTGCAAACCTATTCCACAGCCTTTGAGTTTGGTAGACTATTTTTCATTTGGGTAGATGTTCCTCTGTCTGGGAGTTTGCTATTATTTTTTGTTGTTTTTTTTTTTTTTTTTTTTTTTTTTTTTTATAAATGAATCTCAGGTATGTTTTTATTACTCAGAGAGTTTCAAAACCTTTATTTAACCCAATGCCATTATCAATAAAGATTAGCATTATCATGACAGAGTCATCATTAAGATCAACACAATTATGTTTATAAATTAACCACAGGAAAGAAAAATATTAAATTATTACAGGTTATCAGGATATATCCTTGTTAACTAATCTTCAAATATATATATATATATATATATATATATATATATATATATATATATATAACGTTTGCTTACTGGGAAAGTCCGACTTGGAACAAAGCCAGTTTTCAGTGGAGGCCTGGGAGAAATGCTCCAGATGCATATCTTTGAACGGAGCACCTGGAGAAAACCCACACAAATGAAGGGAGGACATGAAGACTCAGCACAGAAGGGATATATGTATATGTATATATATATATATATATATATATATATATATACAGTATATATTTTATATATATATATATATATATATATAGAGAGAGAGAGAGACAGAGAAAGTGTAAGAAGAAATCTGTGATATCCATTAACTAAACCTAAAAAGATTTATTTGTTTGTTTGTTACTACATGCAGTAAATTACAAACCTTTAATAGGATATACCACAAAAGTCTGCTCAGTAAACAATCAAATAAACAATACACTTAGAAGTACAACATGCACAAGTTTTCCATCAAACTGAACCCACAAAAAAGTTATATATATTGCAGCATTTTATGATCATTAGTGCATTCAAACAAAAAAAATGATGGTAGGAATGACCATGCATCCCTGTGTAAGGACGTCCCTGAACACCTACTACATTTTTGAAAAGCATTGAGGCAATACTTCCACTAGTTCTGATCAACCATCTTCCATGGTTTAAATATGGTAGCCAAAAGAATAGAAATCATTACTCTAATCCATTCCAGTGTAGTTGCATTTAGAGTGGATTGTGGTGGTAAACTGTGTAACAGCCAAAAGTGTATATCTGTTATTTAGGAGTGAAAACTATGTCAACCAGCTGATTCTGTCACTTTTCTACCCCCATAACTCCTGTTTAGCTATGTATTCCCAGGTCAGGTGATAATAAATGGCGTGAGGAGTGCCACAGCACTAACATTTTTGACTCTTGGGATTACTGTTGTCCTTTAGTCTAGCTGGAAATAGTTGCCATGTAACAAATAATTTCATATAAACAAATTGCATCAAAATAGGAACATTAGTGCCTGCATATGTAAATTTTAAGTTTGCCCATTCTGAATCGAGTCATTTACAGTGAAGCAATGAATTCTATTTCTCCCTACATGGAGATAAATGCATAATATACATTCCAACTATGGTATTTAAAGAGGTTCAAACAACTACATCATCTCCAGACTCATAATATACATATATATCTGAGTAATCATAAGAAGAGAATTGTTTCCCATCACAGGAGGAGCATAACACTTCCCAGCAGGTACCCATGTTTCCCATACATTCCTCACCACCCTGATGGTTATTCTAATACATGATCAAATTTGTAGGTATGGTGACACCGCAGAATATCTTGCATATGGCGTGCCCCTTGAGTGGGGAAGAGAATGCAGTTGTAGTGTCCCAAATGTGAATAATATGGTATAATCCCCTTGGTATCCAATTCTGTCAAGTAACTGTGGCTTCATTAATCATTATTTTGCTATTAGCCCAAAGTCTAAGACCAAACCAAATGCACTTTGGGGGGATTTCTCCCTTGCTGAATGGTACAAGCTTTGCTCTCATGCACCCCTCTATTCATCCTGGGTCCCATACATTGTTAGACATGGTCTTTATTGTACTGGTGTTTTGCAAGATCATTACCTTGTAATATGCATTGAACCAAAGGGGTTTATATTTAGGAGATGTCTGAAGATCACATTGTCCTACAACTGTTAGTTCGTAGGCTCTGTAGAATTTTATACCCTTTATTCCTTGATATTCCATTCTTCTGATCCTGCAATAGATAATCAGATACTTTATTTGTAAAATATTAATCTTATTGTCCCATAATAAGTGAAGTAAACATCTTGGTACAAATACTACTTTATGCAGAGTAGAGATCTTTATAATCTGAATCCTTGATAATAAAGGGTGCATTTGAGTTTTCCATGATGTGAGCTGATGGGTAATGCTGTGTTAGAGATCTAATTTTTAATTCTGTTATTTGTTCCATAATAATAGAGAGCTGTATCCCCAAATAGCTGCATTTTGGACAAAATTCAATGGTCAGGATGGCCATTCTTCTAATTTTTGCTTTGCTGGATGGCAGGAGGGAGAAAATATAGCCAATTTAGTAGTACTAGCATGTATGCCAGAGCACAAGGAAAGTTGCCTAATTCTGTCCAGTATTAGAGTGAGCGACACACCTGCGTTTTCTAGTCATAGAATACAGTAATCAGGGAACCATGATTTAAATACCATAGCTGGAATATATATTATCCAGATCAGTGTCTAAGGCATTGGCAACTAATATGAGTAAGTATGGTGATGGGGGGCATTGTAGTCTCATTCTCTGGTGTACAGCGGCAGGGGGTTAATATAGTAGTCCATTAGGATCAATTCTGACCTAGGACTGCTATATAATAGCTTACATTTTCTTAGGAAGCATTCAGGAAAGTCATAGTGAATCACAGTAACCCTTAAAAAACCTCAAATTTATAGTATTTAATGACTTGTTAAAGTCTGGAAGTAGAGCTGCAGCTTCTGTACTAACGTTAGTCATCCATGATTCTAGTCAATCTGCTAGAATCATGGCGGTTGTTTGTGTTATTTATGTTTAAGTTTAAGGAGTAAAATAACTTTGGCTTCCATTTTAAATGGATCGAACTTTCTAATATTTTTAATTTTGCTTCTGTATGTAGTTCAAACAAGGGCTCTACTAACTGCTTATTGAAAGTTTTATATAAATTTGGGATTATAATTCAAATCCAAGTGCTTTACCTGACGCCATGGAGTGAATGGCTTGAAGAATTTCTTCTCAGGTAATTGAGTGAGCTAGTTTACTGAAAGCATCCTGCTGACATGATTCAGTATACAGTTTGTATTTAGTTCACTACTTCGGAGATTCATGGGGCGGGTGCGATACGGCTTTTCTATAAACAGATTGATAATTTCCTTATTTTCTTAGTGTTGATCATTATATTTCCAAATGATTTCTGTAAATTGTGAATGCCTACTTCCATTTCTCTTTCCTGACATCCTTTGGCAATAATTTTTTGAGACCTGATAACCCTTTGCCCAGAAGCATAGTATGTACTTTTCCCATTTACTCTGTATATAACCATTATAATTTTTTCTATATACCTTCTTCAGGGAGATCAGGGTATGTTGGATATCCGTTTCTTTACCCATACTCCTTTTGTATGCTTGCTGTGGTGATACTCCTTTTGTATGCTTGCTGTGGTGATACTCCTTTTGTGCGCTTGCTGTGGTGGTACTCCTTTTGTGCGCTTGCTGTGGTGATACTCCTTTTGTATGCTTGCTGTGGTGATACACCTTTTGTACGCTTGCTGTGGTGGTACTCCTTTTGTGTGCTTGCTGTGGTGATACTCCTTTTGTATTCTTGCTGTGGTGATACTCCTTTTGTACGCTTGCTGTGGTGATACTCCTTTTGTACGCTTGCTGTGGTGATACTCCTTTTGTACGCTTGCTGTGGTGATACTCCTTTTGTACCCTTGCTGTGGTGATACTCCTTTTGTACGCTTGCTGTGGTGATACTCCTTTTGTACGCTTGCTGTGGTGATACTCCTTTTGTACGCTTGCTGTGGTGGTACTCCTTTTGTATTCTTGCAGTGGTGATACTCCTTTTGTACGCTTGCTGTGGTGGTACTCCTTTTGTACGCTTGCTGTGGTGATACTCCTTTTGTACGCTTGCTGTGGTGATACTCCTTTTGTACCCTTGCTGTGGTGATACTCCTTTTGTACGCTTGCTGTGGTGATACTCCTTTTGTACGCTTGCTGTGGTGGTACTCCTTTTGTATTCTTGCAGTGGTGATACTCCTTTTGTACGCTTGCTGTGGTGGTACTCCTTTTGTATGCTTGCTGTGGTGATACTCCTTTTGTATTCTTGCTGTGGTGATACTCCTTTTGTACGCTTGCTGTGGTGGTACTCCTTTTGTACGCTTGCTGTGGTGGTACTCCTTTTGTACGCTTGCTGTGGTGATACTCCTTTTGTACGCTTGCTGTGGTGATACTCCTTTTGTATTCTTGCTGTGGTGATACTCCTTTTGTACGCTTGCTGTGGTGATACTTCTTTTGTATCCTTGCTGTGGTGATTTTATGTGCTGCTGTGTGTATCATCTACCACTGATGGTAGGTAACCTATCTGCTTGACTATTTGTTGGCACCCACCCCAGAGAATGCCCTTGCAAACCCGGCATTAGTAGTTATGAGTGTTATTAATATTCTGATGATTTTACCAATATGACTTAACCCAGGTAATGATAGATTTCAATTTTTTTCTCATTGATCAACCACAGTAGGTCAAATTGCCATTTACAGTTTGTATATAGGATGAATTCATAGTAACTGGGATTGGTATATAGGCCAAGGCATTTACCTCAAAGGCACAAGGTACAGAGCTTGATTCTTGGGAAACATGGCTTGACTTAAAAAAATCCCTTGGTGTAGTTAACCTAGTAATCACTTATAAGGTGATTGGATTTACAACTGGCTATGTCATTGGTATCTTTCTTAATAGGTCCAGCATGTGCCAATCTGGAATGAGATCATTTATAAGACATTCTGTTAGGGGGTGTTGGGAGTTGGTGTAATGGTTAAGGTGTTTATCTCACAGTCACAAGGTCACAAAGTACACAAGGTACAGGGTTTGATTCTTACCTTTCACAGGGAATTTTGCTAGGCTTAAAATGGCCTGCAATGGCAGGTAGCGTAGTACCTATGTATGAACTGATAAGACAAGTGCACTATGATTAAACATTGCTGCTGGTATAATTTGTGTTCAAATATCTTTTGTAAAAAGGTGTTATGAAATAACAAACATGTCCGACCTGCTTACTATGCCTATTGTGTAGCTAAAGTAAGTCTATTCCTTACTTTCTGGGTTTAGCAGCTTTCCAGGTGTCCTTTAACTGCTATGATCCACACACTTCCTCAAGCATGGCTGTAACATTAGGGGTTCTGTTCCAACCTGCAGGGATTTTGTCAAGAGTAGGGTAAATATTACTCCTAGCGTGATAATATTGTGTTGGTGTAGGACCTGTTTTATTCATATAACTCTGTTCTAACCTGGGCATTGTCATGATTAGGGCCATCGGCATTAATTAATTAGACTATCTTATTAAACCATCTGAGCTTCAGCTTTAGCCACATTCTTATCTGGTGCCTGTACATTTCAAGCACAATACTTTTAAGGTAAGATGGATTACTATTAGTTTACTTTTTTTGAATTTGCACTGCTATAGTAATCCTGACCTTTCCATATGTGGACTGACGATTTTCATTTTTCTTCTTTAATTTAGTTTTGTGTAGAAAGATAATGTCAGTCTTGTGCTTTGCAGCCCAATCCATAACTGCCTTACTTATTAGAGGGTAGATAGTAGGTAGCCATCCCTTTAACATTCTATGAGAATATAACAAAAGGGATGCGTGTTGACTTGTGTCTTGTGCTGTTTCTCCAATGACCATGTAGGAGAAAAAAAAATTAATAACAATGTAAAAGAGAAACATCTTCATTTCCAGAAAGTATTGTCTGCATGGGCTATGCTCCTACTAGGTATTTACTTTCCTAGTTTATACACTAGAACTGAAACATTCTTGTTTGAGATTGGGGTCACACCTGGTCCTAATTATTAAACTTCATCTGCTGTGATGCATCAGCCTTTTTATCTATCTGCCCTTGTTTATGCATATCTCCATCATCTCATAATAACAATACACAGCATACACTGGTTATTCTTGGAGAACAGATAAATAAATAAATAAATAACATTTTACCACAGCCAAATCTGGATGCAGAGTACTTTTAGTATTACACATAAAAAGAGTAACACACATTTTTGATATTGCTTATGCTCTAAGCATAAATGGGTAAGCATGCATATTCCTTAACATTAACTTTTGTTGTTGCTTGATCAGGTGATGTCTCGAATGGATGCGATGAACTCTTTCAATAATAGACGGATGTCTCACCCCTAATAGTCATTTGATATCTCATGTAATGAATGCCACTATATCAGTGCTTCAACCCCTTCAGGCAAGGGCAGAATCTTTAAATTGTTTATGCATGTTCTGTTTTCAGTTTCATCTATTTTGGCTTCCATCTGTATGGCGTATAATGTTGAATATTTTTAGTATGTCTGTTCACCACTAGACACTGATCCTTTAAGTCTTCCTGCTGTTGCTGTAATCCTTCCTTCATACTGTCTAGTTGCTGATCATGTTTGACAACAGTGTTCTTTACTAATAGTAAATCGACACTGGTCATGTGCATCATCTGTGTAATACTCTTCAGGGCTGTTTAGATGGTTTGCATGTCTTCCTGTATGTTTTCTGTGTGCTCTGCCATTTTGATTCGGTCTCATGGTACCAAGGAGATCATGAATATTTTACTGCTGTTCTTCCTTTATGGATTGTTCTACTTTTTAATTGGAGTTTGTTATAGTGAGCAAAGGCTATTATCCACTTTTAATACTGAGAAATATAGGTAAAAAAGTCACGATTTTCATGATTAGTGATAACACATCAGGGAGCCATGAGTCAAGTCCTGTAAGCCATGAACATGGCAAAGTGCAACCTCCTTCAATTATTCAGAAAGTTGATGGCACTCAGTAATGGCTCATCTTTCCATTTTACTGGTGTTTTCATCATTCCAGTTAATTCAAGGTTTTTGCACAGAGCTTGGAAGTGAAGCTCTAAATTGAACTGCAGCTTGAAGACACAATACTTATGTGACATTTGACATGACACTTGAGGAAACACAAGAAAATTAACATGTGAGCAGCAAGCTTAGCTTTCTCTAAAAATGGTAAACAGAGAATCCGGCCTACCATGTAGAAGTGTCTTGTTGGTGTTAGGAGAATCAGTTTGTATATATTGTTCAGCAGTACGCATGATTTATTGACGTTTCTTGTACATTAGGATGCACATATTATGAATTCTTAATCTAAATGAGGAATTTGGATTCTTTTCTATGGAAGCATTAACTTTAGAAAGAAAAAAAATCAGATAACATCTCCATACAGTTTTGGCAATTAGCTGTAAACCAAATCTAACCAGTAGGTTGTTTTCCATAAGAGATCAGTCCATTCATTGATGGAAGTATTTATAAAAGGCAACATTTTCAAATGCACTGCCAACAGGGAAAGAGATTGAATGGTTTTAGGGACTATATCATTAGCTCCACTGAGGTTCTAAATAACATACCTGATAGTTCTGAGACGTTCATCTGGTATTTTATAAGAATAAATCAGCTGCAGATGTAAGTCGTATGACATGTGGTTGATAAGATATAAGTCACATGATATTTGGTTGATAAGATGTAAGTCAGACAATATGTGGTTGATAAGATGTAGAGTCATGGATGAGGATGAGGGCATCTACATATAAGAATGATGAGATATTTTGTAGGTCATTAATGAGTTGATTTATGGTGATGTAAATATAGAAAGTCAGTGGACACTTGCCAGTGATTTGCTCAGCTAAGGCAGAGAAAATAGCAGGTTCTGTTTGGGAGGCATTATCTGGGATGAAGTTTCCTTAGGATGATTTGACAACCCATATTCCAACATCATTTCAAACTTTTTGATGACTCCCTCAAAAAAGTGTGAAATAATTCAGCTTAACACTATGCTCTATTGCAGTAACAGTTTGTTGATGAAGTTTAATTTCATTATAAGCACCATGCAGAGAGTATTTGCTGACCTAACAAAGGGATTAGAACACATACAGTTTCAGGAGCAAGTTATTAGCTGTGGCATATTATAATAAGGGCATTTTGGGCAGCCGTACAGGTAGGGTTGCAACTGTCCAGAATTTTTCTGGACAGTCCAGAATTTAGGGACACTGTTACTGACATTGAAGAACATAAGAATATGTTTGATTGTGCACAATAATATTGTACGATAGTCCCCCTGAGGGGAGGTTAAATGCACACTTCTATTCTGCACACATTTTGCTTTCATGTACATATCCAGAATTCTTGACATAAAAAGTTGGCAACCCTAGGACATATGGCTTCAGAGGGTCCCAGTGAGATAGCCAGGCAGCTTGCAAGTTGAAGACATTTTTTTATTATTTTTAATGTCTCCACAGCTTTTCACTGCTTTGCTGTTCTATGTACAAAGCTGTGCTCACTGACCGAATGGAAAGCAGACATTTGCATATAATCTATGACGCAGTAGTACAGTGGTCAGAGACTCATCACTAAATATAATGCCCTACTCCGGCTTTTCTGAGAACTGAAGATGTGAGGTGTAATCAGCTGTACTGTTTACATAAAAGAACTGTTACACTAATGTACAACTCATGAGACTTCAGACATGAGTCAAGGGGGAGTTGGACTGATTAATGCAAGAAAAAAGGCAGTTTAATTGAAGACCTGCGTAATCTGACTCCCTGATTAGGACATAAATTCTCCCTGATTAATTTTTTGTGTTTTGTCCTTGATTCTAGCATGGCTGCACATAACAGAAAACTATCTAAACATATGTGAGAGCTTTTATGCTGAAAGTGCAGTTTAGTAATTAAAATATGTAAGTTCCTTTTCTTTTTTCAGTTATGCACAAGGATCTACTCCATTGTCTTTGGTGATAGCCCATCCAGCCTATATCCCGTGGTCTGCACCTTCAAAGGAAAAAAAAACTGTTGTAACTTAAGTCAATAACAAAAGGTCATGAAGGTTAGGAATTAGCACTATTCATCACTGTACAGACATTTTACTAAATGGTGTGGGTCTAGGATATGGATTTGCATATTGATATTGCTTTTCTGGATTTTCGCAAAGCCTTCTAATTTTCTGGATCATAAATATATCTCAGTCAAAAGTAATGGTCATCAGTGAATTTATGGTCTAGCATCTGGACAGTGCAGCTCTAGAATGTTTGGGTCAGTAACACTATGTGTAAATAATGTTCATTTTGTAGAGGACTTTTGTTTTGGTCTATACTGGCTTCGTCTTATTTTCATTTATTACTTTGGGTATGATGGTAGGTAAACAACCAGTGACTAATTACGGGCTCTGCTTGGGTTACATCATTATGTAATAAAATGAGTAGTGCATCAGAGGTTTTCATTTATGAGCAGTAATAGAACATCTGACAAGAATATGTTCATAGATCTAACAAACCAAATATGTGTACAGTTAGATAGTGGAACAGAAAAGGGAGGAGAAGCAAACATGGATATATAGGTTAGTACTAGGCTAACTGCACTTGTGAGCCATTTTAAGCCTAGCCAATTACCCCATGTGAGAATCAAACCCTGCACCTTGTGTCTCTAAGGTAAACACCTTAACCACAATGCCAACCCCCCACCTGGGTAGTAGTTGTTAGTTTACGAAAGCTAATAAACACTATAAAGATGAAAGCGAGGACTAGACATGCATAGTAAGTTTAGAGTAGTAATGGTGGTGTAAGCCGAGTCATAGTTTAGGATGAGTGAGCTACTCAAATGGATCAGATATATGCAGTTGGAGATATCGGTTTAGGTGACATGTTCTTTAGATGGACAGTTTTGTTCAAACTGTTTTAGTAAATATAGCTTGACCTGTGGTCTGAACAAGGAGTAGTTTGATCAGTGACAATAGGAGGAAGTGACTATCATAGTAT
This sequence comes from Protopterus annectens, assembly GCF_019279795.1. Taxonomy (NCBI): domain Eukaryota; kingdom Metazoa; phylum Chordata; order Ceratodontiformes; family Protopteridae; genus Protopterus; species Protopterus annectens. The sequence goes on from NC_056740.1 coordinate 444,391,660, forward strand.
AGGGGCCTATAGGGGCCACTACGCAGAAGCAGTGGTTGATAGATGACAGTCTGAGAGAAGGGGTTTTGAAGGAAGGTCTGGTTGTGGTTTGGCTTCTTGGGTTGTAGGTTTGAATGGTGGTAAGATGAGAGGAGAGGGGTGTCTAGTTTCAGTATTTTAAAAAGTAAGGAGGTAAATAGATGTTTGGACCTGCCTGGACTAGAAGTCACTTAGCCTCTCAAAGAGTAAGATGGTGTTCATTCTGCGGGGAGTTAGATTTGAATCGACATATTTTATTGGAGAGTGTCTACAGGGTGGGAATGTTTGTCATAGAGGCAGATGCAAACGAGGACACTATGTTCAAGTTGAGCAAGGAGGATTCCTTTTTCTATAGTAGCCCTTTCATAATGTGAAAGGAACTGACATATTTTGTTGGCCCAGAAGATCAGACTGTTGATCTTGGCTCTCAACTTTTGTTAATAGAAGCTCAACTATAAACTAGGTCTATCTGGAAATTTATTGGGAGAAATGCCATGATTTATATACAATAATCATATTACCTCATTAAAATAAGAACATTAGCAAACCTGTACCCCTGAGGAGACTTTTGTAGACATTAATGATTTCTGGAAACAATTTCCTTCAAAAATTATGCTACAATAGTTTATTTATTTTCAGTTTGTTACCCAGGTTGGTTAGTTTGATTAGCAGAGCTATGACCCGGGAATGTTGACACAGGTTACTAACACAGTGATAATATAAATCAGGTATGAACAGTACAGAAAGACAGTGGTACAAGTCAGACAAGCAAAATAATAATACAATGTGCATGATAGTAAGACGTTATAACACGCTGCATTCTAGGATATAGGAAATGCACGTGGGTTTTGGCAAATGCATGGTTCACAATGATTAACCCTTCACTCTGACATCAATCACTCTAAAGCATAGGCATCTGTTTTTCAGTAGCAATTGATGTTTTCATTTAGTTTTCAATTGTTCTAGGGGGTTTTACTCTCAGGCGTCATCTGAATGCAGGAGCCAGCTTTGAGAATCCAGGGAGCACATTGTGTCATCAAACGTAATTTTGGTGAATGCAAAATGAGGGAGTGGTGTTCAAAGGTTAGTACTAAGCTAACTGCCCTTGAGAGCCATTTTAAGCCTAGCCAATTATCCCTTGTGAAACTCAAACAATGCACCTTGTGTTTGTAAGGCAAACACCTTAACCATTAGGCCACCCTCCCCTCTGAAATTACTGTCACTGACAGTGTTGTATGACCTTGAGGTTGGTATATATAAGTGCAGAGGGTGTGGGGGAGTCCCCCCACATGGGGTTGCAGGGAAGCTTACCACCCTGCAAAAAAAAAAAAATTGTTGAGTTGTTTGTCGAAATTATCTTTGATGACTTGGCATGAATTCTAGAGTGCACATCTGCTGCAGCTGCCATAAAGCACAGTCTAATGACCACCAACCTCTCTTCTTTACAGTCTATTTGGGAATAGTTTGGTTGTTTAATTTGTAGTTTGGGTCACAGAGGTAGACAATGCTTAATTTTTAGTGATTTGTATATTTGTGAACCTCTTAACAAAGTTGCTCTTTCAATGATGGGTAGCCAGTTCATGGATGCCTACAACAGAATGTTCATCTTGTATGTCATACTGAAGAGAAATGTTCATCCCCTATGTCTGTAGCTTCTGAAATGTTTTATTTTTATTTCACTTCTTAATTAACTACAAACCCCCCACAAACATCAGTTTGTAAACAAATACACACCACATCCATATAAAAGAGAACAAAAAGACATTTACATATTTACAAGATATTCACCAAGGTATTACAGTGAAATTAGTTGCAACACAGAGCATTAATTGTCAAAATATGATGACTCTGTCGAATGATCTACAGTCCCCTCATCTATTATATCTGAACAACAGCTGGAGCAACTCATTGCATACCCTGTCCTTCTGTCTATCCTTTGCTTAACTTGCTGTTACTCTTATCTGGATTCTCATATTGACCTCTTCTGTGCTCTTTATTTTATTTTATTTAGATTTGTTTACTGGGGTAGTATTAGATGTTATTTTACCATTCAACTCTTTTCTATAGGACTTTTTCTGTTGCATTATTAATGTAATATGTGCATCATGATGTAACAAATTCCAGTCCACTACAACACAGTTAAAATATGCAGTGTAGTATGGTCTTTTACTAAGCATTTTCCTATTTTGCTGCTATGAGGACTTTTTTTCTGGATAAATTATGCTCATGAGAATTTGAATGGTCTGTCTGCCAAATAACCATTTAACCTTCTATCTTTTCTCAGTCCAGCACTATGTCCCTAGCTTTGTTTTGTGGGGCTGAAATGTCACAGTTTCTGTCAATTAAATGATTTACCATGACAATAAAGTCACCCATTGCAAGTTCAAATGATTCCTTAGAGACACTCAATACCAATTATTCGTAGAATCCTGAGAAGAAACAGGAGCTACAATAGTATAACTGTTCTCTTTTCCAGATAAAGGTGTGTCAAAACTGCTTTTTGCTAAACCACTTGTTGCTTTTTCTCACTTTTTTCTATGACTATCATCCAGGCTATTTCGGAAATTGGTACACCAAAATCAGTGCACTACCCCAGTAAACTAACTAACTAACTAACTAACTAACTAACTAACTAACTAACTAACTAACTAACTAACTAACTAACTAACTAACTAACTAACTAACGAACTAGTTATCTCTATCTATCTATCTATCTATCTATCTATCTATCTATCTATCTATCTATCTATCTATCTATCTATCTATCATCTATCTATCTATCTATCCATCTATCTATCTATCTATCTATCTATCTATCTATCTATCTATCTATCTATCTATCATACAAACTAACACTTCTATGTCCCTCCTTCACTCTTCAGCTTGAGACAGAGCTGTACCTTACCATTGTCTGAAGTACCCCCCCCCCCCATTTTTTTATAACTTATGATTATTTATGCTTGTAATCATTTATGAGTATTATGATTTTTTTATTATTCATTTTTATAATTTGTTTCAGTGTTTGCAAAAAGACAATATGACCTCCTTTTCATATTCGGTTTTATACAGTCTTGCTGGTCATTTTTCTATTCTGTATTCTCATTAGAGTCTGAGTTTGTAAAATGTATTGTCTGTAAAGGTATCTGAGACTTTTAGCATTCAAATAAGCATGCCAAGTGGGCATCTGAAATAATCATGATAAACTGAAATAGGGGAAATCTACTCACATATGTATGGGTGGGATGCTGTGTATAAAGATGTAGGAAAACAAAAGAATGTTGAAAGTAGTGCATCCTAAACTATATCTATAGATCCCTATCACACGGTCATTGGCTCTTGGCAGTCACATGGTTTCTTTTTTTTTGTGGCTATATCTTCATCCAGAAAAGTGGTCGGAACCTTTTATTCCCTCTGTGAGTAAATTGCTAAGTATATAAGAAAAATTCAACTCTGATTGTGGAATATGTCCCTCCAGTTTTACTTTTCTCCCTCATTTGTATGTTATTGACAGGTATTATCCTGCATCACAATCATATGAGGTGTACACAGCATAGTGACTATAATCACTGGGTAGGGCTGGAATCTTTCTGTGGGTTAAAGTAAGTTATGCTCTTGTTTGCTCAGTTTAAACACTCTGCCTTTGCAGGACTAGTGTGCACTTGAATTAAAGAAGTTTTATTTTACCACTATCAGACATGGGAGGTACATACAGCCAACAATAGGTCTATAATTGCTACATACAGGGGATGATTGTGGATGTGAATGGCTAACTCTGACTGTTATGATCAGATGAAACAATCATTGGTCTGGCTTTCCAAGACTAGTGTGCATTTGTGAAAAGCAAGTTTTAGTATTTTACTGTGGTTATTTTTTTATCACAGTGGGACATTTGAGGTATAGTGTCATGTGGCTATAACTGATGGAGTCTGACACTGGTGGAATAAAACAACAATTCAAATGTACTTATATTAGGAAGGTGAATCCAAAATAACATCATCGTTAATACATAGTCCAAAAATAAAAAGTGCGGGGGGGGGGGGCATACTTTGAAAACCACCCATGACCCAAGGAGCTCTTAATCCAACACTGGTTATTAATACATATAAAGGAGTATAGCAAGTGTTATTGTTATAGATCTTCGGGTTATTTGTAGAGGAATCATCATAGCTACAATGATAGAAAGTTCTTTTCCAATGTCCCCTTCTCATCATTTGCTTAAATAAATGGAATTTTTTGTAACACTTGTCTAGTAAGATGTGCAACTTGTATTAATCTGTCATGTATGTTTTTGAGATTCATATGAATCCACAGTTTTGAGCTTTAGTAATGCTGTTTTAACTTCCCTAATTTTCTTACTTTTGAGTTAGACTTTTTACATTAACATGTATAATGAGAGTCTTTAAATATTGTACTAACTTTTGGTCTGAGCCATGACTCAATTTTTTTGAGCAGCCCTTTTACTTTTGAAACAAATAAAACAAGTAAATCAATAAAATTGTCTAATATAATTTTTGCACATATAAAAAAAATCCCAGAATTCCACCAAATTATCTCTATTTCAGCTTTTGTGTGGCCACAGGATATGGTATCTTTTGACGTTATAGGGTAAGAAGACTTTTATTTCCAAAGGAAGGCTGCTGTAATAGATGCAGTAATACTTTAATAACACTTTGGGGCATGGGAGTCTGCCACGGAACAACTGGGTCAAGTCAGAACATTAGCAAAAAATCGGTTACAAGCAAGAAGGTTAGATCCTGAGTCCCAGCCAAGTAATACTAAACTAGCTTCTGATAATGTTTTAATACATGATGACTTAGTTGTTAGACATACCAGGTATGTACAAGCACAGGTTTACAGTCAACTGCTTCTCATGTGACTGGATCAAAGACATTCTAACGTAGCCCTTAGGACTTTTTCTAGAGACAGGAATGACTATAATATGGTGGAAGTCCATATGGGAGTGAATGACCTGGGGATCAAAACCCCTGAGGGACATGCAGAGATATATGTCAGAACTTTCTAGACATCGATGGATGTGGGTAAGATTTTTGTTTTGAGTGGAATCCTTTCACCAAGAATAATGCCTAGGTATAAAGGAAAGCTAACTAGCTTTAATAATTGATTTAATATCTTGTATTATTGCACGGGATCCATTATATATGGGATGAAATGATAGCTAGTCCTACTTGTTTTCCAAGGTGCCTGCATCTCTGTTCAATGCTTTTCTCATACTGGCAAATGCCCCTGCTGCCCCAGAGGACCTTCACTAGAGAGAATCCATCTAATGGACATCCTACCTGGGCAAATTCTTCAAACCCTAAATTGTACTAGTTTCAAACAAGGAGAAAAGTGCCAGACTAAATACCAATAACCATAAAAAACAGCACTTGAAAATAAATTACATGCAGGTTTAATTCCAGTCACAGACACTTTAATATAAGGAGACAAAATAAAATCATAAATGCCTTAGCTTTTTCACTGCTTTTTCGTCAACAGACTTCCTCAGATGCAAAAAGAAAACTAGCAATGGCGATTTAAATACACAAATAACACAATTACCTAACCAATGAAAACTAACAATTAATTAAACATAGACCAATGACCATCCATTTCATTAACTATGTTAAAGAAGGGTATTAAAATGGCAACCAAGTAAAAATAAGTAACATTATGTAGTATTAAAGTAAACCTGTCAAAAATCTTTTACCTCTAAACCATATTAACAAATACCACACCCCTTCAAATGATGGCAATATAAGTAACGATCATAACCAATACAATTATTTAAATAATTATTTAAAGGATGAAAAAGTAATAGGCAAAAATAAAACTTGACTTAAATTGCAAACAAAATAATCATATAAAAATAGAAATACAAAAAAATGGATGTGCAAAAACTTTTTTTAAAATACAGCAGGTCACAACCTGGCAGCCCTCAATTTTAAAAGTGGGGTTAAAGAAACACTTTCATTCAACCCAGGGGCTTTATTAGCCTCAAGAACCAATGGCCAATACAGTTTCTTGTACTCTGTTATTGTTTCCCAAGGACCCCCACCATTGTCAACAGGAACTACCTCAATTGCCAACATACTGGCTGACAGGTTCAATGCAAACCCCCCCCTCCCCCCCAAAAGGAGAGATATCTATACCAGAGGATTGTAGCCCCCCAAACATCTCCAACGCCCAGGTGAGAACTGCTCTCTCCAAGGCAAAAAACACAGCATCCATGGGACCGGATGGTGTCCCCGGCTGTGTGCTCCATGAACTCAATGAGGAATTAAACCCGCAGTTAGGACAGCTGTTTAATCTTAGCCTCACCTCAGGATACGTACCCAAGGAGTGGCGCACGGTGACTGTGGCCCCACTTCACAAGGGCGGTGCCTCCACCGACCCTGGAAATTACCGTCCCATTAGCTTGACAAGCCTTATCTGCAAAGCCATGGAGAGGATCATAATGGAACTCATAAATAAAGACATAGGGAACTTGCAGACTTTGGATCCAACCCAGTTTGGCTTTGTCAAAGGCAGATCATGTCTTTTAAACTTGGTTGACTTTTTCGAGACAGTCACCAAGGCCATTGATGAGGGAAAGGCAGTCCATACAGCCTACCGCGACCTGGCAAAGGCTTTCGACACAATACCCCACTCAGGTATCATCGAAAAACTCATCAGCTTGAATGTAAACCCATACATCACAAGATGGGTTGCAAACTGGCTAAGTGACAGAACCCACAGGGTCAGAGTTGCTGGAGCCATGTCAGACTCAAAGCCTGTCACAAGTGGTGTCCCACAGGGCTCAGTCCTGGGTCCACTCTTGTTCGGCATCTACTTTTCTGAAGTACAAGCAAACACAGGAGGGTTATGGCTGACAAAGTTTGCAGATGACTGCAAACTGGGCGTCATAGTCGAAAACACATCTGACACAGATATCCTTCAGAAGGGCCTCACAGAAATGGATAACTGGTGCCAGAGCCATGGCCTAAAGTTAAACGCCAAGAAATGCATAGTCATACCCTTCGGGAAAAACAAGGTTACCCCTAGCTACCATATAGGTGGCAATCCACTGAGCACAGAAGAAGTCATCAGGGATCTGGGGACCCAGGTTGACAGTAGCCTTTCGTTTGAAACTCATGTTGCTAAAGTAGTTAGGAAAACCTTCTACATTGCCCACCTGATCATGAAGGGATTCACATCTTGATCAAGGGAGGTCATCGTCCCCCTATACTCATCACTCATTAGACCTATGATTGAGTACAATGCCCCATTCAGAATGTATCTGACCCGACACCTGCAGCAGCTGGAAAGGCCCCAAAAGTTCCTCACCAAAAGGATAAAGGGTCTCAAAAATATGTCTTATGCTGCCCGACTGAAAGAACTCCAGCTCTATTCAGTCTCATACCGCTTGCTCAGAGGTGACCTGTGCCTGACATATAAGGCCATGTCAAACCCAGATTTGATGAATATGCTTCACCTCAAAAAATCTAGATCCCTCAGAACCACAAGGACGGGAGACTTAAACCTTGACACGGTTATTAATAGAACGTGCTGGAGGGACAGATTCATCACCCAGAGACTCCCTATGCTGTGGAACAAAATCCCGGTACATGTGAGGCAGAGCACCTCGCTGGCTTTGTTCAAGAGGAATCTTGACCAATGGATGGGAGATCGCAGATATACCCCAGGGATTACTTCAGTGTCACTGCTTGACAGAGGCACAGCAAAATAATAGGCATAGTTTTATTCAAACTAAAGGGGTGGCGAAAGCCACATAACTATGGGCTAGGCTTATAAATGCCCTTGGGCAGATAGCCTAGTATGAGCCTATGAACCTATGAATAACAAAAAACCTAAACCTAGCTTCCAAACATACTAAAGTATGTTTAAGTAAAGCATTCTTATCATTTCCATTCATGATGTCATAATTATGTTCATAAATTCTATTTTTTAATTTTTCTCTCTGTTTTCCCTACATAAAAAGCTCCGCAGACATCTCACATAGCAAAATAGACCACCCTATATGTATTACAGTTAAAATTGGTTTTCCCTGATAGGTTTTCTTTCTACTTGGTATAAAAACTTCACTCCCCTCTAAAATACTGGGGAAATAAGAGCAGCAACCACACCTATAACTATCAGCTCTCTTCTGACTCCTCTTGTAATTGTAGTCCAACCTCTCTCAAATATATCTTTCAAACTCATTCCCCTCCGAAACATAAATTTAAGGGGTGTCCTAAAAATCCCCTCTAACAACCTACTAAACCATGTCCATTCTTTGTTGATAATAGTTCTAATAACACCAGCATCACCACTAAAGTTTGTCACAAAGACACCTCTAAAATCACTCTGATCATTACCGGGGTCACCTTTATCCAATAACCCTTCACTCACCTCACCCTCTATGCTATCTTCTTTCTCTAAAATGGGTCCAAATCTACTACCTCTCCCTTCCTCTACTTCAGTTTTAATATTTTCAAACCTTTCTACTAATTCTAACAAATTGCCCCTTAACAATACTCTTCTTCTGCAAGAAGGTGTGAGCACTTGTATAAAATAAATAAGAGTTGGAAAATGTCCCTTTATGAAAAATAGTGGACTTAAATCACTTAATCTCTGGTACCTTATGAATGGCAACAAAAAAAGCTGACCAATGCCAAATTTAAAGTAAATTTGGCCTCTCAGGCCAAGGAACACCACAATGCATTATTTAGCTATGCCCACAACCTCAAAGGCAATACACAGTTGTGTGCAGAGCTCATTGTTAATGGAGCCACCTATACTGAACCAGAAGATATAGCAAACTACTGGGAGACAAACTCAGCTCCATCATTACTCTTCTCTCTCCTCCTCAGCCTCCCCTCATGAAATCCCATTAAATATAACTGCCCCTGCTATCACTAGGGAACAGGCCCTCAATGTTCTCTCTAAGGCCAACACAATATCCCAGGATGCCTTTTAAATAGCATGAAATATGACCTGTCAGGCCCTCTGGAATTGCTGTTTAACCATAGCCTCCAAGCAGGCTTTGTGCGTCATGAATGAAGAACAGCAAACTTCATCCCTATGCACAAAGGCAGGCCATCTACATACCCTGGAAACTACATATCCATATGTTTCACTATTCTCATATGCAAAGCCATAGAAAGAATTATCATGGAAATGATTGATAATGACATAGGAAAGTTCCAGACACTGGATCCAACCCAGTTTAGTTTCGTCAAGGGCAGGTCATGCCTAATCAACCTGGTGGACTCCTTTGAAGGCCACTAAAGCAATGAGCAAATGTAAACACTGCCTACCTTGAACTGGCCAAGGCATTTAACACAAAACCCTACTTGGTCATTGTTGACACACTCATCCCTTATGTCACTCTGTAGATAGCCAGCTGGCTCATAGACAGGACACAGGAAGTTAGAACTGGGAAGTCTTCCTCTACAAGGAAGCCATTCAAAAGCAGAGTCCCTCAGGGATTGGTCCAGGGGCTGCTCCTTTTTGGCATCTACTTCTCTGAAGTCAAAGCCAATGGAAAGGGCCTCTGGCTGACCATAGTTGCAAACATCTGCAAAATAGAAATAGTCATAGAATCCTCTACTGACACCAGTGTTCTCCAGGGAGGGCTGACACAGACAGATAACTTCTGTCAGAGCCATGTACTAAAACTAAATGCCATGACATGCATAACTGTGTCATTCAGGAAGTCATCCACCCCTGGTAACTATCACATTGACAACAAACCCCTAAGAGGCACCTTTCAGGGACTTGAGGACACACATACAGTAATGTAGCCTCTGACCATCACATGTCTACAGTAAGGAAGTCATTCTTTGTTGTGCAATTTATAACCAAAGATATGATATCTAGGTCCAAGGAAGTTTTTGTTCCACAGTATTGAGCATTCATCAGACCTATCATTGAGTACAATGCCCCCTTTGGTTTGTGCCTAGCCAGGCACATCCAACAATTGAATGTCCATAGACATTCTTCACTAAAAAAATACAGGGCCTAAGAAACATATCCTATGCAGACAACCTCATAGCCCCATTCCTGTATTTTATCACCTACAGCTGTTGAGAGGAAATCTATGCCTGGCATACAAGGTGTTGTTGTCAGACCCCACCCTGATGGACTTCCTGGTATATCCAGAAAACAAAACAAACAGCACCAGAATTACCTGTTCTAAAGACGTAAACATTCTCTGTGATATAAATAGGACCTGCTAGAGAGATAGGCGTGAATCCCAGAGATTACCCTATCTCTGAAACAAGCTCCCCATCCATGTGAAGCAGAGTTCCTCCCTAACTCTATTGAAGTATAACTTGGACAATTGGATGGGGAACAAGAAATTCATCCCTGGTTTGGAACCTAAGTCTCTAATGGACACAGGGAGCCTGTAAATGGATCATCCCCCTCAGGCCCCTGCTTGTAAATGTTTAATTTCCCAAGCCCCTGCTTACACTTATCAAAGGTACCAGAACTTGTCAGAGATTCAGAATGAATGGCTAGGCTTAAAAATGCCTCAGTGGTCATTAGCCTAGTGCACACTTATGAACCCATGCATGTGAACTTGCCATTTTAAGTAAGCTGTTCTTCAAACTTCCAAATGGTTTCCTTCCTCTTCCTGCTGCTATGCTTCTTCCTCCCTTCACCTACTGCTCACTGTTTTCTCTGATCCTCCATTTCATAACTGTCACAAAACAGAAAGCTCTGCTGCCTTCTCTGCACCATCACATGTTGGGTTGTACCACCTGGTGTGTATACCGCATAAAGTTACCCTACTTCTCCAGTGCTCTTGCATTGTACCACCTGGTGTGTATACCGCATAAAGTTACCCTACTTCTCCATTGCTCTTGGATTGTACCACCTGGTGTGTATACCGCATAAAGTTACCCTACTTCTCCATTGCTCTTGGATTGTACCACCTGGTGTGTATACCGCATAAAGTTACCCTACTTCTCCATTGCTCTTGGATTGTACCACCTGGTGTGTATACCGCATAAAGTTACCCTACTTCTCCATTGCTCTTGGATTGTACCACCTGGTGTGTATACCGCATAAAGTTACCCTACTTCTCCATTGCTCTTGGATTGTACCACCTGGTGTGTATACCGCATAAAGTTACCCTACTTCTCCATTGCTCTTGGATTGTACCACCTGGTGTGTATACCGCATAAAGTTACCCTACTTCTCCAGTGCTCTTGGATTGTACCACCTGGTGTGTATACCGCATAAAGTTACCCTACTTCTCCATTGCTCTTGGATTGTACCACCTGGTGTGTATACCGCATAAAGTTACCCTACTTCTCCATTGCTCTTGGATTGTACCACCTGGTGTGTATACCGCATAAAGTTACCCTACTTCTCCATTGCTCTTGGATTGTACCACCTGGTGTGTATACCGCATAAAGTTACCCTACTTCTCCATTGCTCTTGGATTGTACCACCTGGTGTGTATACCGCATAAAGTTACCCTACTTCTCCATTGCTCTTGGATTGTACCACCTGGTGTGTATACCGCATAAAGTTACCCTACTTCTCCATTGCTCTTGGATTGTACCACCTGGTGTGTATACCACATAAAGTTACCCTACTTCTCCATTGCTCTTGGATTGTACCACCTGGTGTGTATACCACATAAAGTTACCCTACTTCTCCATTGCTCTTGGATTGTACCACCTGGTGTGTATACCGCATAAAGTTACCCTACTTCTCCATTGCTCTTGGATTGTACCACCTGGTGTGTATACCGCATAAAGTTACCCTACTTCTCCATTGCTCTTGGATTGTACCACCTGGTGTGTATACCGCATAAAGTTACCCTACTTCTCCATTGCTCTTGGATTGTACCACCTGGTGTGTATACCGCATAAAGTTACCCTACTTCTCCATTGCTCTTGGATTGTACCACCTGGTGTGTATACCGCATAAAGTTACCCTACTTCTCCATTGCTCTTGGATTGTACCACCTGGTGTGTATACCGCATAAAGTTACCCTACTTCTCCATTGCTCTTGGATTGTACCACCTGGTGTGTATACCGCATAAAGTTACCCTACTTCTCCATTGCTCTTGGATTGTACCACCTGGTGTGTATACCGCATAAAGTTACCCTACTTCTCCAGTGCTCTTGGATTGTACCACCTGGTGTGTATACCGCATAAAGTTACCCTACTTCTCCATTGCTCTTGGATTGTACCACCTGGTGTGTATACCGCATAAAGTTACCCTACTTCTCCATTGCTCTTGGATTGTACCACCTGGTGTGTATACCGCATAAAGTTACCCTACTTCTCCATTGCTCTTGGATTGTACCACCTGGTGTGTATACCGCATAAAGTTACCCTACTTCTCCATTGCTCTTGGATTGTACCACCTGGTGTGTATACCGCATAAAGTTACCCTACTTCTCCATTGCTCTTGGATTGTACCACCTGGTGTGTATACCGCATAAAGTTACCCTACTTCTCCATTGCTCTTGGATTGTACCACCTGGTGTGTATACCACATAAAGTTACCCTACTTCTCCATTGCTCTTGGATTGTACCACCTGGTGTGTATACCACATAAAGTTACCCTACTTCTCCATTGCTCTTGGATTGTACCACCTGGTGTGTATACCGCATAAAGTTACCCTACTTCTCCATTGCTCTTGGATTGTACCACCTGGTGTGTATACCGCATAAAGTTACCCTACTTCTCCATTGCTCTTGGATTGTACCACCTGGTGTGTATACCGCATAAAGTTACCCTACTTCTCCATTGCTCTTGGATTGTACCACCTGGTGTGTATACCGCATAAAGTTACCCTACTTCTCCATTGCTCTTGGATTGTACCACCTGGTGTGTATACCGCATAAAGTTACCCTACTTCTCCATTGCTCTTGGATTGTACCACCTGGTGTGTATACCGCATAAAGTTACCCTACTTCTCCATTGCTCTTGGATTGTACCACCTGGTGTGTATACCGCATAAAGTTACCCTACTTCTCCATTGCTCTTGGATTGTACCACCTGGTGTGTATACCGCATAAAGTTACCCTACTTCTCCATTGCTCTTGGATTGTACCACCTGGTGTGTATACCGCATAAAGTTACCCTACTTCTCCATTGCTCTTGGATTGTACCACCTGGTGTGTATACCGCATAAAGTTACCCTACTTCTCCATTGCTCTTGGATTGTACCACCTGGTGTGTATACCGCATAAAGTTACCCTACTTCTCCATTGCTCTTGGATTGTACCACCTGGTGTGTATACCGCATAAAGTTACCCTACTTCTCCCTTTCTCTTGGATTGTACCACCTGGTGTGTATACCGCATAAAGTTACCCTACTTCTACATTGCTCTTGGATTGTGCCACCTGGTGTGTATACCGCATAAAGTTACCCTACTTCTCCATTGCTCTTGGATTGTACCACCTGGTGTGTATACCGCATAAAGTTACCCTACTCCTCCATTGCTCTTGGATTGTACCACCTGGTGTGTATACCGCATAAAGTTACCCTACTTCTCCATTGCTCTTGGATTGTACCACCTGGTGTGTATACCGCATAAAGTTACCCTACTTCTCCATTGCTCTTGGATTGTACCACCTGGTGTGTATACCACATAAAGTTACCCTACTTCTCCATTGCTCTTGGATTGTACCACCTGGTGTGTATACCACATAAAGTTACCCTACTTCTCCATTGCTCTTGGATTGTACCACCTGGTGTGTATACCGCATAACGTTACCCTACTTCTCCATTGCTCTCCTTTACACCACAAACATACAGCGAGACTTCCAAGGGCATCCTTCATGTCATGACTTCCCAAGGGCATCCTTCGTGTCATGACTTCCCAAGGGCATCCTTCGTGTCATGACTTCCCAAGGGCATCCTTCGTGTCACTGCAGTGTATTTCCCTTGAAGCTTCCTACTCTTCCATTTTCAGCCTTCTAGGTCATTCTTTTACTCATTCCTACCAATGATGTTTTCTATTGATTTTTTTTGGCTAGGGGCTATAGCAGATATCAAGTAGAAAAACTTTTGCGAGAAGTTAAAGCCTTGAGGGGTGATCTTGTTAAACCTTATTTTTCCAACAGGATGACCAACCGTTGGGTATGCACTATACTAAAGATAGAAACGTTGGCATCACACCTACTTTCAGCAGCAATATTAGCTCGGTTTGTGACATTATTAAATGTAATTGCCCCGTCTTAATCACTGACACTGGGATAGCTAAAATTGTGGGAGATCGCCCACTTTTCTATTTTAAGAATGGACTAAAATTAAAAAGGAGCCTGTGTTATCCCTTAGAGGTACCTAAGTATATGGCTTCTGACAGGGTAGGGACCTTTTGCTGCAGACATCGTAAAGCCTGTGAATTTATTTCTCCTGTTAATTATTTTATACATCCTAGAACTGGAGCAAGGTTTTGCCCCAAAAATGTATGCTGATTGTACAAGCAAAACTTGATATATTTAGCCACCTGTAACTTCTGTTCCCACTTTTATGTAGGGAAAACTAATTGTGCATTAAAAGAATCCTTGAGCATATCAGTGATAATATGTAGCAATGTTACAACTAGTGCCTTAGCTGAGCATGCTAATAGTAACTCTGGACATTCTTTTATTTTTATGGTGCTGCAACATATTTTTGTAAATATTAGAGGTGGGGACATTATTAATAAAACTGAATACGAAGAGTGTAAATGGATTATTAGATTGCAGTCTACTAGAGATGTTGGTTTAAATGAATGTATTCCTTTAATGGCAGTTTTAAGATGAGTAACTTACATCATAAGTGATAGTAGTTCTTGACTGGTTTGCTATTTGATTGAATGACTATTTAAATGTCTTGTTTTTAAATGTTTTTATGGTCTAAAGAAGTGTGTTATAACACAAAAGCTCTTACCTAGTAAATTCTTAGTCAGATGCTGTGGTGATTGGTCTTCATTTTATGTTATTATGTTGTTTTACATGGAGATTTATCTTTATCATAAGTGTTACTTGAATTACTGACATTGAGAACAAACCCCTTAGAGTCAGTAGTCAGGGACTTGGGGACACACATACAGTAAAGTAGCCTCTGGCCATTACATGTCTACACTAAGGAAATCATTCTATGTTGTCAAACTTATAACCAAAGATATGGCATCTAGGTCCAAGGAGGTCATTGTTCCATTGTATTAAGCATTCATCAGACCTATCATTGAGTACAATGCCCCCTTTGGTATGTGCCTAGCCAGTCATCCAACAATTGAATGTCCACAGACATTCTTTACTAAAAGAATACAGGGCCTAAGTAACGCATCCTGTGCAGACAGCTTCATAGCTCCATTCCTGTATTTTATCACTTACAGGCTGTTGAGAGGAGATCTATGCCTGGCATACAAGGCATTGTCAAATCCACCCTGATGGACCTCCTGCATATCCACAAAACAAAGCAAAACAAACAGCACCGAATTACCCATTATAAAGCCTTAAACATTGTTTGTGATATAAATAGGACCTGCTGGAGAGACAGGTATGTATCCCAGAGATTAGCCTGTCAATATTATATGCAGAACTTTAATGCCCACTTATGTCAATAAACAGAGGTGATATTAAGTAATTTCTTTCCCACTAGCTAAAGGAAAAACTTTTAAAAAATGTCAGTGAGAAAATAAAAAACTTTAGTGTGAAGTTGCGAAGCTTAGAACTATGACACATATAACTCAAAGAAAGACAGACTATCTCAGCTTAAATGCTGTGTGTCAGGCTTAAAACCTAGATTACAGGTTAATGGTCTGCCGCAAAACTGAAGGCCATCTCTGGACAATACATTTGCCACTGGTCATTTAAAGAGAATAAAAATACTCAATATTAATTTACACTCCTTTTCTAACAGTTAGCTCAGACGTTTAAGGCTATGAGCTGTTAATGATATACTACCTGTGGTGCAGAGTTTGATTTCCGCAGCATGCCTTTTCTTAATGTGTGACCTTGAGGAAGTCATCTAACCAGATAGTGCTTTGGGTCAGATGATAATTTAGGCTAGACTCCTTAATGGTTTCCAGGACTATATGCATAGTATATCTATATAGATAGATATAAACTTTTAGAAAAGAGTGAGCACTTTGTGGGGGGGGGTGGGGTTGGCATAATGGTTAATGTACAGTAGAGGGTTTGATTCTGACCTCAGGTTATTGGCTAAGACCAAATTGCCTAATGGCTCATCAAAACAGATAGCCTAGTATTCGGGTCTATATCAGCATATGGAATGCTGAAAATGCCGAATGCAATTTAATTGAACTGAAATGTTCGAAATGTCAAAACAGCAAACAAACGGAATATCGATTTCTTTCCCAGGGAAAGAAATTGGTGTTCCGTGCAAAAAAAAAAGTCTTTCAATACTTTTAACACTGACAGAAGTGGGAGGCTTCACCCCCAAACCCCCACACCCCCGTACTTAAATTTACCAACTCCAAGACCGCACCATAGTGGAGGAAACAGCAAACTCCACTGACGGCCCACCAATTTCTTTCCCTGGGAAAGAAATCGATGTTCCGTCAGTTTGCTCTTCTGAGATTTCGAACATTTCAGTTCAATTAAATTAAATTTGGTGTTTTCAACATTCGAAATGCTGATAGGAACCCTAGTATTCACATATGAAACTGTAAGTCATCTGATCTGACATTTAATCAGAAAGTAAATTGCAATAGAGTTGTGCTTGAAGACTAATTAAATACAGAGAAGGTAAACAAAAAAGCTTATATTTACTAATCTGTTTTAGCATGAAATGCATGTGACACAGACATTTTGGTTAATACATAGACAGACATGCACTTATATATATGTATAGGCTCCATTCAAATGCTCAAACTCTCAATAGTTCAAGCTCATAAATTAGCGGTTGTGAAGTTTAGAAATTTGCTTTTCAAATGTTGCCGCTGTTTATGCATATAATGTCCAAGTCATAGTATCAAGTTCTGAGTTTAGATGAGGTGGTATGTCTGATAGGACAAACTTGACATCCTAGTAAAAGTAATGTCTTTCGGCTTTTCCCTGTTAGGGGTCGCCACAGTGGATCACTGGTCTGCAGATTGATTGGTAGTAAAGTTTTTACAGTGTTGAGTTGCCAGCCCAGTGCACAACTTTCATGGAAGGCACACACACACACTCACCTACCTGCGTATCTTTAAAACTCACTCGACCACAGGGAGGACATGCAGACTCGACACAGAAGGTACTCCCACCGAGAATCAAACCAAAGAACCTTTTGGTGTGAGGCGACAATGCTAACCTCTGCACCTCAATGCCCAAAACTCAACATCCTAACATAAATAATTAAAGTAGAAAGTATATGTTGTAACTCTGGTATATTATGTGAGCATGTTTTAGCTAGCAGGGTGGAGAAAATGAAGGAGAATAAAGTCAGTAGCTATCTGGAATCATAGTACATATCTGTTAACATCTGTTAACATAGGTTCATAGTACATATCTGTTAATATCTGTTAACATAGGTTCATAGTACATATCTGTTCACATCTGTTAACATAGGTTCATAGTACATATCTGTTAATATCTGTTAACATAGGTTCATAGTACAGATCTGTTAATATCTGTTAACATAGGTTCATAGTACATATCTGTTCACATCTGTTAACATCTGTTAACATAGGTTCATAGTACATATCTGTTAATATCTGTTAACATAGGTTCATAGTACATATATGTTAATATCTGTTAACATAGGTTCATAGTACATATCTGTTAACATCTGTTAACATAGGTTCATAGTACATATCTGTTAACATCTGTTAACATAGGTTCATAGTACATATCTGTTAACATCTGTTAACATCTGTTGGCAGCATTAACTCGTGGCTAGTACCTTAGAGGGGTAGCAGCATTGGACCCATACGCTTATTTGATATTAAAAATGTGCTAAATGTTAGGGCTTTCCTGACTGAGTCTCATGTTGCAGAGCTCTAGTTTGTGTTGCATAAAGCCTGCATTTTGCCATCACTTGACAATGTCAGTACCTGGCACTCAACCACTACTAGAAATTGTGTAAGAAGGACAGTATTTCACCTTCCCCAAAGGTAAGGCGAGACATCATAGGTCGATCTTCCTAGCTGCACAGTCCTAATACACCTTGAGCTGTCAATGAAGAGGTCTCACTTGTGTCGTAGGCAGGGTTAGAACCTCTAAACCAGATGGCTAGCTTGGAGCCTCCTGTATGTGTTTGTATTAATTATTCTGCAAATTAACACATTTATCTCTAGTTTGAACCCACCCTTCACTAGGTTTAGTGGTTTTTGTTACATGCTGGTCTGGAATGTCATAATGTATTTACCAAGAGCTGTGAAAAACAATCACACAATACGAATGTATTAGTACAAAGTACATACTTCCCCAGACAGTATGTCGTCCTCATATCTTTGGAGTTTAATGTGCTACCATTTTAGTGATGCAAAATGAAATGGTGGAGGAGAAGCTCCAAGTGTGTTTTCACTACACCCCTAGTTCTGGTGACTAAATCACATGGAGACCCAATTTTTTAACGTATGGGTAAATCTTGTTCTGAAACATGATTTATCTATATGTGACTCTGTCTATTTCTGCTTGCAGAGTCCAGAATAGAGACAAGCAGAAATGCTAAAAGAATAACATTTGTGCCCCTGCATTTATTTTTAGTTGACACAAACTTACCAAACAAGTTGCGCTGTGTGCAAATAGTCATTGTTGTTCTGCTGTGAGGATGCCATTCTAATTTGTTCATGTTACAATGTCTGGTATTTAAAATGACCTGACACATTCTTTGCCATGTGCATGCTAAGAAAGGAGTCTACGTATCTCGGTGCTTGCCTACATTCCAGGAATGTTTTCAGATGGTAGTTGGATTACTATTTCAGCTTTAGCACTACATAGTAAAAAGCATGACACCCATCACTGAGCAATGAGCATGCTAGGAAACTGATGCTCTTTCATTTTTAGCACAGAAAGTGTGCTTAATACTGATTTTCATGTACTATATGTTTTATTGAAATGACTTTCATTCCAACTCAAACTGATATCTTAGTACGAAAGATTACTGATATCCATACCTCTTAACTTATTTGCACAAAAAACTTGACAAAGACAAAAATAATGGGAGACAAAGACCCAAAATCAGGAGCAGTTTTTAAATATAACTTGAAGTCATTTAAAACGCTAATAGAACAACAGGTTTTGTATCAACAAGCATTTCCTAAACAATAAGAAATATGAGACTTTAGTCTGAGATAATTGACTGACTAATCCTGAGTGATTTACCAGAAAATCAGAAATTTAGTGGGTGATGGGGTATAAATATGAGACAAAATCAGGAACATTCAGCAAAAGTCTGGGAGTTTTAGTATGCTGATAAGCACAGTTGGTGCACAACTATCACAAATAACACAAAATAAATTGTGATTTTTTTTTTTAACTTTCAGCAATCATAAACTATAAAAATGACTTAGATTTTCCCTGAACAGTAATGCATATCAAGCATTATTATCTTTCAAGGTACAACTCTATATGAGCTTAAGGTTCTTTCAGATATTCCAAAGAAATGTTTGAAAAAGTGAATTGTGTCCTATGAATTTCACAATGCTGGCATCCTTCGCTGAGATAAACACAGTACTTAAGATTTTCTACCACATTCACATACTCTCACTGACTAAAGGCAATTCCAGTCATCTTTCATGACTTCTGTAGAAGTAAGGTTGGGGCGGGTGTTTATGCTAAGCTAGTAAGATCATATGAAGAATATGAACTTAAGGCCTTAATATTTAGTCTTTGCATGTAAAACCACTTAACCGGCTTTTCACTTAATAAATCATAAAGTTGAAAAAAAAGTATTATGTACACTGGCACTGGCAGAAATTACATTTTATAAAAAAAGCAAATCTTTGTTGTGTACTTGTTTACTTGTAGAAATAAATGCCTGTTTATTAGTTTTATGCTGAGATATGCACATGCCTCTCAACCATACCTCTTAACTGTACAAATGTTCACAAAATGTCCAGATTTTTGCTTCAGATATTTTGTCTGTTCCTCATAAAATCTGTGGTTTCCTGACAAATAACGGAGGACTAAAGGCATTAAATAATGACCAGGTAATGACATATATTTGAGTTTCAGAATTCATATCCTTCATAAAATGCACACTAACACAAATCCTATTAATCTAGCAGCTTTCTAAGTTTATGAGTAATATTTAAACTCTATCTCTATTTTTGAGCCTTTGACCCCCCCCTCCATGTTGTACCCATTGTCCAGATTTCTTGCATTAAGAGGTTGAAAGGTATGCTCTGAATTGTCCAGATTTTCACAGAATTTCCAGATCTTTGCTACATACCTTTGGCCTGTTTCTCAAAAAAAATAAAATAAAATGTGGCTTTCTGGCAAACCACTGAGGACTGAATTCATTAAATAATGATGGACATTTGAGTTTTAGACTTCATACTCTACAAAAAATGCATGCCAATGAAAACTTGTTATTCTATCAACTTTCTAACTTTATAGGAGCAATATTTACAAATTGTCCATCTTTTGGGGCCTTTGTCCCCCATTATTTCTGGCTTTGCCCAGAATTATTGCATTAAGAAGTTAAAAGGTATAGATACAGTCCCCTTTTTAGGCATCACACAAGACTTGGAAAAAAATGTTCTCTACTTTTTCAGTAGGCCATTTGCCAAATAAAAACCTAAATATTAAGTTAGCGGGACAAGATGCTGTACATACCAGCAATGCCCTGTTTGAATGGATTGATTTTTGCCCAAAATGTGTCACATAACCTATGCATATCCCATAATTTAAGAACTGAATCCCAGCAGTCAACAGCTACTTTGTTACACATCACTGTGACAACAAATCTGGTTAGTAAAGTAATGAAAGAAACTTGCATTTCGGAATAAAATGCTCTGGAACAAAGTCATAGGCCTAAGCATGCCTAAAGTTACATGCCCACCTGCCTCAGAATAAAAACAGATATTTTGAGCTGATGAGTTAGCTAATAAAAAGGTAAAGAGGAAGGTCATATGCAGCATTTTTAGAAATATAATACTTTCCTCTCAGCAGAAAACTAACAGATTCAATCTTATCCTAATTAAATTGCTTATTATTCAGGCAGTTCTTGCTTTATGTACAATAAATGCAAAAACAGATCTTTACATATTTTTGTGGTTTTCTCTTAATTTCAGCAATTATAAAAAAGTATGTATTAAGGTAGACTCCACCCACTTGGCTAGTGAAATAGGACTCAGTGGTAGTCTGTATTGTCACTGATATAATTATCATTCCCAGTCAATAAACATTATCATTTACTGTTTATCCCTAAAGTGATTAAACTTATTGTCTTAAAACAGCTGATACTAAATGACTGTCTCATCTGTTGTATTAGGAAATATCCAACAAATTCAAGTATAATTCCATAATAAAGGAACATAAAGTCATGTTTGTAAAAGGCAAGTCCCACTACAGGTTAAATATTTGTTTTGTTTTACTTATGTGTTGACCAGGAAAGTTCACTGAATATAATTGCTCTATTTGGGGAGGGGTTGGCATAATGGTTAAGGTCTTTACCTCATAAATATAAGGTACAGGGTTTGATTCTGACCTCTGCTTATTGGCTAGGCTTGTAATAGTCTGCAGGATAATAGGTTAGTATTTAGCTAAGAGCCTATTTCATGGGCAGCTCAGGAGGACTTACTCAGAATCTCACACAGTAGCTGATTGGCAGTTGAGAGCTTTAGTCCTCTGCGGTAACTGCCAGTGCACAATGCATCAAAGCTAAACTGGATGCACAAAGACAGGAAGAAGTTGGGATTAATTGTTGGCATCTAAAGGGGCACAGTTATGCTTGCAATGAAGCACCATTTTTCTTTTTATGATAACCATTGATGGCAAGACATGCCTACAGAAGATCCGCCTACACTACAGAAACATAAAGAAATATACATCTTCAGTTTAGCAGCCAGGTTGGCGTTAAGACAGAAATTTGATTGTCTTCCTTTATTATTATAACTTAGTTTGACAGTCAGACTTACTCATTAGGCTACAGGTACAAAACTATTAGTTATGTTAACTCATCTTGTAGTTTAGCTGAACAGTTATCAGTTCAGAGATTAAATGCACATATATATACCATTCTTAGTTCTTTTGTTCAGTTTGTATATACTGCAGAAGAGTACAAATCCAGACATTAACAAAGATCACCAACAGTTAAGTCTATTCTCCGATTTTTCCACACAAGTTAGTACTAGCATGATGCATACTCAATAAATAAACATTTTGTTTGTTTGTTTGTTTGTTAAATAATGTGGCATTAGTTTCACAATCTATAAATTCATTTTCCTTAATCTGTGGGCTTTTGCCTTTATTTGTATGTCGGTGTCTGTTGCAAACTGAAATGCTATTATTTTCCAGGAACATGTAACAATGTAATACAAATTTAGCACAAAGTATTTCCTAACTATGAATGAAAAAGTGATTATATTTATGTTGCCTTCATACAAGCAAAAAAATAAAAGTCATTAAGAGGAATGTGTGTGCCCAGACTGGGGAGATGGGAGCATATAAATTAGTATCAACATTGATGCATACTCAGTAAATTTATTTACAATAATTTTCACAAGCATGTCAAAGATCATCCAAAGTCTTAATCAGTGAGCTGAGAACCTGCACTTTATCATCCTGATCCTGGAATATTTTCATGCATGTGTGGTGAACACCAAGTTTGATAGTCTGAGGGCCAGGCAGACAATCTATGAGATGCTTATAGGAGCCAGCTTATCCACAATGTTATCTACAAACCTGAGAGCTTGTTGAAGGAAGGAGGCCTTTGTCTGTGAAATCCATCCAAATTAATTTGTAACCACAAGTCCTGCATGACTCCAGTTACCTCCTACCTTTTCCACTCTCTCCTGAATGCATGTCCATAACCACATGCACAATTTGTGTAGAGAGGGGGTTTCATAATGTTGTCACCCCTCTGATAAAGATATTCCATTATCTATTACATGCAGCTCTTTCCTTGACATGCCACTCCTACCCAGATCTCCTTTCACTCTTCTTTTTAGGTTTCTTTGGATTTCCCCTTCTATGCCGTTCATACCCAGAACTGTTAGTTTATTTTCATATCCTATCCACCTGCAAGATCTTATTACTCACCCAGCATTATACAAGATATTCCACATGGAACTTTACTGATGCTCTGTAAAGGCAAATATTACGAGACACACACATGTAACACTTTACTTGTTATTGTTACTTCCACATCACTTCCTATCAATCACACCCTTTTTGTTTTCTCCTTTATTTAGACTTCCTTGCACTACCCATCCCAGGAGGAAGTCACATTCCAGGTTCCTGGTTCCAAACTGCATGAGTTGGAATTTTTGTCACTGAACCCATATTGCCACTTCTACAATCAGTTTGACCCAGTGACGTTTTCTTGAAGCCTTTCCCCATCTATAACATCTATTTCCACCTTATTATCATTTCTAAACACTTATAGTACAGAAACTTTTTCTTTGTTATTATTACAAAGACATGAGTCTGGAGCGTTTCTCCCAGGGCCTCCGCTGAAAATTGGCTCGTTTCAAGTCAACTTTCCCAGTTAACAAATGTAAAATAAATAAATATCAGTATGTAAACTGAGATAGGTTCAGGACCTACTGCCAAAGAATGCTTTGTAGTGACTTGCCTGCAAATACCAACCATTCCATAGCCATCACATTCTTAACTTGGAGACTAAGTCAGTTTCCACTTGCCCCACTGATTTATGCCACCACTTCTAATTTCCCAGAGACTACCATTTAATTTTGGAGGAGCAGACCTGAAGGCCTTGTTAAAAGGTCATATTGGCTAGACTTGCTGCCTTCTCTGTGTCCATCTTTGTCATGGACTAAGCATAATGTTAGATCATATTTTACTGCTGAGATGGCAATTCCATAAATCTGTTTTTGCTGGGATCAAGTAAGTCTTTAGCTTTTAAGAATCCTACAAAGTTTATTCTTCAGAAGTTTATCTGGGCTGCAGTTTCAGAATCAATCACTTTGTCAGATTCAAATGTTGAAGCCTTGCAATTTGTCACATTTCACAATTAGTCTACACCCAGGGCTTATATACCCTTAGCAAGTGGCCATGCCCCTTTCTTCAAGATTTTGTGTCTTTATGTATAGATAAAGAGATAGATATATGGGTGAACTTAAAAATGTATACACAAAATATCAAAAAATCAAAGTTATACTAGAAAAGAGTTTATGCCCCTTCCCCACTGTTTTGTGACCTCAGAATTGGTGTATGTATATATATATATATATATATATATATATATATATATATATATATATATATATATATATATATATGTATATATAAGGGAGCCCTTCATTTGATCGCAATTTCAAATATTCGACACCCATATGGCCGACATCATATGACTGAACATTTGAAAGGTGGACAAGTGATAGTGGAGATCCTGCTACAGTGCAGAACTGGGAGATTCCTCTTTCCTGCACTGTAGTGCGATCCCGGAGTGAGAACATTTAAGTAACGGGGAGTGTCGGTGGCCCCCCTGCCCAACACTGTTTTTAGTAGTTTGCACTACTATTTCAAGTTGTCGGCTTTTCAAACTGTCAGCCATATGGTGTCAGCCATATGGTTGTCTGCATTTTGAAACATCGGCAATCTGAAGTAGACCTATATATATATATATATATATATATATATATATATATATATATATATATATATATATGCAATTCATTCATGCAAGGAGGTTTGCAGATTTGCAAAAACATGTTCTTCCTTTTATTGCATTTTCCATTTTGTGTGGTCAGCCATTTTATTTGATGTTTATAATTGCCTGAGTTTGAAAGTTTTAACTTTCTGAAATGAATCCACTTTTTTATAAAGTTTCTCAGGAATAAGTTGTTTTTTTTTTTGTTTCATGATAGTTTTTAGCTTAACTCTCAGCTTGCCTCTCTCCCATGGCTCTAATCCTTCCCCCAATGCAGCCTGATGGGTGGAAGGGGATTGGGTATACTTAGTCATTATTTACTATTACCTTCTGTCTGAGGCTATCCTTGGCAACCCAGGAAAAGGCATAAAACAGCACCACAGCCTGCAGCATGACATAGACTAAGTGGAGTGCTAGAGCTTTGTTTTAGTGCTAGCTCCCGCCCACTCACCCAAAGTCCTGATGCAACTGTAAGGTTGGGGAGACTATGCAGTATGGCTTAAGCCTGTGTCCACCCTGGGCCAGTAGAGAAGCTATGGCTCTTCATCCCTCCCTGCGCATTTAGTCCAGAAATCTGGCTAAGTCCCAGCTCAAGTCAGGATTCAAGGAGATATCCAGCCAGTGCTATTCCTCTACAGGATAGAAACACCCATCTTCCTTCCCTGACCAATCACATGCCCGAATCCATGATAGAATGCAGGTAATCAGTGAAGATCTGATCCTTCTATGCCTCAGCTGCAGGCTTGCTTTCTGGGTATTGAATGATGCTGAATGCCCCTTAGTATCTGATGCAAAGCAATCACCCCAAATCATTTATTCCCTACCTAAGATCCAACTTCCTCATTTTATGACACTTGTGTTTGATGTTTGTCAAAAGTCACTTCACTTCACTTCCTTTGCAGTATTTTCTTAGAAAATGATGCTATCTATTCTATAATTGTTACTTTAATGAATATATTCTTTTAAGTGAGCATGTCCCCAGACTTTCTTTCATGAAGATCAAACTAAAGCACTTGCTGAGTAACTTTGCCTCACCTACTGCATTTTCAGCAGTCATTTTTTTCAATTTTCTTCTTGACATGTCTGTACAAATTATTACAACCACTTCTGAGTGCATCCACTTATGACCAATCCATTGTGGTTTTGGGTTTCCTATTAATGTCTACTACTTGGAAGATGGTGGTGCCTTGTGTGGCAGCGGCCTCTCCGGCTCCCAATGTGTCTGTTGTGTTTTTTTTTTTGGTTGGGTCAAGTGTGTGGTCAACTGCAGCTGTAGTGTTTGTGGTGTCGGTGGTGTCTGTAATGTCCTTGTTGCTTTGCTTTTTGGAATCCCTGGAATTGGTGGTTTGTTCATGAATCCTGGGTCTACAGTGTTGAGTTGAATGAGGTGCAGAAGGCAGAAGGTGGAGGTCAGACTATTTGCTGCTGTTTTTTTTTATTTAAAGTCATTTTCTTTATTTTATTAAATTAGTGTTTTTTATTTAAAGTTGGTCATTCAAAGTAGGGTTTATGGTGTTTTTGTGTTAAAGTGTCTGTCATATCGTAATGGTAGAGAAATGTCAACAAGGGAAGAAGAGGAGGTGATTCTGGATAATCAAATGGATAACACTATTAAACAGTAGGTCCTACCCCAACAAGGATATGGAGATACTGTCCAAGAGATGGTGGTATGACGTCATACAAAACATGCTGTAATTACCCTACAAGGGATTCTATACACTTATCAAGACTGTTAGTTGAATATGCCTGACATCTGTAAGAAGATAATGCTGTTGATGTTTTGCATGAACAGTATGACACTGTGGGAGTTAAAACAAAATGCATATTAAAATAGGCTAAATGAGAAATCATGGAATGAAGAAGGAAAGAGATTAGTAATACAGTTATGGAAAGATCTTACTACTATGAGAGCATTTTATAAAAACTGGTCTGAATGGCGGGTGATATTTCAGGAAAAATGTAAATGTTTTTATTTATTTTTTTAACAGTGGCAATATGATGTGAGAAAAGTAGAGAAAGAAAAATATAAAAGAATGTATAATAATCCATTATAAGATTTAGAACATAATGATAGAAAATACTTTATATGAAAGTAATCAAGAAAAATATAAGAATTGTTATATAAGCAAAGATATTTCACAAGGAAAAAGAGAAGTATTGAGTTACTTAAGCAGATCAGTAAAGAAAGATGGGAGTGTAATGAGAGAAATAAAAAATGTAAAAGGAGAAAAAGAAAAATTTCAGGAAAAGATTATGAATAGTATAGTGTGGTCTCCTTGAAGGCCCCCGAGCCGGCGGAAAACAGTACTCAAGCCGCTAAATCACTTACAAATGCCTTCTACCAGCACCTGCAGGACTGCATGGATAAGGCAATCCCAAGCAAAACAAAGACTCTTTGTACCAAAGGCAAGCGTCCAGTCTGGTGGACCCCAGCCATAAACAAACTCTACAACAAAAGAAGGAAGCTACTACAAGATAGAGCAAAATCCTTAAAAGGTAAGACACCCTTGATCACTATAAGTAAAAAACTAAGAGCTCTCATAAAATCATCCAAAGCAAATTTTGAGAGAAAAATAGCTAAAGACTCAAAAGACAATCATAAGGCCTTCTTTAGCTATGTTAGAAACCTGGGAGGAAACTCCCAGATATGCTCAGAACTAGTTCAAAATGATGTGAAGATTACTGATCCTACAGACATTGCCAACATACTGGCTGACAGGTTCAGTGCAAACTTGTCCCCGCCCTCCCGCCCCAAAGGAGAGATATCTATGCCAAGCGATTGCAGCCCCCCAAACCTCTCCAACGCCCAAGTGCGAACTGCCCCCTCCAAAGCAAAAACACAGCATCCATGGGACCTGATGGTGTCCCCGGCTGTGTGCTCCACGAACTCAACGAGGAATTAAACCCACAGCTAGGACAGCTGTTTAATCATAGTCTTACCTCTGGATACGTACCCAGGGAGTGGCGCACTGCAACTGTGGTCCCACTTCACAAAGGCGGTGCCTCCACCGACCCTGGAAATTACCGGCCCATTAGCTTGACAAGCCTTATCTGCAAAGCCATGGAGAGGATCATAATGGACCTCATAAATAAAGACATAGGAAATTTGCAGACTTTGGATCCATCCCAGTTTGGCTTTGTCAAAGGCAGATCATGCCTTCTAAACTTGGTTGACTTTTGAAACAGTCACCAAAGCCATTGATGAGGAAAGGCAGTCCATACAGCCTACCTCGATCTGGCGAAGGCCTTGATACAATACCCCACTCAGGTATCATTGAAAAACTCATCAGCTTAAATGTTAACCCATACATCACAAGATGGGTTGCAAACTGGCTGAGTGACAGAACCCACAGGGTCAGAGTTGCTGGCGCCATGTCAGACTCAAAGCCTGTCACAAGTGGTGTACCACAGGGCTCAGTCCTGGGCCCACTCTTGTTTGGCATCTACTTTTCCGAAGTACAAGCAAACACAGGAGGGTTATGGCTGACAAAGTTTGCAGATGACTGCAAACTGGGCGCCATAGTAGAAAACACATCTGACACAGATATCCTTCAGAAGGGTCTCACAGAAATGGATAACTGGTGCCAGAGCCATGGCCTAAAGTTAAATGCCAAAATGCATAGTCATACCCTTCGGGAAAAACAAGGTTACCTAGCTACCAAATAGGTGGCAATCCACTGAGCACGGAAGAAGTTATCAGGGACCTGGGGACCCAGGTTGATAGTAGTCTGTCATTCGACACCCATGTAGCTAAAGTAGTTAGGAAGACCTTCTACATTGCCCACCTTATCATGAAGGGATTCTCATCTAGATCAAGGGAGGTCATAGTCTCCCTATACTCATCACTCATCAGACCAATGATTGAGTACAATGCCCCATTCGGAATGTATCTGACCCGACACTTGCAGCAGCTGGAGAGGCCACAAAGTTCCTCACCAAAAGGATAAAGGGTCTCAAACATCTGTCCTATGCTGCCCGACTGAAAGAACTCCAGCTCTATTCAGTCGCCTACCGCTTGCTCAGAGGTGACCTTTACCTAACATACAAGGCCATGTCAAACCCAGATTTGATGAATATGCTTCACCTCAAAAAATCTAGATCCATCAGAGCCACAAGGGCGAGAGACTTAAACCTCGACATGGCTATTAATAGGACGTGCTGGAGGGATAGATTCATCACCCAAAGACTCCCTATGCTGTGGAATAAAATCCCGGTATATGTGAGGCAGAGCACCTCGCTGACCTTGTTCAAGAGAAATCTTGACCAATGGATGGGAGATCGCAGATATACCCCAGGGATTACCTCAGTGTCACTGCTCGACAGAGGCACAGCAAAATAATGGGTATAGTTCCCCATACTAAAGGGGTGGCGTAAGCCACAAAACTATGGGCTAGGCTTGTAAATGCCCTCGGGCAGATAGCCTAGTATGAACCTATGAACCTATGAACCTATAGTATAGCACAATATGTACATACTGCGGTAGTGGTGCTGCGGTAGCATTGTCGCCTCACAGTAAGACGTTGTGCTGTTCGATTCTCAGCTAGAGCGTCTTCTGTATGGAGACATGCGTGAATGGGCGTACCTTTGTTGAAGGTTGTGCATCAGGGCCAGCAACTTGACATGTAAAAATCTACTGCCAATCATTAGCGGACTGGAGTTCCACTGTGGCGACCCCTAACCGGGAAAAGCCAAAAGACACAACAACAACATAGCACAATATGTACATGAAATGTTTGATAAGAAAAGAAGGTAGTGAAAAAAATACAGACAGTAAAAGAGTTAACAGAAAGAGATCATAAAGAGTTTGGAAAAGGAGATTTTTATAAATGAGCTTGATAAAGTAATAGAACAAGTAATATAGATTCGCCTGCAGGCCAGATAGAATAGGGTATGAAATGTATAAAAATTTAAACGATTAGCGAAAAATATTTTTTAAAGATTTTGAATGAATAGTTAAATGAAGGTTTAATGTATAAAGGATTATGTAATGGCAGACTTAAATTCATATGGAAGAAACAAGAGAGAAGAGAATTAAAAAACTGCAGATGATAGTACTGAATAGTAATGATTATATGATCTTTATGGAAATAATACAAAAGAAATAGATTTTAAACTTAAATGGGAAATATTATGGACGATAGGATATATAGTATAAAGGTGAAGAGTTGTCAAGAATTATTAATGAAGTTAAAGAAATTGTGGATGATATTATGAACAGAAAGAAGAAGGGAAAATCATGATATAAACCATTTTTAATAAGGCATTTGTCACCTTTGGGCATCAAATCTTACGGATACTAATGAAAGAATATAAGTGCGAAAGTTAGGAAAGCAAAGAAGGGCATATGAAGAGTGGTGTAAGACAGGGATGTCCAGCGAGTTGCATACTCTTTGCATTCGTTGTGAATGTGAGAGTTTGTGAAATAAATAACAAAATGAAGGCGGCAGGGTATATAACACCTGAAGGACAAAGAATTCCAGTTCTATTAACATAAGCAAATGATATTATAATAATTACAACAAACAAAATGTGGCTAAAAGAAGTAATATTTTGCACAAATGAGTGTTTAGAGATGACAGGGGTGGCTTTAAATGAAGAGAAAAGTAAAGGTTTAGGTGATATAGTAAAGATTGGAGGTATATATTTTACAATGAATGAAATTTCTGTTTTAGGTTTAAAATTTTGGAATAAAGATGTACTCCAAAACAATAATAACTTACCCAGGTAACCATTTCCACTTCCACATCTCTTCTTTCTATTTTCTCTGCAGTTCTGTTTTTCTCTCCTCCAGCTATTCTCTACATATTCTATTAGCTTTCCTGCATCACCCCTTCTACCCCAATATAAACCACCTGTATCTCTCATTATTCTACAGCCTGGAATCTCACTATAAGCACACTTATCTGATTCCTCATATTCTTGCCAGTGATTACAATTACCATGCAAATATGTTATTTATAATTTGTTGACTGGGAAAGTCCGACTAGGACAGAACCTATTTTCAGCGGAGGCCTAGGGAAAAATGCTCCCGATGCATGTCTTTGGATTGTAGGAGGAAACTGGAGTACCCAAAGGAATCCCACATGAATGCAGGGAGAACATGCAAACTCTGCACAGAAGGCAACCCAGCTGAGAATCTAACTGGAGAACCTCTCGCTGTGAGGTGACAATGTTAACTGCTGCATCACTGCGCCACCCAAATAAATAAACAAGCAAACAAACAAACAAACAAATAAATAAATGAATGAATGCGGACTAAAGATGTAAGTACAATTCAATGGGGAAAAATTATACAAGAAACAAATCAAGCTTGTCTTTTCTGGAGCCCATGTAAATTATCATTCAGAAAAAAGGCTTATTTAACAAATTCAGAACTGATGGTAAAATGCCATACTTAGCAAGTGTACTTATGTTGCCAACAGTATTTGAAAAGGAATTGAGATAGTTTTTCATTTATAGGGGGTTCTAGATTAAATAAAGTAAAAAGAAGAGTTTTGTATTTAAATAAAGAAGAAGGAGGTTTAGGGTTAATTAATTGTAAAACTGTATAAATATGAGTATGGTAATTTTTTTTCCAAAAAGGATTTTAATGATTCTTTTTCATTAACAACAAACATAACACATAATGAAATTGGTTTGTATATTCAGGATAAATGAAACATGAAATCATAAAACTATTTGCACTCTGTACAAAAAAGATGCCACTCATTGGTATATATGCATATACAGGTATCTAAATATATATGTATACATACATACATACATATATATACATACATACATACGCATAGAATAATACAAAGATAGAGACAAAGCTTACATTGATATCATGTCCTGTTGATATCTTTAAAATTTGTGTAGAGAAATGTGGGTATCACTGAATCTTTTGAATAATTCTTTGAGATTAGGTTCTAGTTTAGGCTAAAATTAAGTTAAAAACTTGTTCCCAAGTTTCAATGTTATTGTCTTTTTTCCGACCTGCATCAATTATCATTTTGTGAGCTAACAAATGTTTTATAGCCATTTTCTTGAATCCTTCCCATGTGAGCATTAGTCTATCTATTCATTTAGATGCTATATAGAGTTTAATTAGTGAAAATAGTGTAATTAGTGTATTGATTTGGATTTTGGTTAGATTTGAGGTTGTAATATGTAGAAGTGTAAACTCCCATGTCAGTGTTGCCTTTTCATAGCCTATTTTTTGCAACTGAAGTTTTAGGGAGTTCCACAATTTGTATATGCATTTGCAGCTCCAGAATATATGCACTAAATCTGCTTCTTGCATCTCACAGTATGGGCAGAATTGTGAGTTGGAGGAGTTAACTTTGTGTAATATGGTAGGAGTGAAGTAAGCATTATTGTAAATCATAAGTTGAGTGTATGTTAATTTTTTTTAATTGTATTACTTTAGAGGATAATTCCATCGCAAGGGACAACTGCTGTTCCGTTAGGGATGGGTTATTTCTAAGCCAATATTTTGAAAGTAGATTATTTTGATATTTAATGCCATTTATCATTTCATATGTATTCGAAAGCATTTTATTGCCAGATAGCATGATCATTTTTTTTAACATTTGTTAACCGGGTATAGTAAAATAAGAGTCCAGGTATAGTAAAAAAAAAACCTCCATAGTGCCTTTTTTAGGCAAGGCTCAAAAGTCAAACCCACCTCCATAAACAGCACAATTAACAAAAGACTGAGGGTTATGCTACTCAATGCCAGGAGTTTAGATCTCAAAATGCATGCGCTCGAAGCACTCCTCAGTATGGAGAACGTCAACATATGTGCAGTAACTGAAACCTGGTTCAAAGCTCCAGAGAGCACCCCAGCACTACCGGGCTACAACTCATGTCACACATTTTGGCCACAGAACACGGACCGAAACAAAAAAGGAGGGGTGTATCCATATTCATCAAGGATACCTACACCTCCAGGTTAGTGGCACAGCATGATACCTCTGAGATCATCCATGTGCAACTAACATCAGGCAAATCTGCAATGCAAATTGTGGCCTGCTACAGATCACCATCCATGACCCAGGAAAACCACTCCACCTTTCTGGAGATACTGGGAAACATGAAGGTCCTACTGAATACCCTGATATTGGGCGATTTCAATTACCCTACCATTCACTCGGAAAACTACTTGAGTACAAACTCCCAGGCCCAGCACTTCCTGGAATTCATCAACTCAAACACCCTGGATCAGCTGGTAAACTCCCCTACCAGAGGTGAAAACATATTGGACCTGGTCGTCATCAACATGGGCGACAGGTGTTCCACACCAGAGGTCAACCAGTCACTTGTTAGATCAGGCCATAAACTAATCACTCTGGATGTCCACACCACACCACCACCCCCAACTAAGGAAACCACAGTAAAAAACTTTTCTAAAGCAAACTTCACCATATTTAAGACAGAGGTGGTAAGTTTCACAGCCCCCACACTGAAGCATAATGCTGCCCAAGATGCAGAAACCTTTACAAATGCACTTTATGAGCACCTACAAGGATGCATGGATTGTGCCATCCCTAGCAAAACCAAGACTCACTCCTCTAAGAGAAGAAAACCAGTTTGGTGGACCCCTGCCATAAACAGGCTATACAATAGAAGGAGGAATCTAGTTCAGAAAAAAAGCAAATCCCAGGAAGGAAAGAAATCCCTGATCAGTATCAGTAAGAAACTAAGGTCCCTCATGAAATCATCCAAGGCTAACTTCGAAAGAAAAATAGCCAAGGATTCAAAAGATAACCACAAAGCCTTCTTTAGCTATGCTAAGAATCTAAGTGGCAACTCGCAGATATGCACTTTACTAGTGCAAAATAGCACAAAATATACTGAACCTACTGATATTGCCAACATCCTGGCAGATAGATTCAGTGCAAACTTCACCCCCTCTCACCTCCAAAAGGGCCTACAACAATACCGGAAAAGTGTAGTGTCCCAAAAATCACAGATGCACTGGTGTAAACAACCCTTTCAAAAGCCACAAAACACAGTGTCAATGGGACCTGATGGTGTCCCAGGCTGCGTCTTGCATGAACTACAGAACAAACTAACCCCCCACCTAAACACGCTGTTCAGCCTTGGCCTCTCCACAGGCTATGTGCCATAGAATGGCACACAGCAATGGTTATTCCTCTCCACAAAGGAGGGGCCACAACTGACCCTGGTAACTATCGCCCCATAAGACTGACTAGCCAGGTCTGCAAGGCTATGGAGCGCATCATCATGGAACTCATTAACAAAGACATTGGGAACCTTCAAACACTTGACCCAACCCCATTTGGCTTTGTTAAGGGCAGATCACACCTACTAAACCTGGTTGACTTCTTCAAGACAGTCACCAAGGCCATAGATGAGGGAAAGCTGGTTCACACAGCCTCCCATGACCTCGCCAAGGCTTTTGACACCATTCCCCACTCAGGTATTACTGAAAATCTCACCAGCCTGAACATAAATCCCTACGTCATGAGCTGGGTTGCCAACTGGCTTACAGACAGAACTCACACGGTAAGAATAGAGGGCTCCAGGTCTGACCCTAAACCAGTCACAAGTGGTGTAGCGCAAGGCTCGGTCCTGGGACCCCTACTGTTCAGCATATACTTCTCAGAGGTACAGGCAAACACAGGAGGACTATTGCTAACCAAGTTTGCCTATGACAGCAAACTGGGTGCCATGATTGACTTTCCGGCTGACATGGACATCCTCCAAAAGGGCCTTACTGAAACTGACACCTGGTGTCAAAGTCATGGCCTCAAGCTAAATGCCAAAAAATGCATAGTCATCCCACTTGGGAAAAACAAAACACCCACGAATTACCACATAGGTGGCAGCCAATACAGAAAAGGTAATAAGAGATCTGGGGACCCAGGTAGATAGTAATCTCTCCTTTGACAATCATCTTGCCAAAGTAGTTAGGAAATCCTTCTATGTGGCCCATCTAATTACTAAAGGGTTCACATCTAGAAATAAAAAGGTTATAGTGTCCCTCTATTCGTCACTCATTAGACCCATCATACAGTACAATGCCCTATTTGGGATGTACCTCACAAGACACTTCCAACACCTGGAAAGACCACAAAAATACCTCACCAAGAGGATTACTGGCCTCAAACATATGTCCTTTGCAGCCCAACTGAAAAAACTCTGGCTGTACTCAGTGGCATATCGCTTACTCAGAGGTGATCTCTACCTGACTTACAAAGCCATGTCCAACTCAGAATTGATGGACATGCTCCACCTAAAGAAATCCAAGTCTCTGCGAGTCATGCGCTCTAGTGAGCTAAATCTCGCCACAACAATAAATAGAACATGCTGGAGGGATATATTCCTGTTACAGAGACTTCCCATGCTTTGGAACAAAATTCCAAATTACGTCAGGCAGAGCCCCTCACTAACACTCTTCAAGAGAAAGCTTGACGAGTGGATGGGTAGCAGAAAATACACCCCTGGGATCACTTCATTGGCTCTGCTTGACAGAGGATCAGCTAGTTAATCAATGGGGTGGTAAAAGCTGACACACTTTGGCTAGGCTTATAAATGCCCTCGGGCAGATAGCCTAGTACCTACCTATGAACCTATAAATGTAGAAGTAAAATATTACCAAGAAAACTATTCTTGAGGAAAATAAAAATTGATGATATAGAAAAAAATAGAAACGTATGGTGTACGAACGTAATGATAAAACATTACTATGTAAAACCATGGGAAAATCTAACAGATGAAAAAATCAAACCTATAAAAGAAAGAAGCAAATGGTATAATCAGAAAGTACAATATCAAGATTTTTTTGTGGGGATTGGTAATAGATAAATTGCCAGTAAAAGGAAATATGCCATATAAAAAGAAAACTGATATAATATGTTTACATTGTCAAGAAAACGAAACTATGGAACATGTGATTTTGAAATGTAAAACATTAAAAATGTTATGGGGAAAACTATGTAAAGAAGATTTTTTGAAGATGTAAAAGAAGTGGATAAAATAAATATAAATATAGATATAATTAAATATGGAAAATATAAATAAAAAAGAATAGATAAAAACGCCAAAAAAGAGTGGGTAGGTGCTTGTGTAATTACAAACAGCATTTGCTACTATTTAACCTGTTTGGGGAGAATGTTTAAACAACTCTGAAGACGCCTTTGGATTACTTGCCGAAAGCGCTTAATTGTTTGAATTGCAAGTATTTCAGATTGCAATAAACGGTTAATTGCACTGGTTTTGGTAATTGTTTTTATTTTTTTCTAAATAGATAAAAACTTATTTTATGTCATACGGGTTATATGGAATGAAAGAATAAATGAACTTATGTTTAATGGTGAATGGATTTTAGCAACAATATTAAGTAAAATCAGATGGTGGTTATTGAAAAAACAGTGGGGGTCTAATAAGGATGGAAATTTAGCATGATTGTAAAGGGAATTATGAATATATGTTTGTACATATGTAAATAGTTTGTAAATAATAGTTATTTTGTATGTAAATAAAGGACCCCTACTCTTTTTGATAGCTGCTGTGAGCTACCAACAATTGATGTAGATGGGACCTCAGTTTAACATCTAGACCAAAAGATGACACACTCAGGAGTGCAGCAACCTCCCTTATGCTGTACTGGATTGGCAGCAATTTATTTACCTGGTGGGAATAGAACTCGAAGCCTTCTGAACTCAAAGCCTTCTGTACTAAATGAGAGTGTGCTACCTGTTGTGCCACTAACACAGCTATATTTATGTTGTCATATTATTAGTCTGGGCCTTCTTTAACATGCTTACTATACTTTTTTGCTGTTTTCACTACTAACTTGTATGGTTTATATTGAGATGGAAGTGTTCCTTAATATCTGATCTGCTATACACAGATCAATTTCAGTTTATAAAAAACTATACAGAGGTTTGGTCCACTGATTTAATCATTAATGTTAACAACCAACCACTACAAACACTAGCAACAAACTCTTTCATTTCTTGTTGTGTTTTCATTCCACAACATATACAGCAACTCCATTACAATACATAAATTCTGGAAAAAGATTAGATTTCTATTTCTATTATATCTCTGGTATTGAATGAATGCAGACATTGACACCTGTGGTTTATTTGGGACATAACTATTTTGTAACCAATTTGAGAAATCAGCCCTATTTAGACTTTGCATGCCTTTGCTGGTACTGCATTTTTAACTACGATGATGATAACATGGAGGTTTCTTAGTGAATACGATGTTCTAAATACTGACTCCTTACGATGTTCTAAATATTGACTCCTTACGATGTTCTAAATACTGACTCACTGGCTGTATCACACAGATATTTACTAAACATTTCAGCTGATCACTGAAGCTAAAATTCAAACACAGGATCTGAAAATAACCATAGAATCCCAGCTAGATATCTCAGTCTTGTTAACAGTAATGGACTGATTTCACCCAGCACCAGCACATCTCATTCCTGCAGTTATTTGCCTCTTCCAAGCTTCCACAACTGAGCTTATAAAAGTAGGACATTTTTCTTATTGCACTGTCTTGCCAGCTTTGAACTATAATTAGATGTCCTTGGGAATTTTCCTCTGCATTATTAAAGGTTCCCACCATCTTCATATTCTTGTTCACTACTGTAACATGTGCATATGTGTCATTCTTATCCATATGTTCTAAGGAGCTTCAACCAGCAATCCAGGGTTTGATTCCCTCCGCATCCATTTGTGCATCATGTGACTCTGTAAGTAAATCATTTAACTAGACTGTGCTTCTGGCTCCCAGTTAAGAAATGAATAAAATAACATGGACCCTCTAACATTTCTTAAATATTCTTCAATGGCGTTTCATGTGAGTGCTGCATCATTTCAGAATATGCTGTTTGCACCTAGGTTGAAATCAACTCATGGCAAGACCCCATAGGCTTTCTGTAGCATATTATAGAAGCTGCCTGCCAGACCTTTATTCTGCATAGGTACTGCTGCCCAGTGTTCCTCAGCCAAGTTTCAAACCCAGGTCTATGTGTAGGTAATCCTCTGCCTTAACCACTGTGTTATCAGGCCAGGATGGATGGGTGTTCGAAAGACATGCATAAATGGGCGTGCCTTTGTTGAAGGTTGAACGTCGAGCTGGCACTTCGGCATTTGTGAAAATCGACTGCCAATCATTAGCAGACCGGAGTTCCACTGTGGCGACCCCCAACCAGGAAAAGCCGAAAGACAACAACAACATTATACTAGTAGGCGTACAAACTCCCAATACCCACCCACCAGTGGTGTCTACAGCACTGAATACAATGTACTAACTCAGTAGTTTGTTACATTGTTACATGATAGATAATGTTAGTCTTGCTAAAAACAGGTTTTCAATAACAGCAGAAAATACTGATGGCAATTAAATCATGTTATAATGGAGTTCTATGTGTAAGAGCAGGTCTACCTCATAATAAGAATAGGTAAAATAAATATGATATCTAAAAGAGGCACTAGACGAGAAGTCTAACAAAACAATACAAATAAAGTGAATACACTGCAGCTCTTCAACTGAAAAATGAAACAGAAGAACTGTTTTAATGGCATTTGGAAATAAGAGCATATATGGCTACAGAGGAAAAGAATAAAAGAACGACATTATGAAGAAGCACGTTCTGTGCTACCTGCAAGATGTTCACACTACACAGCCAATCCACACAGGACTTCTGTGCCATTTCTGTGCATAACCAGTGACAGCATATTATGAAAGTTGATATTCTGCTGTCTGTAGACTTGTAATTTAGCAGTAGAGTCCTAGCTTTAACATTTATTTATTTAGTTACCTTGTTTACTGGAGTAATATACTAATTATATCAGAGCATTTGTAGGCACAGCCTGGGTGAAGAAATTCATAAAAAATAAAACAGAACAAATTCACATAGAGTAATCACAGAAAGTAAATAATCCCATCATATATGGTTGAAACAGCCTGTAAACATTATGAACAGAAGAGAAAAAGCAAATGTGAATTAATTTTAGTAGTAAATATGTCAGGGAAGCAGCACATGAGAACAGAGGGTCAAAGTTGGAATGATGCAGATAAGGAGGGGGTTAGATTTTGTGTCCAGTGGAAAAGCACTTGCACTCAGATTTTTGATGGAAGTGTCCTTTATGCTGAGCTCTGGATATTGAGAAAGTGGAGATTTATTTTTGTGAGAGGGAGGGATTGCCAGCATCTGATCTAGAATGGAGAAGGAGTGATCGGTACAGTGCAGTTTGGTTTGGGTGACTGGAGCGAGGGAGTTTTTGTTTTCAGAAAACTATAGAGTGGATCTGTTGGGATTATATTAGATCATCGAAATGGCTGAATTTCGAATGATATAATATCAAACCCAATATCTCGAATGCTGAAAAAAGCGAAGCTGCACAAAACCGAATTCTTTCCTAGGGAAAGAATTTGGTTGGCCATTGTTGTGGCTTCACTGTTTTCAAGGATGTGGTGGAAAGTTACGAGTTGGGTTAAGGTAAGTGCGTGATTGTGCAGACGTTCAGGTAAGGGTGTGGGTTGGGTGAGTTAGGGTTAGGGCACGGGTCAGGTAAGTGTGAGATTGTGATGGACGTTAGGGTTAGGAGTGGATTAAGTGAGTTAGGATTAGGGCGCAGGTGAGGTGAGTGTGCAATAGTGACAGAATTTGGGTTAGCGGTGGATTAAGTGAGTTAGGGTTAGGGCGCGGATGAGGTGAGTATGCGATAGTGAGAATTTGGGGTTAGGGGTGGGTTAAGTGAGTTAGGGTTAGGGTGCGGGTGAGGTGAGTGTGCGATAGTGATGGACCTTAGGGATAGGGTTTGGGTTAAGGTAAGTGGATAGAGAGTAGTATATGTGCAGTGTAGTGTAGGGTTAGATGTAGCTTTTAAGTGTATGTGTGTGGATTACTGCTTTTTTGTGTGCTTGTGGTGTGTGTGTGTGCGTGTGTGTGTGTGTGTGTTTCTCAGAACAGCAAATTTTTTCCCGTTTTGAGGTTTCAATATTGTTAGGGTTCGGGTTTTGCAGTTCGACATTACAGCATTCACTAATGAGCCATTTCAGTGATCTAATATAGACCCGATCTGTTTTCTACAAGGTTAAAAGAGAAGGGGAAAATTAGACTTCCACCTGAAAATGTTAGTTAGATTTTGCATTAATTTATAGACATTTATTTTTAGAAATATTCAGTCATGAAAATATCACAGAACAAAGCTGACAGCAGAAGTCCTCCACACCAAAGTATAATATCTTACTAATAATATAACACATCCTGACCCAGCAGAAAGGAACATGGAACCACTGATGTCAATCTTTTCAACATCAGGTTATCAGCAGTGCTCCGACAGACATCCAAGAAAGAAAGCAAGCTTTCTGTCAACAGCAGATCTGAAAAATGTGTATAAAAACTCATGATAAGAAAAAGTAATGAAACATGATATATTTGCTTTAAATACATGGAGTTATTTTTAAAATATAGATATAAATCTTCTGTTTTAAACACCAGTACAATGTAGTACAACAGAAGAATTCTCTGCATTCCGGTGCCTTTCTGTTCACTTTCATTACTATTCATCAAGTCATGATGGCGATCATAAAAACAAACAAAAAACAGTGATAGTCACAAAATAAATTAAAAAAAAATACTGATGCTGGTAAGACAATGTGATAAAAATCTTCATGCTAAAAGAATCTTTTAAACTTATCAATAGTGAAAATATGGCTAAAAACAAATGACAGCCATACGGACACAAGCACAAGCCTTACTGACCTTTGTGGAGTAGTAGAGCATTCACAAATCAGACATTTGTTTAGCACTTGCAAGCAGGAACAAGAAAAACAAATAAAAAGCTTGACTTGCAAAAGGCTAATGCAGGGGTAGAACTGCTGAAGTGTAGACATTGCTTGTAAAGTTTCCAAAATGAATCACAATGAGGAGGAGGAGCTTTGCCACTATGAATAATCCTATAACAAGTCTTTTTGGTGACCTTTCAACTGATTTTTTTTAGTTGACTACTCTTTCTAAACTTAATGTTTGTGATTCATTTTACCTTTCCACTCATACCAATGAATAAATCATATACCAGGAGTTACCTTGAGAGAGGTCCTGCTGTGTTTACTTTTTAGTACATCTCATTTGAATAAGCACCTCTTATTAGAAGATAATTTTTCTGTGTGGTCCTATTTAAGTTACCTGTGCTAAGATGTTTGACTGATTGTTGGAAAAACATGAAATATATTTTTGTTAATAAACTTGCAAATACAATTATGATCATGAAATTCCTAAGTGCATTCCTTTTCTATTTGGCAGGGAAACATTCGTAGATTGCGTCTAATTTTACATGCTGATGAGCCACCATCTAAACCGGATGACAGCAAACCACGAAAAGCTGAAACAGTAAGTGTGCCAGTATTATTGCATAGTAAAATTAATTCTCAGCTTTAATTTTAATTATGAAATGTAGAATATTCCTCACCAGACTGTATACATGTGATATGTAACTTTCTGCAGGTGTAAATGCATTGTGTCTGTTACAATGTATAGGTGTATATTCTGCATGTAACACACAGATCAAACGTATAATAATGTATTTTGCTATTTTAGAGATAATAGGTAGCAACACACTACTGTCTTGACCATGCTGAATGACATTATGTACCTTGGGGCTACCTTCTAATAACAATATTTTCTGGTTTAAATTGTTGTTTTGCTCTGTTTATCCCTAGTTTAGTTGTGTATGCCTAAATTATCAAACCATTTGCAAAACTCACTGTATATTATTGACAAAATGGCAGTTTGCTACAGTGCTACAATCTACTGTGTGAAACTTTACATTCCTGTTGTATCAGTGGTGTAACATTGTACAGTGGTGCTGTCTGTAGAGCAGTGCTATTTGTGCACTGTTGTTATGTAACTGACTTAAACATTAACATTGTTTTTCACCTTTTTGTTGGAGTCATGGCTGAACAGTCCATGCATATAACTGTATATCTACCCAAGGGGTAGGAGGTTGGCATAATGCTTAAGGTGCTTACCTTAAAAGACACAAGGTTTTGATTCTCACACAGGGTAATTGGCTAGGCTTAAAAAGGCCCATAAGGGTAGTAGCCTAGTACTAATCTACAAAGCTATAAACAAACAAATAGCACATAAATAGATAAATCAATTACCATTTAGAAGTGCAACACCTAATGCTGTGAGTCCTGATGCCTCAAAAAAGTAACTGCAATTCAGGCCAATTAAAGCAAATACCAAAACTCACTGTCACACCTTTAAAGTCCATCGGATATGGATATATAAATCTCAGTTCTGTCTTTCAAAGTCAGGAAATTATTAGAGGGCTGCCACCTTGAGGTTAGTTTATAATCCCCATATTAACTCCCTAGGATTACTTTTACAGTTCATGGAATTCTAAAGGCACAGACATCTTCAGCTGCTTTGCATATATTTTACTACATCATGGGTCATATACACTTTAAGGCATCATACCCTGCAGCACTGTGCTTTAAAAGCTGACAGGGTAACTGCACAGACATCTTCAGCTGCTTTGCATGTATTTTACTATATCATGGGTCATATACACTTTAAGGCATCATACCCTGCAGCACTGTGCTTTAAAAGCTGACAGGGTACCTGCACAGACATCTTCAGCTGCTTTGCATGTATTTTACTATATCATGGGTCATATACACTTTAAGGCATCATACCCTGCAGCACTGTGCTTTAAAAGCTGACAGGGTAACTGCACAGACATCTTCAGCTGCTTTGCATGTATTTTACTATATCATGGGTCATATACACTTTAAGGCATCATACCCTGCAGCACTGTGCTTTAAAAGCTGACAGGGTAACTGCAGAGTACTTAGACAGATACCAAACGTTAGCATAGCAATCATCTCTGGACATAAAGGATTGCATCCTGAGTTGGTTGTAATCTTCCAAAAAACAGAGTGTAATACCATAGACAGTACAGAAACACTGCTTACAAACTGCTCCATTATCATGGATGCAGTAATTAGGTGTTTGGATGCAACAAATGACCTGATACAAGACCAATGCTGGCCTTTGAAAAATTTGCAGGATGTATTGATTGATGATCATAAGCAAACAGTAAACAAACAGCAACAAAATTACCCATTCTAAAGACTTAAACCTTGTCTGTGATATAAATAGGACCTGCTGGAGAGACAGGTATGTATCCCAGAGATTATACCATCTCTTGGAACAGGCTTCCCATCCAAGTGAAGCAGAGTTCCTCCCTCACCCAATTCAAGTGAAAGCTGGACAATTGAATGGGGAACAGGAAATTCATCCCTGGCTTGGCACCTATGTCTCGAATGGACACAGGCAACCTGTAAATGTTTCATCTCCCAGGCCCCTGTTTACACGTATCAAGGGTATCAGAACTTATCAGAGACTTGGGATGCATGGCTAGGCTATTAGCCTAGTAATCGCCTATGAAATAGATTCCCCACAATGTTTCTTGAAGCCTTTTGCCTGCCTGTGCATCTTCAATATAGTATTTTCAAGTTCTTCTGCATATATTGCAGTTGTGTTATGAGTTCCAGATTGCTGAAGCTAACGTCTCTCTCCATGCAGTCCAGAAATCAGCTTTGTATTGCTACTGCTGTCCTGTATTGTAACAAGTGCCTCAGGTTCCATGGCATTGTGGGTACAAGATGTAGCCAGTAATCACCCTTTGGATCAAGTTGCTTAAAATATGTAATAATAGATGAATAAAGACATGTATATATACATATTATCTCGTGGCTTTTTTACTGTCTAATATGATGTCTTACATATTTCCCATGTATTATCTGACATCTAGGGTTTGCATATTTGTTCTATTCACCTCATGAATTGTCAGTTATTCTTCTGACATGATAATACATTCCTTTTGTTCCTAAGGTATCTTAAGTCAGCCCTGTAGTGTCCACCTTCACAAAAATGATAGCACATTCAAAAAAAAAATAGAGATCCCTGTGTTCTCATACATTGTGACACACACAATACTAAATGACACAACACCATAAACCAGTCATCTTGGATAGTGTGTATCATCGACTCAAATTCCAACATCTTCCAACTAAATCCTAAGAGCGTATATTGATTTTTGTTCTTCAAGCGATTGTTAACTGTATTAGGAAGCTCATGACCTTCTGCCCAGAATGCAAACAAATTTCTTACTGAAGTCATTGTATGTTCTGTCTTCATCTTGGTCTTAGCCATAGTAGGTTTAACCAAAGCCTAACAAATCAGTTTGTAAAGTCCATGAAATTTGCAAGCAAAATCTACCCTCCATAAAGCCATGCTGAGCTAAAGCTAGCTTTCACGTATGAGCACAATCTTCATAAAAAGGCTGTGGTACATGTCACTCACTACGTTTACCTGTAATAGACATTACATCTGCAAGTCACTACATTTACCTGTAACAGACATTACATCTGCACATCACTACATTTACCTGTAATAGACATTACATCTGCAAGTCACTTCATTTACCTGTAATAGACATTGCATCTACAAGTCATTATAGTTACCTGTAATAGACATTACATCTGCAAGTCACTACATTTACCTGTAACAGACATTACATCTGCAAGTCACTACATTTACCTGTAATAGACATTACATCTGCACATCACTTCATTTACCTGTAATAGACATTGCATCTACAAGTCACTATAGTTACCTGTAATAGACATTACATCTGCAAGTCACTTCATTTACCTGTAATAGACATTGCATCTACAAGTCACTATAGTTACCTGTAATAGACATTACATCTACAAGTCACTATAGTTACCTGTAATAGACATTACATCTACAAGTCACTACATTTACCTGTAATAGACATTGCATCTACAAGTCACTATAGTTACCTGTAATAGACATTACATCTACAAGTCACTACATTTACCTGTAATAGACATTGCATCTACAAGTCACTTCATTTACCTGTAATAGACATTGCATCTACAAGTCACAATAGTTACCTGTAATAGACATTACATCTGCAAGTCTATAACTGTTGACTCAGTATCTCCTTCTTGTAAATGGTCAGCATACAACTTCTTTTGAACATTATGAACAATCTCCATCCTCCAAAAGGGTCTCACTGAGACGGATTCC
The DNA here is from genome assembly GCF_019279795.1 of Protopterus annectens. NCBI lineage: Eukaryota > Metazoa > Chordata > Ceratodontiformes > Protopteridae > Protopterus > Protopterus annectens. Next base: position 444,436,508 of record NC_056740.1, read on the forward strand.
TGGTGTCAAAATCATGGCCTCAAGCTAAATGCCAAAAAGTGCATAGTTATCCCCTTTGGAAAAAACAAAGTACCCACAAACTACCACATAGGTGGTAGTCCCCTAAATATGGAAGACATAATAAGGGATCTGGGGACCCAAATAGATAGTAATCTCACCTTTGATAATCCCATTGCCAAAGTGGTTAGAAAATCCTTCTATGTGGCCCACCTAATCACAAAAGGGTTCGCATCCAGATCAAAAGAGGTCATTGTGCCCCTCTACTCATCACTCATCAGACCCATCATTGAGTACAATGCCCCATTTGGGATGTACCTTACAAGACACCTGCAACAGCTGGAAAGACCACAGAAGTACCTCACCAAGAGGATCACTGGCCTCAAACTGATGCTCTATGCTGCTTGACTGATGAAACTCCAGCTGTAGTCGGTTGCATACTGCCTACTCAGAAGTGATCTCTGCCTGACATACAAGGCCATGTCCAACCCAGAATTGATGGACATGTGCCACCTAAAGAAAACCTTATCTCCTCGAGCCACACCCTCTAGGGAGCTAAACCTCACCACAACAATAAATAAGACGTGTTGGAGGGATATATTCCTGTCCCAGAGACTTCCCATGCTTTGGAACAAGATTCCAATCTACATTAGGCAGAGCTCCTCGTTAACACTCTTCAAAAGAAACCTTGACGAGTGGATGGGAAACAGAAAGTTTACCCCGGGATCACTTCAGTGGCTCTGCTGGACAGAGGCACAGGGAGCTAATCTAAGGGGGTGGAAAAAGCCAACACATTATGGCTAGGCTTATAAATGCCTTCTGGCAGATAGCCTAGTACCTACCTATGAACCTATAAGTTGTTGTTGTTGTTGTTGTGTCTTTTGACTTTTCCCGGTTAGGGGTCGCCACAGCGGAACTCCGGTCCGCTAATGATTGGCAGTAGATTTTTACATGCCGAGTTGCCAGCTCTGATGTACAACCTTCAACGAAGGTACGCCCATTCACACATGTCTCCCACACAGAAGATGATTTAGCTGAGAATCAAACAGGACAATGTCTTACTGTGAGGCGACAAAGCTACCGCAGCACCACCACCGCAGTAGTACAAATTAAAAACATATCTAGTAATTAGATTAAAGAGTCCTAAGTTAAAAAAGATAGGATATGTGGACTTATTTCAGGAGCCATAGTACAACAAGTTTTAACAAAGTCTCCGTAATTATGACTTGTGTTATTTTTGGAAGTATGGACTTGGTGTAGTAAGGCTATCATAAAATGTAAACAATGATTTAATAAAGAGAAGAAAGATTATCAGTAGCAGATCTACTGTGAGCTTGGGTTCTATGGTGCATTCATTGCTATTCAATAAACAGCATATAGCGTGAACCATCTTAGGTTGGCTGTTGGCATGTTTTAAAAATAACTTATTGCTTGAATACTTGAAAAGCTGATATTCATATACAGATCTAAAATTCATAATGCTATTTCAGTTTACTGGAAATTTGCTCCAGTGTGACCTTTTATACATGAGTAAGACATTTTGTAAACATCTGGGAGTTATGTCTCTTAACCTAAGGAATTTGTATAGCTCATGATTCCACTATGGTGCTTTATTATTTTTAAATTTCTTTCTCAAAATGGCTTCCTATGAGTTGTCATTGCCTGTCCAGATTTTCTTGTAAAGATAGTGCATGTCAGAATACAGTCCTTGATATTTAATGGTCAGTGTAACAGTGATGTACATGTGCTTGCAGATGGCCGATTTTCTTTGTTGATCCACTTATCCATTTGTCTATATTTTCAGTTCACAGCATACCTTCTTCCCTATAGGAGTTAATTCATGCAACATAGGAATAACAGGACAAATATATAGTGCATAGCAAAGAGGTCAAGCTGTTAGCAGTGTTAATTAACCCAGTGATGTGATGCAGTCTGATTACAGTCGGTTATGGCAAGCTCCACATCACTCTGGATATGGATTTCAGCTTGACTATATGGGCTGAAAAAAAAGAGAAGGAGCATTTGTTATTGCATGAGCTGCCCTGTAAATGTTAACAAGGGCATTACAGTACTCCCATTTGTTCATTTTTTCTACAACTTATCTGAAGATTAAAGTATTTCAAGCTGCAGGAGAATCAACCATCCAAGCATGTTAAGAACCTTAATTCACAATTCATTTTGAATTTTGCATATCTCCATGAGAACTTTTACTTCTTACATTATCACTCCCACATTAACATAATCTGTAAAAAACAAGTCTAATTTGTTCCTGTTTTTGCACACAAGAGCAAACTTAACTGGTCTAGTGATGGATAGGCACCGGGGTTATTTGCAATTTATTTTATGCTACATCTCTGTTCTGTACCTTATTCTCCACACAATTTGACCTGATCTAATTTCTCTTTATTCTTATATTGACAGCATTCTCTGTTACTGTTAACCACTGCCTTTGTATGCCTTGTTAAAGAATCTCTGCCTGGACTGTTGTGTCCGAAATGCAAGTGTTAGTGGCAAGTTCCTTGATAATGCATCAAAGAGCAGTCAGAGGTCATCATACCTAAAACTATCAAAGTTCTGCACAGGTGAATTGCTTGCTCACTGTCAAGCTAAGAATAAAACAAGAACACCTGTACTGTTGGGCTGTCAGTTATTTTGGTTATGTGATCATTGGTGGAGTGTATTTTAACTGGAGGGAAAGACAATCCACTAGTCAAATCAGAAAATTAACTCTGCGGGCTTAGGGAAAGTTGACCATGTAACCACATTCTCAGGAAATTATTTTAAAAGTATAATTCGATGAGCAGTGCAAATCGAGCTTTTGTTCTATTTTCTTATATTACAAATAAGAGAGTCCAACCCATAGCGATCTGCTATTCACAATTTAACCAATATGCCATAATATGTGCAATATTGTGAGCGGTCTATTAATTGATTGCTTTTGCATTAGCATCTCCTTTGTGATCGAATTTCAAAAGCCCTATTCCATTCATTACCCTAACCCCAATTGCCACCCCCTTACTCCAAATGTAATCCATCCTAACTCTACCCACAGTTCTGTTCTATCCAATAGCTTGTCCATATTTAGATCCAGGCGTCCATCTAATACCAGCATATTTCCTGCATTCTCTACACTGCACTTTAACCTTAACGCTTTAATTCTCTACACTGCACTTTAACCTTAACGCTTTAGTTCAGTTATATATCTCATTATTTTGTATCACTCACTAAATTATCCTCTCTTCACACTTCCTATTCCTCAGCCCTATCCTGTAGCGCCACATCCACTACGCCTACCCAATATCTCATTCAGCTTAACCCTGCAGCTTTACACGATCTCTTGCTATCTGTATAGTAGCACCTTTACCTAACAATACACCAAATGCACCAGTCCCACAACTCCTTAGATTTACAGTCCTCATGACACTCACAATTTGTATATCATACCACTGTCAGCTCTGTCTCTTTAGTCTCGCAAGACCTGCCATGCAAGATCTTAAGCATCACCACAAAGTCCTTCCCTGATACCTCTCCTGCCCTATGCCAAACTACACATATTGAATTTCTCAAAACCAAGAGCACAGGCCTGACCTTTATTGAAAAATGGGGGCCAACCATCCCAAACCAAGACCAGAACAAACCCTAGATCATACGCCTCTCTTCCTCAGTTAGGTCAATCAAACCTCCCAAGTCAAACAGATATATATGTCATAAATGTTAATCTTAGAAGTATCCTCAATAAAGTTACTGAAATCATATAAGACACTGGCCTTTTGGGTCTATATTATATTATCAAAAAGACAAGTCAGAGAACATCACTTACATCGAAAAGGCCATTCAGCGAACTGTTCATAATGAGATTGCAGCACAGTGAAGATCAGAAGATTTGCCCTTTCCTCACTGTAGTGCAATCTCAGAGTTGGTATATATAATTAGCGTGGGCGAATTCAACGAATGGCATTTTCGATGACCTGTCTTTTCAATAATATAATATAGACCCTTGATTTTTATGAAAAGCAGTGACATCCATCCCAGCCCTAGACCAGAACAATTACCATCAGCTCCTAATGTATCATCCACCTCTCTTCCCCAATTAGGTCAGTTAAATCTCTCAAACCAAACAGAAATACATCTCATAAAAGCTAATTGTAGACATACTGTCAATAAAATTACCAAAGACCACACCTTTATGCCTTTTTACCCCCCCAAACCTCCTCATGTCCACAAAACCCTGGGTGAATCTAGGCACAATAGATGAAGAAGTCTTGGATCTAGGCTTTAATGCAATCAGGAAAGACCGAATAAACAAGAAGGCAGGTGATGTTGCCATTCTCTATAAAAATATTCTAGAACTCTCCATATCACACAGCTATACTAACATTTGCTTGTGCTCATCATTCTGCTAAAACGTAACACCCATAAAAGCCTCACCATTACTGGAATGTACATACCTCTGGCAAAAACATTCCTGACCTAGAAGATATCCTTTCATGGGTCTTATCCAATATGGAACTAGAAACAATTGCACTGTGGGATGTCAACACTGATTGGCAAACAATAAACACAGATAACCCATCCAATACAGTATATGTGTATAGTTTCTCTCAGCTAATTAATACATTAACAAGATTTTATAAAACCACATCCAGGGAATCTACTCTTGATTGGTTTCTCACATCCTCACCTGGGAAAATTGTGTCCTTTGCCACACTGCCAGACAGTCCCAGTGATCAACTCTTAACTTATGTCATTCATCAATAAGATCAAACCCATAAACTCTATCAGTATAAAGCAGTCTGGAATCTTATTAATTTCCACACTGAATTTTAATCACTAGCCTAAAACAGTTCAATTGGACTGAATTCAAAAACATTTCCACTGGAAAAATACTGTTGACAATTTAAAGAAAACACTTTATTAGCATTCTGAGCATGTATGCACCTGTTAGAATAAAAATAGTTAAAGCTAATCTTGCTCCTTGGCTAACTAGTACAAATAAACAACTCATGACCTGTAAGAGATAAGGTATGGTAAACATAACAATTTAGCAAAACTTGGCAATTTATTTATTTATTTACTTATTTGTTTATTTGTTTTTGTTTACCAGATTAGTGCAGTGGTCACTACTTGACCGATTTTAGGTTCAGCATGGGTAAAATACAAAACATTTTACAAAGAAAAAATGCTAAAATGTAAGCAATAACACAGGACTCCAAACTAGTTACATAGAAAAAAATGTATATGTACATACTAGTGACCAAACAGACTATAATGTACAATATATACATTAGTTTCCAAAGCGGGTCAACCTTCAGTAAATCTAAGAGAGGAGAAGGGACTTGGAGAGGAGATAGGGACAGTGTATTGGGTATATGTCCTGTGTTGATGCATGAGCATTTGGCTTGGACAAAGAAGTGTTTTTTGACTGACATTCTGGATTTATAAGTGTTGAGTTCCTTTAGATCACTGGGGAGAGCTTGCCAAAGAGTAGGTGCCCAAGAGAAGAAAGTATGTGCAGTGTTGTGTACTTTGGTTTTAGGGGTAATTTGAGTTGGTGTAGCTTGTCCATAGACTCTCAGGTCGTATGAGGATTTTTTCTTTTCATTAAGTCTAGCTGCGAAGGGAATGAATGTCTGGAGCTGGAGTTGTTTGCAGAGCTGGGATCCTAACAGTAGGTTAGATCTTTGTTTTATGGGTAGTCATTTGGCTTTTTCTAGGCTGATATGGTGATGATCACAGAGGTGAGTTTGTAATGAATTGGAAAATGGTGTTAGAGATTGTCTATAGCTTGGTGTGTTTTTATTTTTTTCTTGGAGGCAGATGTGAAAAATGGGAAGGCCATATGCAGAGTGAGAAAAGATAACTCCTTTGCTGATGGCTGCTCTGGCTGTTTGAGATAGAAAAGGGGAGATCTTTTTGGCCTAGAAGAGAAGGGCTTTAGTTTTGGTCTGATTCTGTCTATAGACTAATCTTAGGTATCAGAAGGTTGATACTGTTTCTGCGGAATAGTTGTATAAGTCACAGATAGTTAGAGAGTCAGGTACTTGTACGTGGTGAATTTTAAGTGGAGTTCTGATCTTGGAGGGGGTGAAAAATACTTTATAATTAAATAATACATATTATAGAAATATAAACAGTTAAATATATATATTACAGGACTCTATATATCTAAGGAACCTTACCAAGCATTGCGTATAGTGTGACAAGAAACATTATATCAACTTCCAAAATTCTCAATATTCCAGTCCCAAAACTTTCTGGGCATCTATCAACAAACTCTTAAACCACAGGAATCCCAAACTACCCCATTTATATTTGATACATCCAAAACTGTTGATAAACACTTTAACCTGCACTTTATTAATTCCATTACCACTTTGGTAAAAAAACAAAGCTACTGGCAACCTGCAGCTTCCATCCCAAATTGCCACCACATATAATACTTGCTCCTTTTCTCTTGTATGCATATCACAAATCAAAAACGCATCTGTTTGGGGATAAACTCTTGGCCACAGGGCCATTAGCCTAGTAACCTCCTAAGATCCTATGATAAAGCTTAATAACAACTTTAGCACCAGACTAACTGCCTACAATACATTAGAATTGCTGCAAATATTTTAGCCTATCCTGTTTCTATATTAATCAACTGCTCAATCCAAGATAAATATGTTCCTATACTATGGAAGAAATCCTTCGTTGTACCACTGGATAACGTTCCTAGGCTTGTAGGAGGGCATATCCTTCTATTAGGAAAGGAGGACAAATCATTGACCTAACAAGCTACAGACCAATAGCAGTTCTATCTTCCCTTTCAGAAGTTTTATAAAGGTGTATTCACAGTCAATTTCTTGGCTGTGTTACTGCCAACTACTCACATGTAGACAGCATTTAAACTCAAACAGAGTACATCTACTGCTTCAGTGAGCTTTCCTGACATAATTAACCATTACAGAAATTCTAACTTTTTAACCTCTGTACTATTTACTTATCGAAAGCCTTTGATGTGGTCAGTCACCAAATCCTTCAAGCAAACCTTCATCCTGACGACTGGCAGAGTCCTCTTGATATTGTTTCATAGCTATCTATCAAAGAGGGTACAGGCTGTGAAAGAGCAAAATGACACTTCCTCCTTCCTTCCTGTGTTTGTTGGTGCTTCCCAAAGATTCATAATAAGTTCTCTTTTGTTCAATTTGTTTATCAGTGATCTACATACAGCTGACAAACATGCCTCCATTATACAATAGGCCAAAGAATTAACTATAATCTGTGCAGCCAAGACCCTATCCTAGCCATGCTGCATGAACTTACTCAACAATCCTTTTCCTCAGTCAGACCTTGGTTAGATATCTCTCAACTCTTATTAAATGCTAAAAAGAAGATGCTGTTACTATTCAACTGGCTACTCGTAAAAACCTTTTCACAAAAACTTCGGTTAATGCTAATAACACCAACACTGAACTGGTTATACATGCCAAGCTTCTGAGTATGATCAAAGATGAGCATATGAAGTGGGATCATAACATTCACCAATAGTGAAAAAATCACCAAAAGGGAGGCTGCCTATACAGGGTAAAACCATACCATTCGAATGCAACCAGAAAATAGAGTGACAGCCTACCTGATTCCCACCCTGCTATACTCCTCTCCCATTTTGACTAATCTAAACCCTTTGCTAACAGCCAAACATGAGAAATTTTATAATAAGGTGGCAAAATTTGCAACCAACCGACACCACAGATCCCACCATTACCTCTCACTGAAGCAGTTAAACTGCCTTGAACTAACTAACACACGTACCTATTCTTTTCTAGCGATAATTTACAAACTATTCCATAACCTTGAAAAATGCCCTTTTCTAAACAACATTATTCAGCCCTAATCTCTTAACAGGACCCTATGCTCCACTGAAAAATCTCCACTCTCCATAACCAAACCTAGTAACACTTGTGATAACCCCTAGTCTCAAATTATGTGGCTAGCAAATGGATTCCTGCCCCCTAATCAACTCCCTGAAGGGCTTTAAAATCAAACTCAATCAACATCTAATGAATAAATGGCTTTGTACAAGTGCATCCCCAGGTTGGAACCTCTAACCATTGAGTACTACATTAGAACTTGTTTTATCTCCTCTGTGACCTGGATTTATTCCTAGTTGTATTATTTCCTTCCAGGAATATCTATACATTATTTGCCTCCTTCACTACCTCAAGATGTTACCCTTATTTTCTCCTTAGCTTGTAGAAATTCACACTAATTGGATTAGTTTCTTTTTCTCCTGAATACTCATACCGTTTCTCTTTCCCTCATTAATTTCTTCCTATCTTTCTATTCAGCTGATTTGTCTTGTATATGTCCTTCTGTAGTCTCTACGGTAGAACATCTCCATGTTTAGGTTTTATAATACTTGGTAAACTGTTTTTCATGCCCATATATTGTAATGTAAGGGTTGGGAGGGTGGCCTAATGGTTAAGGTGTTTTCCTTATAAACACAAGGTTCAAGGTTTGACTCTCACAGGGGATAACTGGCTAGGCTTAAAATGGCTTGCAAGGGCAGTTAGCCCAGTACTAATCTACGAACCTATGTTTGAATTATTCCACATATTTCATTGCTGAAATTATGTAAAACTATTGCATGTACTCCATTTCTTACTGTAAATAACTAGTGTTTTAGTACCTCTCAAAATATTAGTGAAAAAATGGAGTAAGCCAAACATAACAGGGGTATCAAGGCCCAAAATTAGGGTCAGATTTTAAATATTGCTCTTATAAACTTTAAACATTGCTAGAATTGAAGGTGGTGTGTTAGCATGCATTTTCTGAAATGCAAATGCCTGTCATTAGGTTCATAGGATCATAGGTGTGTACTAGGCTAATGGCCCTGGAGCCTTTACAAGCCTAGCCCATAGAAGTGCCCTGGCATCATGCCACCCGACATTAGTTCCTAGTGCCTCTATCAAGTAGACCCACTGGGGTGATCCCCGTGGTGAACTTTCTATTTCCCATCCACTCATCAAGATTTCCCTTGAAGAGGGCCAGTAAGGTGCTCTGCTTAACATGTATGGGAAGTCTATTCCAGAGCATGGGCAGTCTCTGGGTTATGAACCTGTCCTTCCAGCATGTTCAGTTCATTGTGGTAATGAGACTGAGGTCTCTGGAGTGTGTGGTGTGGAGGGATTGGGATTTCTTTAGATGTAGCATTTCTAACAGAGCTGGGTCAGACATGGCTTTGTAAGTCAAGCAGAGATCGCCTCTTAGTAGACAATATGAGACAAAGAATAGCTGGAGTTTTTTGAGTCTGTCCATGTAGGACATGTATTTAAGGCCTAGGATCCTCTTCATGAGGTACGTTTGTGGCCTTTCCAGCTGTTGCATGTGTCTAGTGAAGTACATGCCAAATGGGGCATTATACTCAATGACTGGTCTAATGAGGGAAGAGTAGAGAGAGAGATGATGACCTCTTTCTTCCTGGATGCAAAACTCTTGGTAATGAGATGCGCCACATAGAAAGACTTTCTGACCACAGTGGCAATGTGGTGGTCGAAGGTGAGCTTGCTGTCAACCTGTGTCCCCAGATCTCTTATAACTCCTTCAGTGTTCAGTAGGCTCCCATCGATGTGGTAATTAGTAGGAACTGGGTTTTTCCCAAAGGGGATGATGACGCATTTTTGGCATTAAGCTTAAGGCTATGGTTTCGACACCAGTCATTGGTCTCAGTGAGGCCTTTCTGTAGGATGTCTACATCACTTGGGCAGTTAATAATGGCTCCCAGCTTGCTGTCGTCTGTGAACTTGGTCAGCCAGAGTTCCTCCGCATTGGTCTGGACTTCTGAGAAGTAGACGCCAAACAGGAGAGAAGCTAGGACCAATCCCTGTGGGCCTCCACTCATGACTGGTTGGCAGTCTGACTTGGAGTTTGCTACTTTCACACTGTGAGTTCTATCTGTGAGCCAATTTGCAACCCACCTAGTGATATAGGGGTTGATGTCTAGTTTGGTCAGTTTATCGATAATTCCTGAGTGGGGAATGGTATCAAAGGTCTTGGCCAGATCAAGGTAGGCTGTATGAGCTGCCTTGCCCTCATCCACAACTCTGGTGACAGACAAAAAGAAAGTCAGCCAGGTTGAGCAGGCATGATTTACCATTCACAAAACCAAACTGAGTGGGATCTAGAGTTTGGAAATTCCCTAGATCATAGATCATTGTTAATTAGGTCCATGATGATGTGCTCCATATTCTTACATATCAGACTCGTCAGGCTAATGGGGCGATAATTCCCAGAGTCTGTAGTCGCTCCCCCTTTATGGAGAGGGATGACTGTAGCAGTGGGCCATTCAGAAGGGACAAAGCCTGAAGTAAGGCTGTAATTGAACAGGGCACACAGATGTGGTGCCAGTTCACTTTGTAGTTCATGTAGAACACATCCAGGGATATTGTCGGGTTCCATGGAAGCTATATTCTTGGCCTTGAACAATGCAGCTTTAACCTGTGCTGCAGTAATGCAGGGTGCCTGGCATTCCTCTGGTATTGTGATTGGTCCTTTAGGGAGGGAGAGAGGGGTAAAGTTGGCATTGAATCTATCGGCCAGTATGTTGGCAATATCTGTTTGCTCAGTCTAGGAGGTACCATTGTGAAGTAACTCAGAGCAAACCTGGGTATTGCCATGGAGATTCTTGATATAACTATAGAAGGCTTTGTGGCTTTAGAGGTTTTGATGAGGGATCTCAACTTTTTGTTGAGGTTAATACAGGAGTTTTTCCAGTCTTGGGACTTCACCTTTTTCTGCAACAGTTTCTTTCTTCTGTTGTAGAGTTTATTAATGGCAGGGGACAACAAGACTGGCTTCCTATTTTTGGAGGAGAGTATCTTGGTTCTGTTGGGTATGGCTAGCTCCATGCATTTATGTACATGTTCGTACAGTGCATTGGTGTATGATTTGGCAATCATGCATCTATTTTCCATTGGCATGTGTGCCGTGAAGTTAGCCACCTCTGATTTTAGGAGCCAAAAGTCAGCTTTGGAGAAGTTTTTCATGGTGGTTACCTTTGCAGGGAGTGTGGGTGAAATGTGGATTTCCATGGTGATTAGTTTGTGGTTGGATCTTACCAGGGAGGAATTGACTATTGGTGTAGAGCAACGGTTGCCCATGTTAGTAATAATCAGGTCAAGGATGTTGCTTCCTCTAGTGGAGGTCAGAATGAGCTGGTGCAGGGCATTGGAATTGATGAATGTGGCTGGTATGACCCTGACCCCGAGTAGCATCCTGCCTTCACCAAGAATGATACCCCAGTATAAAGAAAAAATTATCAATTTCAACAATTGGCTAAGCTTCTGGTGTCATTCAAAGGGGATCCAATGTCTTTCAGCCTGGGACGACATGCTCGACAAGATGTGTTGCTTCGCAAGAGACGGCTTGCACCTGTCACCCCTAGGCTTTCAAATACTGACCAAGGGTCTTGCTGCCCCCATAGTGTCTTTTTTAGGCAAGCCTCAAAAGTCAAACCCACCTCCGTAAGCAGAACAATTAACAAAAAAACTGAGGGTAATGTTACTCAACGCCAGGAGTTTAAATCTCAAAATGCACATGCTCAAAGCACTGCTCAGTATGGAGAATGTTGACATCTGTGCAAACCTGGTTCAAGCTTCCAGAGAGCACCCCAGCACTATGGGGCTACAACTCATACCACACGTGTCGGCCGCAGAACATGGACCGAAACACAAAAGGAGTGGGTGTATCCATATTCATCAAGGATATCTACACCTCCAGGTTAGTGGCACAGCATGATACCTCTGAGATCATCCATGTGCAACTAACATCGGGCAAATCTGCAATTCAAATTGTGGCCTGCTACAGATCACGCTTCATGACCCAGGACCACCACTCCACCTTTCTAGAGACACTGGAAAACATGAAGCTCTACTGAACACCCTGATAATGGGTGATTTCAGTTACCCTACCATTCACTGGGAAAACTACTCGAGTACAAACCCCCAGGCCCAGCCCTTCCTGGAATTCATCAACTCAAATGCCCTGGATCAGCTGGTAAACTCCCCTACCAGAGGTGAAAACATATTTGACCTGGTCATCGCCAACATGGGTGACAGGTGTTCCACACCAGAGGTCAACCTGTCACTGGTTAGATCAGACCATAAACTAATCACTCTGGATGTCCACACCCCACCACCACCCCCAACTAAGGAAACCACAGTAAAAAACTTTTCTAAAGCAAACTTCCCCTTACTTAAGACAGATGTGGTAAGTTTCACAGCCCCCACGCTAAAGGATAATGCTGTCCAAGATGCAGAAATCTTTACAAATGCACTCTATTAGCACCTACAAGGATGCATGGATCATGCCATCCCTAGCAAAACCAAGACTCACTCCTCTAAGAGAAGGAAACCACTTTGGTGGACCCCTGCCATAAACAGGCTATACAATAGAAGGAGGAAACTAGTTAAAAAAAAAGCAAATCCCAAGAAGGAAAGAAATACCTGATCAGTATCAGTAAGAAACTAAGGTCCCTCATGATATCATCCAAGACTAACTTCGAAAGAAAAATAGCCAAGGACTCAAAAGATAACCACAAAGCCTTCTTTAGCTATGTTAAGAATCTAAGTGGCAACTCACAGATATGCACTGAACTAGTGCAAAATTGCACAAAATATACTGAACCTACTGATACTGCCAACATCCTGTCAGATAGATTCAGTGCAAACTTCACCCCCTCTCACCTCCAAAAGGGCCCACAACAATACCGGAAAATTGTACTGTCCCAAAAATCACAGACCCACAGGTGAAAACAGCCCTTTCAAAAGCCAAAAACACAGCGTAAATGGGACCAGATGGTGTCCCAGTCTGTGTCTTGCATGAACTACAGAACGAACTAACCACGCTGTTCAACCTCAGCCTCTCCACAGGCTACATGCCCATAGAATGGCGCACAGCAATGGTTATTCCTTTCCACAAAGTTGTGGCCATGACTGACCCTGGTAACTATCGCCCCATAAGCCTTACTAGCCTGGTCTGCAAGGCTATGGAGCACATAATCATGTAACTCATTAACAAAGACATTGGGAACCTCCAAACACTTGACCTGACCCAGTTCAGCTTTGTTAAGGGCAGATCATGCCTACTAAACCTGGTTGACTTCTTCAAGACAGACACCAAGGCCATAGATGAGGGAAAGGTGGTTCACACAGCCTACCTTGACCTCACCAAGGCTTTCGACACCATCCCCCACTCGGGTATTACAGAAAAACTCACTAGTCTGAACATAAACCCCTACGTAATGAGATGGGTTGCCAACTGGCTTACAGACAGAACTCACACAGTAAGAATAGTGGGCTCCAGGTCTGACTCTAAACCAGTCACAAGTGGTGTCCCGCAAGGTTCGGTACTGGGAACCCTACTGTTCGGCATATACTTCTCAGAAGTACAGGCAAACACAGGAGGACTATGGCTAACCAAGTTCGCTGATGACTGCAAACTGGGAGCCATAATTGACTCTCCAGCTGACATGGACATCCTCCAAAAGGGCTTTACTGAGACGGACAACTGGTGTCAAAGTCATGGCCTTGAGCTAAATGCCAAAAAATGCATAGTCATCCCGTTTGGGAAAAACAAAACACCCACAAATTACTACATAGGTGGCAGCCCCCTTAATACAGAAGAGGTAATAAGAGATCTGGGGACCCAGGTAGATAGTAATCTCTCCTTTGACAATCATATTGCCAAAGTAGTTAGGAAATCCTTCTATGTGGCCCATCTAATTACTAAAGGGTTTGCATCTAGAAATAAAAAGGTTATAGTGTCCCTCTAGTCATCACTCATTAGACCCATCATAGAGTACAATGCCCCATTTGGGATGTACCTCAGACACTTCCAACAGCTGGAAAGACCAGAAAAGTACCTCACCAAGAGGATTACTGGTCTCAAACATATGTCCTATGCAGCCCAACTGAAAAAACTCTGGCTGTACTCAGTGGCATATCGCTTACTCAGAGGTGATCTCTGCCTGACTTACAAAGCCATGTCCAACTCAGAATTGATGGACATGCTCTACCTAAAGAAATCCATGTCACTGTGAGTCATGTGCTCTAGTGAGCTAAATCTCACCACAACAATAAATACAACATGCTGGAGGGATAGATTCCTGTCACAGAGACTCCCACATGCTTTGGAACAAAATTCCAAATTACATCAGGCAGAGCCCCTCACTAACACTCTTCTAGAGAAACCTTGACGAGTGGATGGGTAACAGAAAATACACCCCTGGGATCACTTCATTGGCTGTGCTTGACAGAGGATCAGTTAATTAATCAATGGGGCAGTGAAAGCCGACACACTCTGGCTAGGCTTATAAATGCCCTCAGGCAGATAAACTAGTACCTACCTATGAACCTATGAATTCCAGGAAGCGTTGAGGCAGTGCATTGGTGCATGAGTAGTTTTCCCAGTTGATGGAGGGGTAGTTGAAGTCACCTAGTATGAGAGTGTTGTGTTGTGTTGGACCCTAATAGTTTCCAGGGTGCTTAGGAACATGGATTGAGGGTCTTGAGACATGGTTGGGGACCTATAGCAGGCTACGACCTGAATTGCTGTGTTACCCAATGTTAGTTGTACCTGAAGTATTTCAGATGCGTTATGCTGGGCTACTAGTCTGGAGGTGTGCATTTCCTTTATGAATATGGAGATACCACCACCTTTGGTGCTTCGGTCCATGTTCTGGGGCTGAAAGGTGTGGAATAAGTTATAACCTGGTAGTCCAGGGGTGCTTTCTGCTGCTTTAAATCAGGTCTCCGTTACAGCACAAATGTCTATGTTCTCCATTTTGAGGAGTACTTCGAGCAAGTGCATCTTGAGATTTAGACTTTTAGCATTAAGCAGCATGACCCTCAGATTGCACTTATTTATAGTTGTTACAGTGGTAATTTGGTCTTTGGAACATCACCTAAAAAGGCACTATAGGGGTGGCAAGAGCCTTAGTCAGTATCTGGAAACCCAGGGGTGACACATGCAGACCATCTCTGGCAAAGCATCAAGGTCTGTCAATCATGTCATCCCAAGCAGACAGATAATGGACTCCCTTAGAATGACACCAGAAACTTAGTCAATTGTTGAAGTCAATCATTTTCTGTTTGTACTGCAGTATCATTCTGGGTGATGGTAGGATGCTGCTCAGGGCTAGGGTCATACCTGCCTGGGCCACATAATCCAAGAGCTCCTTCATGTCTCTTCTCATGTAGTCCAGGGAGGTGTGTCTCGGGTAATTCACACCCACATGGACAGTGACAGAGTCATACTTGTACTTGTTGTGGAGTGACCTGAGTGCGTGTGTTATGTGTCGGATTCTGGCACCTGATAGACAGCTGACTGTTACCTTCTCCTTATTCAACCTAGTGAGTGGGACATCAGTGTGTCTCAGTATCGAGTCACCTATGATTAGTGTATTGGGCAAGCTGTTTTGCCTTAGGGGCTTAGGTTGAGGGGCACACTGTATAGGTGAGCTATGTGTCTTGTGGTTTGTGCTGTGTTGTGGTGGTTGAGTGCATTTCAGCTTTGGAGGTCTCTGCTGTTTGGGTAGATTTCTATTGAGAGCCTCCACAAAGGTGGGTGTGTGGTTTGTGTTTTTATGTGAGAGCTGTGATGGTGGGTGTTCTGAAGGGCTATGTGTTGTGGGTGGTGCAGGTGTTGACTTTTTCCTCTTGATCAGCTATTCTGGTCTTGGCTTGAGAGTGCATGGCTTCCAATTTGGATATATAAGTGCATTTCTCACAAGTCTGAGTGTTGGGAGGTAAGTGGAGAGGGTTGTCTGTGTACATGTTGCTACACTGCCTCAGAATGCCCAAGTTCACCAGGTTAATAGGAGAAAGCACAGGGAACTGACCTTTAGACATGCCAGGAGGGATGGTCATTATTACTAAGTACTGGAGCTGTTTCCTTATATACTCCTTTTACAGGAAAAATGTCACTCAAGATGTCTAAGTCTGTACAGAGCACTGCCAAGCAGTTGAGGGAAAACTAATACGTAGACCCTGAAAATTTAAGGATGAAGTATTTACGCAGATATTCGAAAGTTTAAAAGAAATCAAGCCATACTTACAGAAAAATAAAGAATTAGCTTGTCAAGAATGATAAAAAGAGGGAAGTCACATGACTGGCTACTGCCTGGCTGCTAATAATGCTGGTCTCAGCACAGATTCACTCTGTTGGGATACAACACTCTTTTGCTTCTTCTCTCACCAGAAGCAAAATGTTAACACCAATCCCAAGAAGAGAAGCAGGCCACTGCTTGTTTGATGATCCAATGTATTGGCCCAGATGATGCAAAGGTCTGTAGGCTTGTAGCCTTTTTCCTGGTAGATGCCTCGAATAGCAACCAGACCAATCAGGTACATTAAGCACAGACACTCACTCTCCAACCAAAAAGAGTCAGGAATCAATGCACTCTGCTCCTACTCTCACCAGGATCAGAATATAAGCACAAATTCCAGGCTGTCACTTGTAAAGCAATTATTAAGCTTTCTCGTGATCAGCAGTCTCCAGGAAATAATGTAACTGCACTCCTTCTCTCAAAAGGAGAAAACTGAAGCACTAATCGCAAGATGACTATTAAGAGGCAGAATGTGGGCTTTCCAATAACTGGTGGTCTTCCAATAGATGCTTAAAGATAAGATGAAAAAAATGGTTTATCCTAAACACTGCAGTGTGCACTAGAGGATTTAGATGTGAAAATAGGTAGCTTAAGTTTACCTGTCTAAAAAGTTAAGTTTTAGTGGAGAATCACCATTTTTAAAACAGCAAGATAGATTGAAAGGGGGTGATCACTATTGTATTCTGGTACTATGGAATACAGTAGAATGGCCAATAAATTTAAGTAGTTGAAGGGGAGTGATTTCACAAAATTATAATTTTGTGCTTACTCATACCAGCCAGTAAAAGCAGAGAGGAAATGAGATATATGGTCAAAATAACATAAGGGGCAGGCAACTAGAAAGACAGTTGTGTTTAAGAACACAATACTAACCGGGTGGGAGGGTGAGAAAAATTTCATCTGACTCACAAGAGAGAGCTGTGGTCTCTTTTCAAGTTTTAATATGCAGTTAAAAGCAACATACAAGTAAAACACAGTGTAAAGAAAACAAATCACAATATAGAAAATAGAAAAAGGCAATAAAGTAATACAAAATATAACAAATAAAAAGCAAACTAACCTTTCCCTCACAGCAAACTGTAGCAGAGTCTGGGTGAGCCTTTCCAGTATTTATTTCATTTATTTATTTTATTTTACATTTGTTAACCGGGGGTGTCTGGCTGAGCCGAAAAGGCCCTTTTTCAGCAGAGGTCCGGGGAGAAAAGCTTCACAAAGAAAAATTACAGATACATTTAGTTATTTAGACATAATCAGTATACACACAAATTACAAAAGACATGTTTCTACAGTGGTATGCTGCACATCAACAGTTACAGTGGAGAGAACAAACAAAAAAAATATTAATTTAAAAATAAAGGTAATTAATAGATTTGTGGTGTACAAGCTTAAATTTGGAACATAGGTAGAATACATACATAGTACACAGGTACAGTACATACATTGTAGATTAGCCAGTGTTTGCAAGTAAGATTGAAAACTATTATCAAGTACTCTAGGTTTAGTATGTGTACCTTATCCGCTTTCACTAGCCTGGGGAGCAATCATGGCACTGCCAACTTTGCTTGAGATGTTGCCTGATGAGGTCTTTAAAGGAGGCTTTGGATGATGTGTTTTGAATGCTAGTGGGGACAGAGTTCCATTTTTTAGCCACTGGACTACTATATAGCGCATCTCCAAAACTATTGTAGCTTTTGGTGACTTCTAGTAGTAGTTTGCTTGATGATCTAAGAGGCCTTTTGGCTGAGTGATGTTGTACTAGGTTTTTTAGGACAGGACACTTATTGGGGAGGTAATAGATCAAATGACAGAGGCAGAGTTCATTGTAGGTTAGGAGGTTGGGCAGATCAAGCCAGTGGAGCTGTCTCAAAGCAGTACAGTGATGAGTTTTATATGAGCAATTTGCAGCAAAGCGGACAATTCTGTTATAGCAGGCTTCCATTTTGCTTAGTTCAGTTTTGTTGAGATTAGTCAGAATGGGAGATGCATAGAGTAGGGTGGATAGAAGTTGGGATCAGGCAATGGCTGATCTTGTGTTGTTGGTAAGAAATGGTTTGATACAGTAGACTGATCACAGTTTGGCATGTACTTTTTTAATAGTTAAGTTGAGATGACTATCAAATTTTAGGTGGGAGTCTATGTTTATTCCCAGTAACTTAGCCTGTGCCACTGGAGTGATTGAAGTAGCATTTGTGGAGTAGATAGTGAATTGACTGTTATCAGTGTTTTTGTTAGAACTGCTTATAATCATAAGCTGAGTTTTCTTTGGATTGAGGATAAGTTGGGCTTTGGTAAGGTAGTTTTCAACGTCAGAGAATGCTAGTTGAGTTGTTTGCAGGAGGGTGGGAATGTTTTGTGCAGCACAGATTAAGGTAGTGTCATCTGCATACTGAATGATAGATGCATGCTGTGTGGAGGTATGGAGGTCATTTGTGAAGACTGTGAATAGTAGTGGTCCTAAGATAGAACCCTAGGGGACTCCTATAGTTATGGGCAGCTGAGGAGAGAGAGAATTTTCCCATTTCTCAGCTTGTTACCTGTCAGTTAAGTAGCTTTGGAACCAGGTAAGTGTGAAATTTGATAGGTGTTATTGGTTTAGTTTGTTTAGCAGGATTTGGTGTGAGACTGTGTCAAATGCTTTGGACATATCCAAAAAAAGAGTTGACACCTGTAGGCCTTCATTTCTGAGACAGTTTACTGTGTCTGTGAAGCAGAGGAGGGCTGTAGTGGTACTATGGGCAGGTCTGAAACCATGCTGAGTAGGTGACAGGATGTTGCTGTCTAGGAGATAGTTTAGCATCTGGGTATGGATGCATTTTTCTAGGATTTTGGCCAGGGGGGAGGGAAAAGCAATGGGTCTGTAGTTATTAAGTTCAGTGGAGGTCCTGCCTTTATGTATGGGTGTAACATAGGATATTTTCCAGAGTTTGGGCACATAGTTTTCAACAATTGATCTGTTTATGAGAGTGGAGACTGGGATAGCAATAGCATCTGCTGTGAGTTTCAAGAAATAGCTGGGGAGTAGGTTGGCTGCTGTTGATGAGGTTTTTAGTTTGGAGAGCATGCTTTTGATTGAAGTGGTGGAAACTGTTTTGAGGGTAAAGCTTGTATTAGTGTTATTTGTGTTGGGGGGTAGTGAGGAAGGAACTGTCCTGTGATACTAAGGATAGAATTAAGTTCACAAAGTGGGAGTTGAATTGTGTTTCTATGGGAACTTTAGTGTCAGGGGTGGTTGGTTTGGGGGTAGCCTTTTGGGTGGATTTTAGTAGCTGGTTTACATTTTTCCAAAATTTTTGGGGGTTGTGTTGGTATTTAGTTTATAATGTTGTGTAGTAGGATTTTTTTGTCCGGCCTAATGCATTTTTTTGCATGGTTGTGCAGTTCTTGGCACTTAGTTAGGCTTTGTGTTTCTTTGTTTTTTTTTATAGTAAAGCCAGGCAGTGTCTCTGGACTTGAGGATTTGTTTGATTTCTTTACTGAGCCAGGGGTTTGTAGAGATTTTGCGCAATGGAGCGACAGTGTCTAGGTGTTGTAGAAATGTTTTGTTGAAATATGCTGCAGCCTGGTCAAGTGGGAGGGTTTTTATGGGGGTCCAGTCACAGTTATAGAGTAAAGTGTTGAGGACCTCAGGAGAGAATTTTTTTGTGTTTCTAATGGATATATAGTTAGTGGTTTTCCATATTCTTGTTCTACTACATATGAAGGATATTATGTTGTGGTCACTTAAGGTGTCTGGGAGACTGCCTGTGTGAGGGTACAATGTGGGGTTGTTAGATAGGACCCAGTCAAGGATGGATTCCCTTTTAGATTTTTTATCACATCTAGTTGGAATTTGGACTAGCTGCTGGTAGCCATGGAGATTTATTAGATTACTTAGTGGTTTTGATATATAGGTGAACCAATCTAGGTTTTTGTGAATATGTGGAAGAACACCGGGATAAGAAGTCTTCAAGGCTAGCAGGTGTATTACCAGGTGGACTATAGATCACAATTGTGGTAATGACCTTTTTAGGGTGAAGTTGAAGTTGTGAGATGGGTATGGCCCAATTATTGGGGGAGGGGTAAGAGTTTGGTAATTGATGTACAGTTAAGATGGACTTGTACAGTAAGGCAGTTCCACCCCCTTTACGAAGTGATCTGTCTTGTCTAATGCTACTGTAGCCGGTAGGGAGAACTTCTGAGTTAGCTATGTTTTTATTTAGCCAGGTTTCTGCTAAAGCAACTATGTCTGGGGAGCTGTGTGCTATTGTGGTCCAGTAAAGCTCTGAAATGCTTTATTTTAGTAATGTTTGTGTACCTTGTTTCTGCATGCTTATTTATATATTCTACTCCTTTAAAAATGTTCATATTTTTCAAGCTTTTCTCCCCACGCTTTGCACAGATAGACTTTCCCCTTGTTAACAAATGTCACTACATACATCCATAAATAAATAATGTACAGCAAGATCCTGTAGTAGCATAGCTTGTTTGAGTCCGTGTTGGGCTGACATGCCTTATGTTTTGTAGCAGTACTTCCCAGTGGTCACACTTATCACATCAAGGCCTGTGCCTGTTGCATCTGGTACTTAATATGCCTGAATGTAAGGTTCCTACATCTCAGAGAATAGAGCAATTTTTCTTCAGAGCAACCTCTGTGGATGTGCACTTTTGCCCACTTTGCATCTCACAGCTGATCAGCTCAGAAGTTGGAAATGTCTGATTTCTATAAAGTTGATTATTCTGCGACAGATGCATATGCTCTGACAAGATGATTGCTTTGATTAGAACATGCAGCCTCATTATTGCTACCTTGGTACGCCTTACAAGTGCATGAAAATCAGAAGCAAATAAATGTACAAGGTAGTTTTGCTGCTACTTTGTTTTTCCTTTTAACCCTCCGCTTAAGTTATCTTTTAGCCTGTTTCTCTATCTATGGATCTATTCATTTCTCACCTTTTTTCTCAGGTCACTGAGGAAGGAAGTGAAAGACGTAGATTGTGGCCATCACTTGAAAGAACATGTTTTTTCCCTTTTTAAGGCCCTATCCTCACCACTGAATTCCAGATTTGTGTACTTATGAAATAAGGTCTGCTGCTGCATCTCAGTGATACATGCATGTTTGCACAAATCTGCCAACACCGTTCTATAATGAAAGTACTATTAGTCAAGGCAGATTACAAGTTTGGGCCTTCCATGACCTCCACCAGATGTTAGCTCTGTAGCAGAGCAGGTGTCCCTCCCACCCCTAAAAACTAGGGAGTAGGCATCAGTCACTCCCTTCCACCCTTCTGGGATACCTCTTCCAGCATTTGGGTTACGGATGAGTTAGGGGTTTTCTGTGTTCTAGGCAGGGCTTTGACCCTATATACCTTGTAGAATGTAGTTTTTTTGCTACTTCTTTATAGATTCTAGTAGATTCTATAGCTCTTCTGTTACAGTACAATTAAACAATATGCTGCAATGACTTAATATTAATTTGAAAGTGTTTTTGTATGTTATATTTGCATCTTTACTGCAGGTTTGCTCTACCCGAGTAATAAAGTAATACATAAAGTTGATATTTACTTGGGTTTGCCAGTGAGACATCTTTGAATGTGCTTTTACTAAATAGTTTTCCTTTTGAATCTTAGGCTCATGCTATAATTTGCTTTGAAATGTATCACTCAGTCTTTTTATCTGCTGTTTCTAAAGGAGTATGCAACATGGCCAGTAATGGAAGATTGTTAATTATTCTATGCTATGGTTTGATAGTTGGAAAGAAATGTAGTATCGAGTCACTGAAAATCTGGTTGACCTATAGATTAGTGGGGTCAGAGGGCAAAATGTATAAACAGGTAGATCAGTATGGGAAGAACATGCTTAAAAGAAACAACCCAAGTTTGATGTTTAGGCCCAGCACAAGATGCTTGCCATCTGAAGACATCACCACTGAAGTCTGATTATGCCCTTAGTTCTTTGAAAGTAACACAGAAGGAAATACATTGAACATATCATTGTAGTGCTTTTCTCTGAGAGCCAAGTCAAGTCAAGTCAATTACAAGAAATGGACTCTAAGAAGTGAAGTAACAGATTTTGGGGTGACCGTGAGATAGATACTTTTGCAGGATTTTTATTCCATAAAAAGCTCACTAGTTAGGAAATAATTGAACGTTCCATGTCTAGGGTCTGTCAGAGCAGGTAAGGCTATGAATTGTAGTCTAGGACTGGCCACTTGGATCTGTTGGGGAAACAGTGAACTTCTACGATATATGCAGGTTGTGGGGGCATCATGCAAGTTCTGTGTAGGGCATCTTTGATTGGCTCTTCAAGTTCCCTGGATCTCTGTGGGGTCTGAAGAGTGATGCCTTTATAAAATCTTATGCCATGAAACAGTTTTCATGTTAAATGATGCTTGTAAAAGCTCCATGTATTGTAACTGTCGGAATAATGCAAGTTTAAACATCACTGACTGTGTGCCTAGAAGTTGTTTGTTGAAAGTGATCATCCTAGGCAAATCACCTACTGTCCTAAATGGAAACTATCACTATAATATAATAAAGATTACTAAGGCTGGGACAGGATGTGAAAACATCTTTTTGCTCTGCTAGTCATCGGTAGGCAAATTCAGTTATCTAGGTAAAGCAGCTTTAACAAGTATACCATGGTATGCTATACACATTTCTGACCAATTGTAGTTGTTTAGTGAAATGTGTACCTGGAATTTATGGCTGCACCATTGTGTGAGCATGTGTATCTAAGTACAGAATTTCTTTCAGGTTGTGACTGTGTAGTTATTTTTGCATTTAAGACAAATTGCAACAGTATTAAAGCCAGTGTTTTGGAAAAGCACATCACTCCATGTCAGAAAATCAAGCTATTCATGTTTTACAAAAAAAAATCTTTACCTTGAATAATTATATCAGTCGTGCGTGCTTTAATTTCTTTTTCAAGAATAAGCATATTGACTTGTTAGTACCTCATTCTCTGAATGTCGGCAGATGTTACTTCTGTACCATTTATAGCATCAAATTAAAATGCCTTCTAACTGGGAAATAAACTAGTAATAGATGTATGTGTTTTGGACTGTGTCATCCTCTTTTTATTAAGTTAGCATTACATCATAGTGGGTGGGGCTGGCAATTAAAGTCCTGACATGTTTGGTAAACATGCGCAGGGTGGAGAGGCCTACATCTGACAATAACTTCTGTGTTTAGATTTTTTTTTTTTCCAGAAATGTCCTCCAGCAGCATGTCACCTGACTATAAGAGAATTCTGTGAATGTTTAGACTTACAAATAATTAACGGGGCTCAGTTAACTTGAAAGTTATAAAATACATAAATAAATAAATGTTTATCCTGAATTTAATCATTCATCAACCAGTCAAGTGAAATGATACCACCTTCATCTTCACTGGCTCGCATACTGGAGAGCTGACAAAGCTTGAGCAAAGCTACAACAACATTGCCTTATTTGAAGGCATTTGTGAGAACATAACCCATCAATGCAGCACAGCTCTCAAACTACAACTGATAAAAAAAAAAAAAAAAATTCCAAACCTACTCCACAAAAATCAAAAATTAATATAGAATTTAAAGTCTTATATCAACCTAAATCAGTTGCATCTATAACAAACCTCCTCCACTGGTATATACCAGACAAAAGTTTCACATTCTCAGCAGAAGCTTTTAGTTCAAACACTCAAAGCCTATGACAGCCACATCAAAGTTCTCTTCTCAGTAAACATATCCAAACTCTGGAGTAATATTCCAGCTACAATAAAACAAGCTGCAGATACCACGATTTTAAGACTAAATTAAAAACCCACTGAAGCAGCTTATGGCTGGATGCCTGTACTCTGACGGACTCCGAGCTACCTTTGATTCACAGCAGTCCTCGGCTCTGAATCTTCATATGCATTAGAAGAGGCATGAAAAAGTGCTGGGAAGATTTATTATAATTTACAATTACTTTATGTTATATTGTTAGTCAGCCACTGCTTTAATTAATCTCTTGCATTCTGAAGTTTTGTATTGTAATTAATTGTATGTGCTACATTCTAACTACTGTACTATAATTACCTGCCTGTGCTATACTCTAAACATTGTGCTATATTCCAAGCATTGCAACTGCCTGCACATTGCAGTGTGAATTTTTACCTGCTATGATTCTTATATTATTATTGTGGAGCTTTTTTTCCTGGGACCAGTCCAACTTTCCCGGTTAACAAAAACAATAAAATAAAATAAAATAAAATAAATGTGGTCTCTTGTCAACCAAGATCCAAGCCACACATTTGACATGCATGAACAGCCAATGAAGCAGCATGATGTAGAAGTGGGAGGAATCATTTGATGACATCATGATGATGTACACACTCCAAGCATCTTCAGGGCTGAAGCCCACATCATGAAGCTGTAAAGCAAAAACCTTGGCAAAGTCCTTGTGGAAGCAATGCCATTCTGTCACCGAAAAGTATAACAACCTTGTAATAAGTAACTCAGCCTCAGTGGTGCTATTAATATGGGAATGTAGTATTAGAAATATCAGCTAAAATACATTTCTTATAGATGTGATGCAATGCCAAGCTTTGCAGCTACACCATGTCCTTGTAGGTATCATTTTCTGTACTGGAAGATGAATATGGAGTATCTGTGCACTGTTCTATAGTTTTGGGCCCCTGTCACAGAGGGCTTCTCTTGTTTCCCATTGGGTAGTGTCTTGGTCTTACTTTAAGGATTATTATTATTTTTTAGATTTGTCAGTGAACTCTCGTGATTTATCTGAAAGTATTTCAATGTGACAACTGCAACAAAATTAAAGTGAAATACATTTTTTAAAGTTCAGTGAATCCTACTTTTTCATTGGGAACCTGATGAAATTGGAGGATCCCAGCATACTGAAATCCTGTAACAGTGATACCATGCAATTTTCTCCTATGCACAGCTTTTGTTCCTTCATCAGGTTATTCTTGTCTATTTGTTTCCAAGTATAACATCAGTATACAATCAAGCTTCAGACCTTTGATCATCACAATGCCTTAGAGTTCTACAGTTTACAGATTAATAGTTAGGTACTAGGCATGTAGTCCAAGAGATCAATTCATTAAGGAGCCTAGCCCAAATCCTCAGTTGCTCCAAAGCACTTTCTGGTTAAGTGACTTGCTCAAGATCACACAGGAGGCAAACGTAGGTAGCAAGACTCAAACCTTGTACACATGCAACAAGAAACGGCTCATTAACAAGTGAGAGCTTGAATCTTCTGTGTAAACTGGCAGAGATATACCCCGGTGTATCCCACTTCACTATTCACATTCTAGCTCACATGTAGGTGTCCATATTATTTTTTAATTATTGTAAGTTACTCTTCTAACCCATCAAAAATTGCTATTTGCAACTCCTGTTACAGTGAATGACGAATATACAACAGAAAATTATGCATTTTTCTGTATGGTACATCACATTCAATCAGTAATCTGTAATATGCTATGCATCACCTGTTTTTTGCTGATATGCTAGTCTAAATTAGTGTATTATTAGCTTTTTGTTTAAAAATTACTATTAGCTTCACTATAGTGAGGGATGAGATAAATCTGAATTCTTAATAATTCATGGGGCAAATCCAGAACAAAATAACTTTTTTTAGACTGTAATACACCTACAGCACCTTGAAGTCTGTACTGTTAATGATAAGAAAAAATTCTGAAAAGATATACTTCTGTAATTTAGTTACACATGTGCCCAAAAATTATATTTCTTTATTAAGAACATTGTTAAATGAATGAAGACTAAATTCCAAGGGGTGATATAGCTCTGTGCCTAAACTGTGCAGAGCCATGTGGACCCATCATTTAAAGGGAAATGCATACTCCTTAGGCATTATCTTTGTTCCCAGCACTAAATGTGAGAAGACACAACTTAAGAACTTGGATCATCTTAATTCTATAAAAATTCTATACAAAGACATGCATCTGGAGTGTTTCTCCCTGGGCCTCCTCTGAAAACTGGCTTGTTCCAAGTAGGACTTTCTCGGTAAACAAATGTTAAATAAATAATAAATAAATAGGAATTCTAATACTGATAAGGTTGAAATTTTGGAATATAACTTTTTTTTTTTAATTATAAATCGTGCTACTTTCAGATGTAAACAACTTCATCTCACTATGATCTTATATCATTGTTAAAAATAATAGTTTTGTGTAAGCTGTGTTATGGAAATATTGAAGAGTAAGCTGAAGCGGTACCAATTTCCCTTGTTGATACTCTATTACCACTGTTAAGGGAACATTTTGCAAAGCTTTAGGATTTTGGGTTAACTAGCAGATTTCTCTGAGCTTATTGTAGATCACCATGATATTATTTAACAACGGAACACAGAAATAGCCCACGTGAAGGGTGCCACATGCTTTCTGTTTGTATACATTGTAATTCTCCTCTGCAGCTACATTTACTTTCAGGCCTTCTCATAGGTTCAGAGGTAAGTACTAGGCTAGCTGCCCTTGCAGACCATTTTAAGCCTAGCCACTTACCTTTTTTGTGCCCAAAATAACTAATCCTATTTGGTTAGATATTGGCCTTACCCATCCCATTGTCCATAATTATATATTACTGCTAATGAGAATAACTGTGATCATACCATAAATGATTTGAGGGAACCCATGCATGGGATAAAACATTTAGGAGCTGCCTCTGTTTTTTAATAGTACAGGGGACAGTCCTGGAGAAAGTCTTCTGTTTCCCTTCCATAGATTTAAGTTGCACTTGAAAATGGATAAGGATTAGCTTTGTTTTATATGGATGGCGAGTCTATTCCACCACAGCAGTACCTTCTGCAAAATATGCCCGTCCTTCCAAACTGTTCTGTTGATGTTGCAGAAGAGGTTTAGATCCCTAGACTGATTATTTCTGATGCTGACTGGCTGATGTGCAGTAAATCCATCAGTAATGGGTTGGCGGATGCCTTGTAAGACAGACACAGGTCACTTTTTAGCAGTCTGTAGGACTAGCCAGACAGTCACACAAAGTGGTGATGGGTTTTCAAGCCCTCCAACAATCCCCCCCCAGCAACTGATGACATCTCCACTTCGATTAAAATTAAAAAAAATGAGGGGGGGGGGCAGGGAAGAAGATGAAATCATATATTTGCAATGATTCTGCTTTGATTAATTCAAATAATTATATTGGGCTTGAACTAGATGGAGAGTTTTTTACTCATAATGTCTTTAAAATATTCAATTACAGTCACATGGAATTAAACAAAACCATTTTTTGTTACTTGAAAGGGGTTTTAATTTTATTCCTAGTAACTGTATTGGGGTATCAGACATACTAATAGAACTAAAATTATACAAATTGAATTTGACTATTCATTTTAATACTAATACTAAAAGATTAAGGCATAGACAAGGAGGATATATGGTCTCAATGTAGAGTACTTTTAGGTCTCCAGTACATCCCCTAGTGAAAAGGCTTGCAAATAAGATATCCATAAACATCTTGAACCAAATTCTTATATCAGCCATTTCAATCTTTTTAAAGAGAAATGTGATTTATTTTACTCTTTGTCACATGATAAATCTATTCGAACTATGAAACCTGATAAGGGTGGAGATGTGGTACTATTGAATGCCATTGATTATATTGGTGAAATTTTTAGTCTATTGCAGGATTCTACTACTAACATCCCAGTATCAAAATATTAGATCAATATGGTTTATAAGATCATTGACTTGTGTCTGAATGACATGTTACATCAACACGTCATTGGCCTGTCAATACATAGTTTTTTGAAAAATACATCTATGCTTATCCCTATGATATTTGGAATACCTAAGGTACACAAACATATCTGAAAACCATCATTCCACCCTATAGTGGCAGCACAGGGATGAAAAATATATCCATTAGCAGCTTTAATAGACTGGACTTTGAACCCAGTATTTTTGGTCCATCAGCACCTGCTAAAAGATTCTTTGGAATTTCTCAGTAGATTGACCCCTGAATTATGGAATAAGAATATTGGTTTCTGGACTATTGATGTGGTAAATTTATTTACATCTATTCCTCATGATTGGAATTATTTAATAACGCTTTATTTACCTGTCCTTTTATTCTGAGTAAAGATATAAAGATAGTAACAACTTTTATGGAGGTAATTCTTTTGAATAATTTCATTTACTTTGAGGGGGGGACATATAAGCAATTCAAAGGTGCTGAAATGGGAGCAGAGTGTACCCCAGTTATGCCAACTTAGTTTTTTTAAGTTGGGAAAATAAATTTGTTTTTAAATCTGTTATCATCACTGTAAGGAGTATTTATGGTATTTGTACAATATTTATCATTTGGAATGGCCCTGAAGAGAGTTCTGAAGAATTCCTTATGTTCTTAAAAATGCAACTTAATTTTTGAATTTTACTTTTAATTTTAACAAGGAATCTATCAATTATTTGGACGCCACCATACAAAAGATCAAAGTAGGATTTGAATGTAATTTGTATCGTAAACCCACATTGTCTAACTCATATTTACCCTTTAACAGCTACCATCCACTTCATCTTAAAAAGAATGTGATTAAAGGACAGTTTGTGAGGTTAGCTACGATGGTGTCAACACAAGCTAGGTTTAAGGATGAGAAGTGTAGCTTAATTAATATGTTTTTGCAAAGGGGCTACCCATCCACTTTTAGAGACAGTATGTGTGAGGAGGTTACGTCAGGCTGGGGACACAGATATAAGCTCCTTTTAGGAGTGGGTCAACATTTAGAACCTTCCTGAGTTGAAACTAGTGACAAATTATGTGTAGAATCTAATAGGGAATCTAAAGTTAACTTTGAGCGAGCTATGGTGTTGAGGTATGGTGTTGGGTCTGATTTTGTTTGTAATATTATGAAAAATTGGTTTATGTTCAGGACCAGGGAAAATGTTCACAAATTACTGAGAAATAAGCCACATTATGTTTATAAAATTGGTTGTAATTTGAAAAAAAAAAAGGATTGAGAGGTATAGGTAGATTAAGAATGCAGGGAAAAGTGGGATATTTAAATATGAATGCTGACCCTATCATAAATACATTTTAGAAGTTACAACTATTACAATCAGAAGTTACCACAAGTTAACCTTATAGTATGCTAATTGTAATATGTATGTTTTAGTGTATATTGCAATATGTGCCGATTGTGAAGTCTTCTATTTCAGTAAGGCAGAGAGGGCACTCAAGAAAAAGGTATGCAAACATTATTATGACATTAAGAATGCTAATACAAAAATACTCTTTTCAAGCTCACTTTGGTTTGCAAAAAATTATAAAAGATTTGTTTTTGGCATCTTGGTAAAAAGGTATATGATTGGTGCAGCATGGGAAATCATCTTAGAGTACAAAGAACTGTTTTGGCAGTTATGCCTTTAATGCCACACCCTCACCTGGGATTAAAGATACTGTGACCATTACATCGGTCTTAAAATTAAGAGCTGCTAAATTCTAAAGAGTTATGATTCCCTTTAAATTTACTATCCAAGACCAAAAAGTAAACTGTTAATTTACGATTATACATTAGGTTTTTTAGTACCATTTAGTATTATTAGTATAGGATGAATTCTTCACATTAGTAACATTTGAGCTGCATCACGTGCTTTTTTATGCTTATTTTATATTTATTTTATATGTATTTTATATGGTTTAACATTTACTGTCAAATGTATTTTTGTTTTGTTTATGTTTGATTTATGTTTCATTGCAATATTTTTAAAAAAACTGGAGTTTTAATTTTGGTTTGGTACTCATTTCAAGTTAATTGTGTTATTATGAATAATTAAGTCACTACTCAGTTAAGTGGTTTTAATCTGTGATGTTGAATATAAATTGTTTCCAGCAATGTGTGCAAGTTCTGAAGAAGTCTCTTTTAACTATATGTGGGACAAAAGTGTCTATGTTTAAGTTTCAAACACTAAACATTTTTTTGTTGTTTTTATTAAATTAAAGTGTATTTTGTACAACTGGATGATATGGGCTTCAGCCTTGTCCTTTGCTTTGTGGTTTGTAAAACCTTTCTTTAGGTACTTATCAGTCTGTCGGACATTGAATATAGTGACAGAGCTTTTTGTCAGTCCATGTAGGACATGTTATTTAAACCTTGTATCCTTTTATTAAGGTATCTCTGGGAATGTTCCATTTGCTACATGTATCTGGACATACACATGCCAAAGGGGGTATTATTTACAATGATAGGCCTCATGATGGCTCACTTATGTTCTATGACTCTCAATGTGTGTATTTTGCATTTAATAGATATGGTCATTAATGAAAGTTTTACCACATGATAATGCTTTAAGTGCTTATTTATGTAACAAAAAAACATTCACTGCTTATTGGCGTTATTATACTGTACAATGTAATGTTTTTTGTCAGTTATAGTTGATTGGCTAGATTTCTTTGTTACTAGAATTTTCTATTTTTTGTGGTATTCAAAACTCACATTTGAGGTAGTTTGGACTTGTTTGAACCAAGTTCTGCTGAGGTGCATCATCTCTGGGACATTTTACAAAATTCCTGAGGCTCCAAAACCAGTCTAAGTGCTTTTTCATTTATTTTAACTTATTTTATTGCATTTGCACTTGCCTATTGTTTTTATCTTTGCCATATAGCTGATTTATCAAATTTGTACTGTTTAAAGCAATGTACTGATTAACTTTTTTATTTACTGCAATTCTTTTCTGTTTAACTGCATTTTACTGCATTTCATTATTGTTTAACTGTATTCTTTCCTAATGTATGTTCTGTTTTTGTCTGTAAGTGGCTAATCTGTGTTTTTCTGTGAGTCTTAACCCTTAAATTGAGTAGCATAGTTTGGATACAGGTTTGCTGCATCCAGAGCTGTTTATTTTCAACATCTGTGTTTCTGGCAACCATCTTGTGTTTGCCTTCTGTGTTTCTGGCATCCATCCTGTTGGCAGGGGCCTATCTTATCTGCTAGTGACAGTAGCAGGGCTACCAGGACCTTGTCTGGTACAGGCTGATTGGTAAAGAGAGCAGGGGCTAGCAGGATTGACTAGATTTCTGTGTTTCTAGAATCTTTTATTTTTTTTTGTGGTATTTAAACCCCCATGTTTGAGCTGGTTTGGGCTTCTTTGTGAGTCGTGCACCACAGCTGCACTGTTGTTAACCCATTGCAAGGTATTCCAGCTAGAATTTTTCCCTTAGCAGCACTTGTGTGATCACCTAGTAGTACTCATAGGTTCATAGGTGTGTACTAGGCTAGTGGCCCTGGAGCCTTTACAAACCTAGCCCATAGAAGTGCCCTGGCATCTTGCAGCCCGATGTTAGTTCCCAGCGTCTCTATCAAGTAGAGTCACTGGAGTGATCCCCGGGGTGAACTTTCTATTTCCCATCCACACATCAAGAATTCTCTTGAAGATGACCAGTGAGCTGTTCAGCTTGACATGTATGGGAAGTCTATTCCAGAACATGGGCAGTTTCTGGGTTATGAACCTGTCCCTCCAGCATGTTCTGTTGATTGTGGTAATGAGGTTGAGGTCTCTGGAGCATGTGATCTGGAGGGATTGGGATTTATTTAGATGTAGTATTTCTAAAAGAGCTCAGTCAAACATGACTTTGTAAGTCAAGTAGAGATTGCCACTTAGTAGATGATATGAGACAGAGAATAGCTGGACTTTTTTGAGTCTGTCCATGTAGGACATGTGTTTAAGGCCTAGGATCCTATTCGTGAGGTACTTTTGTGGCCTTTTGAGCTGTTGCATGTGTCTAGTGAGATACATGCCAAATGGGGCATTATACTCAATGACTGGCCTAATGAAGGAAGAGTAGAGAGAGATGATCACCTCTTTCTTGTTGGATGCAAAACCCTTGGTAAAGAGATGTGCCGCATAGAAGGACTTTCTGACCACAGTAGCAATGTGGTGGTCGAAGGAGAGGTTGCTGTCAAACTGTGTCCCCAGATCTCTTATAACACCTTCAGTGTTCAGTGGGCTCCCATTGATGTGGTAATTAGTGAGAAATTAGTTTTTTCTAAAGGGGATGACTACGCCTTTTTGGCATTAAGCTTAAGGCCATGGTTTTGAAACCAGTCATTGGTCTCAGTGAGGCCTTTCTGTAGGATGTCTACATCACTTGGGGAGTTAATAATGGCTCCCAGCTTGCAGTCGTCTGTGAAATTGGTCATCCAGAGTCCCTCTGTGTTGGCCTGGACTACTGAGAAGTAGATGCCAAACAGGAGAGGATCCAGGATCAATCCCTGTGGGACTCCACTCGTGACTGGTCAGCAGTCTGACTTGGAGTCCGCTACTTTCACCCTGTGGGTTCTATCTCTGAGCCAATTTGCAACCAACATAGTGATATAGGGGTTGATGCCTAGTTTGGAGAGCTTATCAATAATTCCTGAGTGGGGAATGGTATCAAAGGCCTTGGCCAGATCAAGGTAGACTGTATGAAATACTTTGTCCTCATCCATAGCTCTGGTG
Source organism: Protopterus annectens (assembly GCF_019279795.1). Lineage (NCBI taxonomy): Eukaryota > Metazoa > Chordata > Ceratodontiformes > Protopteridae > Protopterus > Protopterus annectens. The sequence goes on from NC_056740.1 coordinate 444,469,076, forward strand.
ACTGACTCAAAGAAGTCAACCAGGTTGAGCAGGCATGATCTACCTGTCACAAAACCAAATTGAGTAGGATCTAGAGTTTGGAGATTCCCTATGTCCTTGTTAATTAGGTCCATGATAATGCGGTTCATAGCCTTACATATCAGACTTGTCAGGCTAATGAGGCGATAATTCCCAGGGTCTGTATTCACTCCCCCTTTATGGATAGGGATGGCTGTAGCAGTGGGCCATTCAGTAGAGACAAAGCCTAAGGTGAGGCTTAGATTGAACAGGGCACAGAGATGTGGTGCCAGTTCACTTTGTAGTTCATGTAGAACACATCAGAGATATTGTTGGGGCCCATGGAAGCTGTGTTCTTAGCCTTGGACAATTCAGCTTTAACCTGTGCTGCAGTAATGATGGGTACCTGGCATTTCTCCGGTATTGTGATTGGTCCTTTGGGAGGGAGAGGGGGTAAAGTTGGCACTGAATCTGCCAGCCAGTATGTTGGCAATATCTGTTGGCTCAGTATAGGAGGTATCATTGTGCAGTAACTCAGAGCAAACCTGGGTCTTGCCATGGAGATTCTTGATATAACTATAGAAGGGATTTGTGGTTGTTTTTCTGTCTGCCGCAAGTCTGCCTTTGTAGCTGGCTTTAGAGGTTTTAATGAGGGATTTCAACTTTTTGTTGAGGCTAATAAGGGCATTTTTCCAGTCTTGGGACTTCACTTTTTTCTGTAACAGTTTCTTCCTTCTATTGTACAGTTTATTAATGACAGGGGACCACCAGGCTGGCTTCCTTGTTTTGGAGGAGAGCATCGTGTTTCTGTTGGGTATGGCTAGTTCCATGCATTTATGTATGTGCTTTTACAGTGCATTGATGTATGATTTGGCAGTTATGCATCTATTTTCCATTGACATGGGTGCTGTGAAGTTAGCCACCTCTGTTTTTAGGGGCCCAAAGTCAGCTTTGGAGAAGTTTTCCATGGTGGTTACTTTTGCGGGGGGTGTGGGGAGTGTGGGTGAGATGTGGATTTCCATGGTGATTAGTTTGTGGTCGGATCTAACCAGGGAGGAATTTACTATTGGTGTAGAGCAATGGTTGCCCATGTTAGTAATAACCAGGTCAAGGATGCTGCTTCCTCTAGTGGTGGTAAGAATGAGCTGGTCCAAGGCATCGGAATTGATGAATTCCAGGAAGCGTTGGGCCAGTGTATTGGTGCATGAAGAGTTTTTCCAGTTGATGGAGGGGTAGTTGAAGTCACCTAGTATGAAAGTGTTGGGTTTGACCCTAATAGTTTCCAGGGTGTTTACGAATGTGGAATGAGAGTCTTGGGACATGGTTTGGGACCTATAGCAGGCTACGACCTGAATCGCCGTCTTACCCAATGTTAGTCATACCTGAAGTATCTCAGATGCATTATGCTGGGCTACTAGTCTGGAGGTGTGCATATCCATTATGAATATGGAGACACCACCACCTTTGGAGCTTCATTCCATGTTCTGGGGCCAAAAGGTGTGGAATGAATTATAGCCTGGTAGTCCAGGGGTGCTTTCTTCTGCTTTCAACCAGGTCTCCGTTACAGCACAAATGTCAATGTTCTTCATTTTAAGGAGTGCTTCGAGCAAGTGGATCTTGAGATTTAGACTTCTAGCATTGAACAGTATGACCCTCAGATTGCATTTATTTATAGCTGTGACAGTGGTAGTTTGGCCTTTGGAACATCACATAAAAAAGGCACTATAGGGGTGGCAAGAGCCTTAGCCAGTATCCAGAAACCCAGGGGTGACAGATGCAGGACATCTCTGGCAAAGCATCGAGGTCTGTCAATCATGTCATCCCAAGCCTACAGATACTTGATCCCCTTAGAATGACACCAGAAACTTAGCCAATTGTTGAAATCAATCATTTTCTGCTTGTACCATGATATCATTCCGGGTGATGGTAGGATGCTGCTCAGGGCTAGGGTCATACCTGCCTAGGCCACATAATCTGAGAGCTCCTCAATGTCTCTTTTCATGTAGTCCAGGGAGGTGCATGTGACACCCGTGCCCTGGCCCAGCAAACAAGGAGCCTCAATCCTCACCACTAACACCAGTGAGGGGCATCTCATATAGGAGGAAAGGATAACAAATACACACAGTAAAGTGCAATTTCCCTTAACAGCACACAGAGACCACAGTCAGTCTGAGGCTGATCGCTCCCTTGCTCTCCAGGTCCCCAATAAGACTCCCCACTGGCACAGCTATAGGGTCCAGATCTCAGCCTAGTGAGCAACTAAAACCTCCTGGGGAATGCTGGCACAGGTTCTCCAGCTGTGCCCTTTTTACCCAGACTATATGGTAGTACCACTTGCCACCACCCACTAATATTTATCAGCTACTCAAAGGGCCTTTAAAGGGTGTCCAGTTATTACTTTGCAATATTATTATCCAATTGGTAGTATAACTAAACAGTCAAGGCTTATTAGAGTGACTTGTTACAGGATCCCTATACACATGCAATGTACTCTTAGAGCTTAACTCATCTCTACACAAAACAGCCACAGTTGAAATGTTTAAAAATATTTAATAATAAATAATTAAAACCACAAGACAATACTTTTTACTACACAGTGCTAGTCAAGAATTCAGAGATCACAGAGAAATACTTAAAATAATTCAGTAGAACAGTTCTGACATCACAGAAAAACACTTAGTCTAATCGTTCTAGTTCCTAGCTATTTCTAAAAGAAAACAGGAGTCTAAGATAACTTACATAAGAAAACAGGCAGAGTGCTGATGAGTTGGATGGTCAAGACAAAAATGCTTATTTCTCTCTGGTTATCTCTGTTTAAATTGAAATTGCAGTTCTGATTCACATTACATCATTCTTCACACTTTCCTGGGGTTCCCAGGGTACACATTACATCCTTCTTCACACTTCTCTGGGTTCCCAGGCTAAAATAAACTGCATTTACATTCTTAACATCTCCTTTTGTTATCTTGCAGCTGTTCAGGAAAGAGAGCAATAAAAGACATTTGCATGTTTAAATCTAGAAATTTAACTCTTGGTTAAAACAACAGAAATAATTTCTTCATCTAGACCCTTTGGCACCACTGTTTACATCAAAGGGTCACCACATGCTTTACTTTGGACAGTGCACTGTTGTCACATTTCTTTCCAGTTCCACGTGTAATAGTATTTCTTTACATTTAAGACAACAAGCCTGTAGTTTACATTCATATTTACAATGACAGAATTATCTGCAAAAATTCTATCTGGCTAGGCTGGCAGCCTTCACAGTGCGTCTCAGATCATTCACACCCACATGGACAGTGACAGAGTCATACTTGTACTTGTTGTGGAGTGACCTGAGTGCATGTGTTATGTGTCGGATTCTGGCACCTGATAGACAGCTGACTGTTACCTTCTCCTTATTCAACCTAGTGAGTGGGACATCAGTGTGCCTCACTATTGAGTCACCTATGATTAGTGTATTAGGCAAGCTGTTTTGGCTTAGGGGCTTAGGTTGAGGGGCACACTGTGTAGGTGAGCTATGTGTCTTGTGGTTTGTGCTGTGTTGTGGTGGTTGAGTGCATTTCTGCCTTGGAAGTCTCTGCTGTTTGGGTAGATTTCTATTGAGAGCTTCCATGAAGGTGGGTGTTTGGTTTGTATTTTTATGTGAGAGCTGTGATGGTGGGTTTTCTGGAGGACTATGTGTTGCATGTGGTGTGGTGCAGGTGTTGACCTTCTCTTGGCCAGATATTCCATTCTTGGCTTGAGAGTGCATGGCTTCCAATTTGGATACATAAGTGCATCTCTTATAAGTCTGAGTATTGGGAGATAACAGGAGAGGGTTCTCTGTGTACATGAGGCAGTTGCTAGACTGCCTCAGAATGTCCAAGTTCACCAGGTTAATAGGAGAAAGCACAGGGAATTGACCTTTAGACATGCCAAGAGGGATGGTCATTATTACTAAGTACTGGAGCTTTCTTATATAGTCCTGTTACAGGAAAAATGTCAGTCAAGGTGTCTGAGTCTGTACAGAGCACTGCCAAGAACTTGTGGGAAAACTAATATGTAGACCCTGAAAATTTAAGGATGAAGTATTTAGGCAGATATTCTGAAGTTAGAAAGAAATCAAGCAGTACTTACTGAAAAATAAAGAATTAGCTTGTCAAGAATAATGAAAAGAGGAGAGTCGCATGAATGGCTACTGCTTGGCTACTACTAATGCTGGTCTCACCACAGATTCACTCTGTTGGGATATAATACTCCTTTGCTTCTTCTCTCACCAGACACAAAATGTTAGCACCAATCCCAAGAAGAGAAGCAGGCTATAGCCTGTTTGGTGATCCACAGTCTTGTCCCAGATGATGCAAGGGTCTGCAGGCTTGTAGCCTTTGTCTGGTAGATGCCTTGAATAGCAACCAGACCAATCAGGTACGTTAAACACAAGCACTCACTCTCCAACCAGAAAGAGTCAGGAATCAATGCACTCTGCTCCTACTCTCACCAGGATCTGAATATAAATATAGATTCCAAGCTGTCACCTATAAAGCAGTTATTAAGCTTTCTGGTGATCAGCAGTCTCCAGGAAATAATGTAATTGCACTCCTTCTCTCACCAGAAGAAAACAGAAGCACTATTCCCTCATCTTAGATGCTCCACCCTTTACCCCCTTAGCTCTCTCTGGCTTCTCCCCTCAGATTCTGACAAATACGGATGGACAATTTCCTACGGTTTCTCCTGCCAGTCTGGTTGATATGGGCATCCTAAGACAGTGTAGCAACTGCCTCATGTACACAGACAACCACCTACTACTACCACCCAGAGGCACAATTTGTGAGAGATGCAATTACATTAGGAACCTAGAGTCTATGCTCTCTCCCTCACAGGCCAGTATATCCAACACTGAAAAGAATGTCAACACAAACACCACACCTCAATCACCACACACACCTACACAACACACACCAACATATGCGGAGGTCCTCAGCAAAAACACACCCAAACAAAAGAGATCTCTGAGACAAAAACACGTGCAAACTCCACAGCCCACCACACGCCACACATAGTCCACACACCTGTGTCTCACAGCCACTAAGGCTTAACCATAGACCCAACATATTAGTCATAGGAGACTCCACTGTGAGTCACACAGATGTGCCCCTCACCAGGCTGGATAAGGATAAAGTCACTGTCAGTTGTTTGTCAGGTGCCATAATCCACCATATCACACATGCACTCAAGTGTCTCAACAACAGGTACTGTTATGGCTCTGTCATAGTCCATGTTGGTGTGAATGACTTGAGAAATACGTCCCTGGACTATATGTAGACAGACACGATCATGCTCACCGAATATGTGTCCCAAACAGGTATGTCCCTAGCCTTAAGCAGCATTCTACTGTCATCCAGAATGATACCTCAATACAAACAGAAAATGATTAATTTTAACAATTGGCTTAGTTTCTGGTGTTAATCCAAGGGTATCCAGTAGGTGACACCCTGGGAAGACATGATCAACTCTTGCCTCCCCATAGTGCCTTTTTAGGCAATGCCATGAGGCCAAAACTACCAACCTGAACATTTCATCAAAACGCAATTTAAAGGTTATGCTGCTAAACACTAGGAGTCTGAACATGAAACTGCACTCATTGCAACCATTCTTAACCCTGGAAGATGCTTTCTGACATTTGTGCATTCACAGAAACCTGGTTCAAAACTGCGGAGAGCACCCCAGCCATACCATGTTACTCATCCTATTATACATTCAGACCCCAAACTGTGGGCAACAAAGAAAAAGGAGGTGAAGTTTCAATATATGGTAAAGACATACACACCTTCAGGCTGGTCAAACAGTATGATGCACAGGAGACACTCCAGGTGCAGTTAATCATTGACAAGACCTCTATTCAAATCATAGCTAGCTACAAGCCCCCAACTTTGACAAAAGATGCCCACTCCACCTATCTGGACCTCTTTGAATCTATCAAGTTTCAACCCTTTACCCTGATCCTGGGTGACTTTAACTACCCAACCATAGATTGGAAGACCTACTCATGCCAAAATGCAAATGCCCAGAGATTCCTTAATTTCGTCAGTGCAAATGCCATGAACCAGCTGACCGACACTCCCACAAGAGGTGACAATATCTTGGAGTTGGTATTCACCAACATGAGTAATCACTGCAGCATCCCTACAGTGTCATCCTCCTTGGTAAGATCCAACCACAAGGAGGTCACTTTCGAAGTCATCATTTCCCCTGACCCCCCCCCCCCCACCCCAGCTAGGGTCAAACAAAAATACTTTTCCAAAGCTGATCACAACTTCCCGAGGGAAAGTATAAACAGCTTCACAGCCCCCTCCCTCTCCATAGAAACTGGCAGAAATGTCCAAACCTACACCAGAGTACTATATGAGCATTTATATAGCCGCATGGAATCAAGAATATCTGACAGGACAAAATCCTCCTCCTCAAGGAAGAATAAACCTGTCTAGTGGACATCTGCAATAAATAAGCTCTATAATAAAAGGAAAAAGTGCTATCCAGGACTAAGAAGGAGCAGGTGCTTAATTGGAAGCAATCTCTCCTTAGCCTGAACAAGCAAATAAGAGCACTATTGAAATCCTACAAAGCAAAGTTTGAGTCCAAACCAGCTACATTTACCAAAGACAATCATAAGGCCTTCTTCACATATGTCTACAGTCTCAAATGAAGCACTCAGATCTGCTCAGAACTGGTGGTCAAGGACACCACCTACACAAACACCATAGATATAGCCAATCTGCTGGTAGACAGGTTCAGCAAAATCTTCACCCCTCTATCACCGTTATCAGTAAAGCAGGACATCCCAAGCACCTGCCCACCTCCCCTTATCTCTAGGGAGCAAGTCATCACTGCCCTTTCAGAGACAAAAAATACAGCCTCCATGGGACTTGATAACATCCCAGCCTGCATCCTACATGAACTCAGGCAGGAACATGCAGCACCATTAGGTATCCTATTCAACCAAAGCCTGTCTACCAGCTTCATCTCAGCCAAGTGGAGGACAGCCACTTTTATCCCTTTGCACAAAGGGGGAGTATCCCCCAATCCAGGAAATTGTAGAACCATCAGCCTAACTAACCTGAGCTGCAAGGCCATGGAACAGATTATCTTGGACCTCATTAACAAGGATATCAGCAACCTCCAAACACTCAATCCCACACAGTTTGGTTTCGTCAAGGGGAGGTCATGAATGTTAAATTTGGCCGACTTCTTTGAGACCATCACCAAAGTCATGGACGAGGGGAAGATAGTGCACACAACCTACCTAGACCTGTCCAAAGCCTTCAATGCTATTCCCCTCTTGTATATAATAGATTAACTCTCTCAACTAGGCATCGATCTGTATGTTACCAGATGGGTAGCAAACCGGCTCACTGATAGAACCCACCTAGTCAAATTAGGGGAGGCCACCACAAGCAGTAGACCTGTAACAAACAGTGTGTCCCAGGGATCAGTTTTGACACTTCTGTTCTTTGTGATATACTTTTCTGAGCTACAAGTCAAAACCAGTGGAATATGGCTGACAAAGTTTGCAGATGAATGCAAGCTGGATGCTGTCATCAATTCCCCTAGTGATGTGGATTTCCTCCAAGATGGTGTCACCCAAACAAATGATTGGTGCCAGAAATATGGCCTCAGACTAAATGCCAAAAAATGCATCATTGTCCACTTTAGGGAGAGTGACGTCACCACAACTTATCACATTAATAACGAGGTGCTAAGCATGCAATCAGTGGTGAGGGACTTGGGCACCCAGGTTGATAGCAAGCTGACTTTTGACCACCATATTGCCTCTGTTGTATGTAAAGCTTTCTACCTTGCCCGCCTCATTAGGAAGGGTATCTCATCCTAGCACAAAGTCATAACATCTCTGTATTCTTCCCTTTTAAGACCCATTATTGAGTACAACACCCTTTTTGGCATTTACCACACAAAGCACATTCAGCAGCTGGAGAAACCACAGAGGTTCCTCACAAGGAAAATCCAGGGCCTCAAACATCTACACTACAGGACTAAAAGTCCTTTCCCTTTACTCAGTCTCATACAGACTCCGCAGAGTTGATCTCTGCCTGGCATACAAAGCAATCTCAGACCCCACCTTGATGGGGCTGCTGCATATCCGCAAGTCAAGCTCCACTCGAGTAACCTGCACACATGACCTCAGCCTAGTCTGTGACATCAGTAGGACTAAGCAGAGTACCTCATTAACCCTTTTTAAGTGCAACCTGGATAACTGGATGGGGAACAGAAAATACACCCCTGGGATTCCACCTGTGTTCCTGCTGCACAGGGGCATCGGGTGCTGACTTGTCAGAACAAGGGATAAATTCTTGGCTAGGCTTGTAAGGACCTCAGTGCCAATAGCCTAGTAACTTCCTATGAGCCTATGATCCTATGATTTTTGCATTTGTGTCAAGGTTATAGCTGAAAGGGGCTTTTGCAGTGTCCACTTAAAAAGTAGTAAGCAAGTAAATAAATAAAAATAACATTTGTAGTTTACCTGCAGTTGACTGATAGTTAGCATTGTTTTTTCCTGATTGCTCACTACGTGACATAGAGATTTTTGAATTCTTGGTTAGTTTTGTTTAGCCTATACTCCAAAATTGTTGCTTCTTGGCAAAACTACTGAGTAATTTTATTTTGTATGTTGCTGTTAGCGCTTCTCAGATATGCAGCAACTTCAGATTGAGAATAATAAAATCAGTTTGTTTAGAACAGTTATGTACTCGAGAAAAACTGTTTTGACCAAGTACACTAAACAGCTAATAACAACACGTGTTTGTGTACACAGGTGCATCTTCTGCATATGAATACATAAGGCTTGCACCCCTCCAAAAATATGCATTGTTGTTAGCGGGTCTGTATTAGTTTTATTCCCATAAGCAAATATACAACTTCTGTCAACACAGATAATTGAGAAAATGGCTTTGGATGCAGGGGTGAGTCATATAGGCATGATTCAAGGGTTTAGGGTTAGATCTGTTATACTGTGACTCCTTCATGCATGACTGTGAAGGACAAATGATAAACATTTTTCACTGCATAGCTTTACATACATAAATGTGTACAAACTGATCATTTGAGAGTGTGAAACAATCGTATTTAGTGTTTGTGTACCATCCATTTTTCTATGACAGTGACAACTGCACATAAACAAACAGCGGTGAGCTCATTCATCCATGATGCATTTGTAATCTCTACAGCTTTAGGCAAAGTGTTACCCTCAGTAACTTAGGCACCTCTGTGATCCTGCACTTCTTTTGTGCATGTTTACATTATGGGCTTTGTTAAGGAATTTGATGGCTGAGAAACAGGTTTGGTGAGAGGCTAAGTAAGAACAGCATGCATAGGATACTAGAACAGTCATAATAAGCATTATTGTTTCAGGGGTAAATTGACTTGGATTTTTGTTTTCATAGTCTAGGATATAATAGAGCAAATCTTTACAAAAATGTGCAGTAATCCATATAACAGAACCCCCTAGACATATACAGCATTTTGGTGTTCTAAAACTGGTATCACATATAGGGCAGTGTTTACTGGTTTTGTATAGAGCACTGTTTAATGGTTAAACTGCATTAGGGCAATACAATACAATATTTTAGCCTGCTTGTTAGGCTATATATTACTGGTCACCAGTGCCAATGATACCAGTGTTAACAGAGTGCAGCAGTAGATTGTTCTAGTTTATGTATGTGAGGTCACACTGGCACTGTTGGTTGTAATGACAGTAACATATGATGTCACACTGGCATGGTTGGTTGTAATGACAGTAACATGTACAAAAGTGAAAGCACATACCATTATTAAGGGGTCAGTAACATTCTAGTGAGTGGAATTTCTCTGGATTAGTGGTGATGTTCAAAAGGGCCCAAATATGAAAGTGTTTTTTACAAAATAGGGATTTCTGTTTTATTTGTACTCCTGACAATACTCAGCCGTATGTCTTGTCTACAAATGTATGCTGGCATATGCTGCTGTTAATGTTGAGGAACATAGTTATTTACTTGTCGCGGTTTGATGATGTGGCTGGGCAGAATGATTTTGCAGTGGGTCTAATGGAGAAATGCTTCATAATGTAACAAAGTATGATAAAGCAGCAGATAAAGAGCAACAAATACACCTAACATTAGAACATAACTCACATTTTATAACATGAAAAAAAACTAACGTGCAGAGAAACAGTACCTAAAAAATGATATAAGCAAATTATACTAAAATAGAGTTATAAACAATAAGGTTGATAATGAAATAAAATATGTAAGAAAACCTTCCACACCCCCAAACTATATGTGTGTCTGTACCAAATCTGAAATTGCACAAACTTACAAACTTGTGGAACATGCAACAATGACCTTCTCACTCTTCTCCATGTCTGGCTACCATAACAAGATGCCATAGCTCTCAGCCTTTTAGCACAAAAAATCTGGACAAAGCCAAAAATAAAGGGGGGGGGGGCAATGCCCATACCTCTCAACCTCTTAACGCAAAAAAATCTGGACAAAGTCTGACAGAATGGGAGGACAAATGCCCAAAAATAGGGATAGGTTTTAAATATTGCTTTTATAAACTTAGAAAGTTATTGTAATAGCATAATTTGTCCTAGCATGCATTTTTTTCTGAAGGATATGAAAAACTCAAAGGTATGTCATTATTTAGTGACGTTAGTCCTCAGATCATCTAATTGTTTTGCCAGAAAATCACAAATTTTACAAGGAACAGACCAAAGATTTGAGGCAAAAATCTGGACATTCTGCAAAATGTGAACAGTCGAGATGTATGGCAATGCTCCAAAAACAGAGACGATGTTTAAATATTGCTGGTATAAATTTAGAAAGTTGCTGGAATAAAAGGTCTTATGTTATCATGCATTTTCTGAAGGATATGAAGTCTTAAATACCAAATTCAAAAAAATGCAAATTTTAAAAGGAACATACCAACAATATGAAGCTAAAATTTGGACATTTTGTGAAAATCTGGACAGTTGAGAGGTATGCAAGATGCTGGTGACCTTTAACCTCAATCAGCTATCATGTGACAAACATATGGCTCCCTCTGACAACTCTGACAAACTTTGGTATGTTATTGTGCTTTGCATGAAAGTTTTCACCACCACTTTAGACAAACATATGCTTCTCTTACTTTGACTATTTTGCTTCAACAGCATCTTATTTAAAGCTTGACTATTGAATGATATTTCTTTATCATTTTTTTTATTAGCTCTTGTTCTTCAATGATGCTGTCTCATTTTGAAAAACTGAACCACATTCAGTAGCTCATTTTTGTGAGTCACTACATGTGATGGGTTGTCATTCTACGATCCCTATACTACTTGTAATGTGATCTTTGCTTGTCACTGTTTGCTAACATTTGGAGTAAGATGCTTCCTTCTGGTTGTGGTAGTGGGTCTAAGTTTTAATTCTTAGACCCTGCAGAGAGCTGGGAGCAGCTACTGCTGTTTGTTACTTACACCAGTTTTTTAGACTTAGCAAGCTCAGAATATTCAAGCCCTCAGACAATCCCTTGTATAGTGCAATGTGAGATGTTATTATTTCTCTAGTAACATATAATAAGTACAGTAATCATTGTTAATATGTCTTTTCTTTCATAGAAACATCTATATTCTTATACAAAGAGAGACATTTTTCCTGTACTTAACTTTTCCTTGTCTTCATATCCAACAAACCAGGCTGTAGGGCATCCTAATTTTTCTCAATAACTACAAGCTCTTTTCAGGGTAATTGCTGGAAGAAACACTCCATCACCATTACAGCATTGCCAACCTCAGTTAGGTATGAATTTTCAGGTGACACAGCTCAGCAGTTTTCACATTATACTGATCAAACTTCCTCTTGTCAGTAAAATTTTCTCCTGCTTGAGGTTTCCATTGATAAAAGGGCAATAAACACAGTTAAAAATGAAATAAACAGATGTGCATTTTTGCGGCAGTATCTGAGAGTAATACAAACTGAACCATGAAAATTATGCAGTGTACAGATATTAGCACCAATGGATACAAACATACTGATAATATTTTTATGTTTCTATGTTAAGAAATGATTACTTAATGGCCGGGATTTATAAGAGCAGCACAAATAGCTATGTGTAAGCTGTATTCACGTGTACCTTTCACTACACAGCACTGAAGCGGTCAAAAGAGTAGCTAGAAATAACCAATTTGCCCTCAGAAAATCATATTTCCTAACCATAGTACAGAATACATTATTTAAGCAATAACCCATGGTTGGTGTGGATTGGTCACGAGGGCGAAGCCCGAGTGGCCAAACAGACAATCGTGGGTAAATCCAGCATTACCCACACCCAGAAGTGGGTTATTGCTATTATACAATGACATTATTTAAGAAAAAAAATACTTACTTTTCTTAAATAATGGCATTGTATAATGCCTCCTTGCTGCCCTTCCGCAGCTGTCCAGTATTCTGCGACAGTTCTGATGTACTGCACATGTGTATGGTTAAGCAGTACATCAGAGCTGTGTGTGGAAGCAACGGAGAAAGGAAGATCTCCATTGCTTTTTAAAAAAGGTGTCTCACTATGTTAAAAGAGTTTAACATAGTGAGATATCTTAAAAAAGCAACGGAGATCTTCCTTTCTCTGTTGCTTTTTTTAAAGCTGTCTCACTATGTTAAATGAGTTTAACACAGCGAGACAGCTTTAAAAAAAGCAACGGAGAAAGGAAGATCTCCGTTGCCTTTTTTTAAGATAGCTCGCTATGTTAAATTCATTTAACATAGCAAGATAACAGCAACAGAGCTCTTCCATTCTCCATTGCTGTCCAACAAAAATAAAAAAAAGAAGACTTATACTAATGGAAAAATTCCGGGTGACCAGACCTTTTTCCATTAGTATAAGTCTGATTTACAACATGCATGCTGATCAATCAGTGTGCATGTTTTGGAATATTAATGGGGGGGGGGGGTCTTTGTATAATTTTGCATTTTCTATGCCTTACCACTATATTGTGTTTTCATACAATTAATTGGCACAAGAGTTAATATTTGCCATGCTGTCCATCACTAATAAAAGCTGACAATATGACACTTTGAGTGATAAGAGAGAACAATAGTCTTCATAACTGTCTGCACAGCATTAATGCATTTAAATACTCATCATCATCATCATCATCTTCTTTCTGCTGTTCCCATTAGGGGTTGCCACAGTGGATCATCTGTTTCCATTTCTTTCTGTCCTCTGTATCTTGCTCTGCTACACCAACCACCTGCATGTCCTCTCTCACCACATCCATAAACCTTATCTTAGGCCTTCCTCTTTTCCTGTTACCTGGTTGCTTCATCCTTAGCATCCTTTTCCCAATATACCCAGCATCCCTCCTCAGCACATGTCCAAACCAACGTAATCTTGCCTCTCTGGCTTTGTCTCCAAACCTACCAACCTGGGCTGACCCTCTAATATACTTATTCCTAATCCTGTCCATCCTTGTCACACCCAGTGCAAATCTTAACATCTTCAACTCTGCCACGTCAAGCTCTGACTCCTGCCTTTTTGTCAATGCCACTGTCTCCAACCCATATAACATGGCTGGTCTCACTACCCTCTTGTAGACCTTCCCCTTTCACTCTTACTGGTACTCATCTGTCACAAATCACTCCTGACACTCTTCTCCACGCACTCCATCCTGCCTGTACTCTCTTCTTCACCTCTCTTCCACACTCACCATCTGAACTATTGATCCCAAGTATTTAAACTCATCCACCTTCACCACCTCTACTCCCTGCATCCTCACCATTCATCTATCCTCCCTCTCATTCACACACATATATTTTGTCTTAGTCCTGCTGACCTTCATTCCTCTTCTCTCTAGAGCATATCTCCACCTCTCTAGGGTCTCCTCCACCCGTTCCCTACTCTCACTACAGATCACAATGTCATCTGCAAACATCATAGTCCACGGGAACTCCTGTCTGATCTCATCTGTCAACCTGTCCATCACCACTGCAAATAAGAAAGGGCTCAGAGCTGATCCTTGATGTAATCCCACCTCCACCATAAACACATCTGTCACTCTCACCGCAGACCTCACCGTTGTCACACTACCCTCGTACATATCCTGTACCACTGTACTACTTCTCTGACACTCCCGACTTCCTCATACAATACCAAAACTCCTCTCTAAGCACCCTGTCATATGCTTTCTCTAAATCCACAAAGACACAATGCAACTCCTTCTGACCTTCTCTGTACTTCTCCATCAACATCACATCTGTAGTGTTCTTTCCTGGCATGAAACCATACTGCTGATGACTAATTACCTCCCTTCTTCACCTAGCTTCCATTATTCTTTCCCATAACTTCATGCTGTGACTGATCAGTTTTATCCCCCTGTAGTTACTACAGCTCTGCACATCACCCTTATTCTTAAAAATCGGTACCAAAACACTTTTTCTCCATTCCTCAGGCATCCTCTCACTTTCCAAGATTTCATTAAACAATCTAGTTAAAAACTCCACTGCCATTTCACCTAAACACCTCCATGCTTCCACAGGTATGTCATTTGGACCAGCAGCCTTTCCGTTCTTCATCCTCTTCATAGCTATCCTTACTTCCTCCTTGCTAATCCACTGCCCTTCATGATTCACTATGCGTGTTATAATCATTAAATATACTGTTTTCCAGGGTTATCCCAGGTTGCTACCTGTACAGAGCATTGTCTTTAGCTAATCAAATAATGGCATTTGAGTGCTTCCTTAGAAGCTGGGCATGCTATACTAATATATCACATTCCAAATAAGAGTGAATCCGAATTCACCCATGATTTCGGAGGTTCCCCTTGAGGGCATAGCCTGAATGGTTAATTTTATTAGGAGTGGGTAGATTCTGCTTCACCCATGGTCATCCAGCTATTTTTTAAAGATATTTCTTCCCATTATTAAATAATATAACAGTCATATTTTGGTCAATAGCTTTTTTAGTATGTACTAGAAATTGGAGATTTCCTCTGTATGTAGAGGTTATGTGCACATTTAAGTACCATCTCACAGAGAAGGGATGTATCTGTTTCTTGCCATAGACCTAAAGGCATCAATTTTAGCTGTGTTGTTTGAAATGACTTTAGGCAAGTAATAATGAAGGACTGGCTGGGTGTTTTTGGGGCAGTATGCACAACAGATAAATGATTTGAGGATATTTCTGTGAAATTGAAGATTAATAATGTGCCAGCAAGTAACATACTTGTGTTTGATGTCAGGAAGATCAGAAAGCTGTGGGCTGTCTTCCCACAAAAAGAGCTTACATTCATCTTTAAATACTGACCCTGTAGTATACCTTAAGGGGTGCTGGACTCTGGAGGTATCATCTGCTAGCTGGTAACTTAGGTGAATGCAAAAAAATTCTGTGATGCTTACTCAAAAGAGTAGGGGGTGATTTTATGAATCTTCAGAGCAACACAACACCTATAGACTTCAGAAGTACTTATACAGAAAATGTTATGGGTGGTAAGAAGCTGTGTATATGTTAGTTGAGTTGGCAGTTCAAAACAATTTAGGCTTTTCAGTTCTATACAGTTGTGGGTTCTGAAAGGGGTATTTCATGCAAATTTAGCAACTTTGTTATAGCATTGTTTAAGTTTTAATTTTTGTGAAGCCTGGAGGTTACTAAGGATGGGAGCACCATAAAGATGTTTTTGGAGGAAACAAATAATGGTAAGCGTAGTTTTAGTTGTGTTGGTGAGAACGTTTTTGTGTAGTTTTAGTTGTGTTGGCGAGAACGTTTTTGTGTAGTTTTAGTTGTGTTGGCGAGAACGTTTTTGTGTAGTTTTAGCTGTGTTGGCGAGAACGTTTTTGTGTAGTTTTAGTTGTGTTGGCGAGAACGTTTTTGTGTAGTTTTAGTTGTGTTGGCGAGAACGTTTTTGTGTAGTTTTAGTTGTGTTGGCGAGAACGTTTTTGGATCTGTAAAGCATCCCTAGTTTTTGATGGGTTTTTATGCAATTTTGTATATGTAAGTCAGATGTAAGATTATCATCCACTATTGCCCCTAATAATATGCTATGAGAAATTGCTTCAATGGTTGTATAATCAAGAGAGAGGACTTTAAATTTTGTTTTTTCATGAGGGATGGATTTGGGGGAAAAGTAGTACTTTGGTCTTTTTGTGGTTCGAGCATGAGTTGTGAGTTATGAAGCCATGTTTTAGTTGCTGTTAAACTCTCCTGAGTAATTTTTTGGAGATGTACCATGTTGTCAGATGCGCAAATGAGATTGGGATCATCTGCATACTGTACTAGGGTGGCCTGTTGTGCGGATGTATAGAGGGTTTTGATGAAAATGTTAGAGAGGACCAGAGATAGAGCCTTGTTGTACACAGGTAGTGACTGGGAGGTAAGGAGAGATTGTCGAGTGTCATTTTACTGACTGATACCCATTGGACAGGTAGCTTTTGAACCACAGAAGGGAGGGCTGGGAGTGACCTAATGAGGACATTTGAAGTAGAAGTTTGGTGTGACAAACTGTGTTCAAGGCTTTAGACAAGTCTAGAAATAAGGAAAATATTAGTTTGCTGTTCTCTCTAGCTTTATTGGCAGTATCTATATAGGTTAGAAGGGCAGTGGTAGTGGAAGGATGGAAGCCATTTTGTGCAGGGAGCAGGAGTTCTTCCTGCAGAAGGTAATCTAGCAGTAGTAAATACTTTGGTGAGGCGAGATAAGATTACTGCAGGTCTGAAGTTATTCATGTCTGTTGAATTTCCTCCTTTGTGCAAAGGGATAGCGTGTGACATTTTACAGAGTGAGGGAATGTGGGATTCCTGGACTGATCTATTTATAACGATTGAGACAGGATAAGCAATGCTATTGGCTGATATTTTAGGTACTTGCTTGGAAGGTCATTAGCTGAAGAAGAGCGTGGTATAAATTTGTTTAACTTCTTGTGCCTTATCGTTGAGCTAGCTGGCTATCCATCAGATGAACAATGGGCTTATGTATAATTTTATAAGTTTATCTTCAATGCCAAGAGAAGTATTGTGTTGAACATCTTAACAGGTTAAGGTTGGCAATGTGCACTGTTTTGCTGTTGTCCATAGCTTTAGTGACCTTATCAAAGAAATACAGCTGGTTAGATAGGAATGACCTGCCCTTGACAAAACAAAACTGGATAGGGCCAAATGTCTGTAGGTTTCCTATGTTACTAGTTGTCAGATCCATGATAATTCTTTCCATGGCCTTGCATATGAGACTAGTTAGAGTTATGGGTCTATGGTTCCCTGGGTCCATGCAAGCCCCCCCCCCCCAGTGTAGAATGATAACTGCTGCACTCTCCATTCATTTGGATGAAGCCTATCTAGAGGCTATAGCTAAACAGAGAGTTTAATGGGGCCTGACAGCTCACGTTTCATGTTGCTGAGGATGCATCTAGGGGATATTATCACAGCTCATCAAAACAGTGTTCTTGGTCTTAGAGAGCACAGTGAGAACCTGCTTTCTAGTGGAGAGAACTGTCTGAAATTCATTTAATATAAGGTACTGTGGTGGAACTTTCTCCTGGGGCCTCTGCTGAAAATGGGCTCTGCCCAGTCAACAAAGACAAACAATAATAAATAAATATTTCTGTAAAGCTACTTCAATATTGTAATGAATGATTGGAGCTTAATTCACTTTCTGACTCTTGCTTCAGCTGTAGTTCTTTCATATATGAATACTTTGCAAAATATGCACTGGTTCATCTGTAGTACATAAACTGAACAGTTTCTGTGATACAAGATAGGGGATGGGATTTGTTAAGATTATGACATCAGTGCAAACTTGTGTAAGGCTCTTACTGTATTTTGTATGGTGTAATCCCAACAGTCCTATGAAATTTATGGCAATTATTGTTATGCTATGCAAACTGGATTAACAGGGTTATACTGCAATGTTCTTTAGTCACTACACCATGGTGGAATGTAAATTAGCATTTCAGCATGCTGCAGTACCCCCCATTTTTGGTTCATGATGTGGACCGGGGTGAGGTCAAAGAGAACTAGGTTGAGATGCTTGCTTATCATTACCTTACTGAAGAAGCCCTGACAGCTTTTTAGTCCCTGTGTATAGCATATATATATAGCAATTGTGTAGCCATGTGTCTTTCTAGATGTTTTGCATGTATATGCACCCATGTATAATGTGGTTCTGGTGCCTATATTTTTTGTGTACTGCAGACCAATGTGGTCTATGCCTGGTAAATAGCACTATGGCAACCTGGCTGTATGCAAATAACATGCTTAATGAGGCGTGGCTAAGAGAAAGAAGTATCGGGTTACACTTTGCATGACTCAGCATTTTTGTGCTCTAATTTTTAAGGAGTATTTTGTGGAAGTGCAGCTATGTCAATTCATTAACAGGAACAGCTTTTGTATCTTAGTTCAATATGCATGCTGCCATCAGAATTACAAGAACATAGTGTATCTGTCTGTAAGGCTGTGCACAACTTGTAATTCTTCTAGAAGAAATTTGTCATAAATCACAGCCAAACTGACAAAATGTTAAGGCTGACAGTCTGCTATGAAACTACTACTGTACGATGCACTCACTATCTTACAGAATGATCATAAATGAAAGTGCCAAGTTATAAAAATTTTAATACTGTATTCAATGTTCTTTCCTGTCATTCAGTTGGTTCTGGATATAGTTTAAGAATATTTTGAGTTTTCCTTTCAGTTGTCCTTTTTCCTAACTTTTGTGACTGCTGAATTATAAAACTAAGTTGTCCCTGAAGCCATTGTGAAGCTGTTAAGTAATTTTGCTAATCCAATTCACTACAGTATTTGCACATTTATTGTTTTGACAGCCACTGATTTTCTTGGTTTGTGACACAATGCTGCAGTGTTTAGCAGAGCAGCATCATAGCTCTTGGTTCTCTGACTTGTTCCCTGGCAGGGGTGTCTTCTCTATGAAGTAAGTAAATGTTTGCTGTAGTCAAGTGTTTTTTTTTCTGTGTCTTCCCCACATCTATAGGCACATGATTACGTAAACCGGTAATCTCCTGTACTGCCTGTAGTTACATGTGTAGTGTGCAAGTGAGCCTGTGCAGTGTGCAAGTGAGAGTGTTTAGTGTACAAGTGAGAGTGTACAGTGCACAAGTGTGTGCAGTTTGCAAATGAGAGTGTGTAGTGTACAAGTGAGTGTGTGCAGTGTGCACTTGAGCCTGTGCAGGGTACAAGTGACTGTGTGTAGTGTACAAGTGATTGTGTGCAGTCTTAAAATGGGTGGGTACAGTGTGCAAGTGAGAGTGCGCAGTGTACATCTGAGTGCATGCAGCATACAAGTGAGTGTGTGCAGTATACACATGAGTGTGTGCAGTGTAAAAATGGGTGGGTACAGTGTGCAAGTGAGATTGTGCAGTGTACATCTGAGTGCATGCAGCATACAAGTGAGTGTGTGCAGTGTAGATGTGAGTGTGTGCAGTGTAAAAATGGGTGGGTACAGTGTGCAAGTGAGATTGATTGTGCAGTGTACATCTGAGTGCATGCAGCATACAAGTGATTGTGTGCAGCATACAAGTGAGTGTGTGCAGTGTGTACGTGACTATGTGCACATTTTTGCCATGGACCAGTATCTCATCCAGGAGCGGTCCGGTCCACTACCTTACATAAATTGCTTGCTGGGACAGGGCCCAGCTTCCCTATGACTCTGAACAGAATAAAGCAAGTAAGAAAGAAAGAAAGAAAGAAAGAATGAATGAATGAATGAATGAATGAATGAATGAATGAATTAATTAATTAATTTTTGTCTGAGTTTATACATGATAGTCAACATACTGCATAGGTTGCTAAAGCAGATTTAGAAAATGCCATCCTATCTGCATGTAAAACAAATGATAAGATATAAATGCAATGCAAATGACACAGGGGTATGCCTTTCAATGTGTGCAGATTTATAGTTCAAAAAAGTTGCATTAAAAACGAATGAAGGAATGAATGCTGGTTAAGACTAATAAAGATTTATAGAGCTTACTACATGCCATCATTGAAAACAGGTGTGCTATTTCTATGCTTTCAGCATGAGAGTTTGGAATCAGCTTTTACTTTAGTATGACTTCTGAGAGTATTTGTCACGTTGCCTGTTTCTATCCTACATCTCTGGTTTTATCCCCAGTATATCACTACTGACTGATGAATACATTACAGGCATTGAAAATGTTTTGCTATAAAGTAGTCAAAACATCTGTGCCAGCAGAAAGAATGCTAATATTAAAATAGGCCCCAAAGTTTAGTATTTCCCATTACAATGTATAGCTACTGCCATTGTGAATATGTTCATGAAACCATGTCTTAGACAGTACTATTATATATATTAACAGTGATAATAATAAAGCTACACAGATTAACAGATACAAAGTACTTAATAATTCGTTTCTAAAAGTATGCCACATAAGAGCTCTTACCTAATTCATACAACTCCCCTCAGGCAATGTGAATGTAGAAACTGTATTGCTTTGCTCCGTACCATGGCAACATACATTTAATGAGGTGAAATGTGTCACACTCAGGCCCACTTGACACACCCCTAGTATTAAAACCATTGTAATTGCATTAGTTTTGATGCAAAGCTACTATAAGCTGCCTCGTGATCACATTACATTTCATGCTACTAAAGTGCCACACTACTTAAAATATGACTTTGCTAATGTGATTTAAATATCATATTGGAATTAGTCATTATACAAATAGTTTTGTCCTCAGACATTTTTGTGTGTCACCTTGCTGATACCAGAATAGCAATACTTTTAACTGAGAGCTTCTTAACAAATACACGGCACTTTTATTTTTTTCAAATCATCCTTCAATACTTAGTGACGGATCCAGCACTAAGGCCCATGTTGGCTGGGGGAGAGACCTGAAATCTCCAGCAAATAAAAAAGTAAAACAAGATTCACAGCCAGCATTAAGATCTTGCAGGAGACACAACAGAGAACATTCTGACTTCTGTCTCCATATAGCACCAGCATTAGAACCTTGCAGGAGACACAGCATGCTGACTTCCATTACCATACAGCACAGCAAGTTGCAGAAACCTACCCCATTAGAAAATATGGAAGATTTAACATCTGCACAGGTAGCAGATTTGGAGGAGTGCAACTTCTATCTGTACACAGCAAGCCCCGTTAAAGAAACTCACAGTAATGGACAAAGCAGGAGCCAGGCTGTGTGAGTGTGTGTGTGTGTGTGTGTGTGTGTGTGTGTGTGTGTGTGTGTGTGTGTGTGTGTGTGTGTGTGTGTGTGTGTGTGTGCAGTAAGTCAGTAACAGATTATACAAAATAGCAGCCAGGCTGTGAGTGCATGCAATAAGTCAGTAAGAGATTGCACAGAGCAGCAGCCAGGCTGTGAGTGTGTGCAGTAAGTCAGTAACAGATTATACACAATAGCAGCCAGGCTGTGAGTGTGCGCAGTAAGTCAGTAACAGATTGTACAGAGCAGAAGTCATGCTGTGAGTGTGTGCAGTAAGACAGTAACAGATTGTGCAGAGCAGAAGCCAAGCTGTTTGTGTGTGCAGTAAGTCAGTAACAGATTGTACAGGGCAGCAATCAGGCTGTGAGGATGTTCAGTAAGTCTATAACTGATTGTACAGAGGAGCAACCAAGCTGTGAATTTGTGCAGTAAGTCAGTAACCTTGTGTGAGAGTGTGTGTGTGTGTGTGTGTGTGTGTGTGTGTGTGTGTGTGTGTGTGTGTGTGTGTGTGTGTGTGTGTGTGTGTGTGTGTGTGTAATGGTCCAGTTAGGGGCACATGTCTAGTTAAGTTACTTTGCTCAGAGTCAATCCATGATCTTAGTTATTGGCAAGCAAGTGGCTTAAACCTATACATCAACTGCCAGGTCTCCTTCAATGTTCTTTTTTTTTCTTTTGTAAACTACGATTATAACCATCTTTTAATGTCAGTCATGGAGATTCATAGTTGTGTCGTTCATTGTCAATGGTGCAACAGGCAGCATATGTTATTTTTCTGTTGAAGGCTGTTACTTCTCTTTCCATACCAGGCAGATAGTCTGCTGACACACACATTTTTTTGTAATATAACATAGACAATTTATTCTTTAGATTCATAGATTAGTACTAAGCTAATTGCCCTTGCAAGCCATTTTAAGCCTAGCCAATTATCTCTTGTGAGACTCAAACCCTGTACCTTGGGTTTGTAAGGCAAACACCTTAACCATTAGGGTAGTTTTGTTATTTTTGATTGATATGTTTTGTTTCACTGTTTACTGGAAAAGTGTTAAAAACTACAAATTTAAAATACACTGTAATAAGAGGTGCTTATTAAAGGAATATAATTTAATACATCAGGAATGTAAATTGAAAAACACATGCATTTATATATGGTCCTAAAAATGTGTACAAGGGGCCCACTGTTTGAAAACAGCTTAAGGGTACACTTAATTTGGCACTGGCCAAATTCATTTTCTATGAATGTAAATTTCAATGCAGTTTCACTGAATGTGGATTTTAGGGGGCGAGATATTTACTATAGCTCACGCCAAGTCTGTTTTCATTGTGAGACTGTATTGTTTTGTTTAGCAAATGGCTATCAGTGTTGTGCTATAAAATTTGAAATATAAGTTCTGAATTAATCATTGTAGAAGTAAAGAAGAAAATAACATGTGCACTGACCAGTGTTTATGGTAAATTGGGAAAGATGGCCAAGAAATAGGACACTGAAATGCCTGCAGGGGGTGCCTAGTACCCCATTTCACCATGAAACGGCTCTGAGCACTTTATAAGTCTTTGCTTCTTTAAAGCCCCATTCAAATAACCTAGTTTACATGCCCGACATCTGCAAGGCTCTAAAACAAATGTTACATTATGTGAGCATTTTTAGTAGGCCCAAACCACATTCAGTTCAACATTAAAGTTACTAAGAGAAAATCAAGAGTGGAAAGTAACTCTTTGGGAGATGAAATCCTGAAGAAAAACAGAAAGGCAGTAGAAGGGCAGCAATAAAATACTTAGAACACTGTAGGCTGACTATAATAAGAAGGCTAGAAAAAAAAAAAGTTTGACTGATCTAGCCAGGTGAGGAACAAATTTGAAATCCTTAGCTTTAAGTAGCTGTTAATGTTTAGTTGTATGCGTGAGAAGCAGTAGCTGCTACCACTTGCATAAGTTATACAAGAATGACCGGATTTGCAGGTGGTCACAGCAGGTAATATGGTTTCAGAATTTAGAATTGAGGCTTATCGAATCAGAGGTGCTCCTGAGATCAGATGATCAGCTGTTCTAGCAGGCAGGTTCCATTTTGGTGAAAACTATTTCACATGTGCCAATTCTGAAAGTGGGTCTGATGAACACTAAGGTGCCAATTTACTATGATCTCAAGGAGTGCTGGGTTGAAAAAATAGCTTGTGGGAAAAGGTCGGAATTGTTGGAAGATCATTATTACAGTATTTCTCAACTTCTTTGAGTGCAATAATTTAACTGCAATTAGAAGTTATACCTGTAGTGCTGGAAATATTCTACATAAAACAAAGTAGAAAACAAAAGCCACATCTGTGTAATTAGTACACTGTTATAGTGATGTTTCTTCTAGAATAGTTTTGAGTTATGGAACTGAAGTATCAGCACTGTATATTTATGTTTACTTGTAAGTACCACATGTTTAAAAACAGTTGTACAGTTAATTTTAAACACAGCGATGTCTGGCATAGGCACTGTAAATAAACTGCATGTTTATTAAAGAAAATGCATGAACTGTTACTGTACTTAAGCAGAAAGGCATAACGTGACACAGTGACGTGTGTACCTCAATGTATCTCAATGGTGAAGATAAATTCTTCATTCAGTCCGCAAAGCCCATATAACTTTTGCCTTAATGTTAGATATGCTATTTTTCAACAGCAGTTGTTCTAGTCTAGAATTCCATTTTCCCTGAAATTCAGCAACTTTGCAATTAGAATAATAATATTCAGGTATGCAGAGGTGTGTGAGGGAGCCTCCCCTCCCATAAAAATGAAGTTTTTTTGTTTTTATGGTTTTGATCCCCAATTGTTGAAGCAACGAGTGCCAGAAATTGATGTGTCAGCATTTATCAACTTCTAGTAACAGAGCCAGTGCTTTGCAATGAACTTTTAAGACACAAAGGGCAGGAGAAGCAGAAGGCAGAGCCAAGTACTTTACTTAACTACATGGATGCTAGTTCCCTTACAACACAAACTAAAAAAGTGCACAACTGGTATTTCAAAATATGGGCATTCTTTTTAGGAATGACACTGAAATGTAGAACACCAACACAACAGTAATATTACTGTTATTTTAACAAATATCATATGATTCTGTACACTAGCCCAGCAAATCATACTTTGTAAATATTTACATTTCAGACAGGAATACAGAGGTTCACAGGTTCATAGGAGATTGCTAGGCTAATGGCTTAAGAGCCCTTACAAGCCTAGACAGTATAACTTGATTTTTAGCTGATATGTGGACCATAGGGGCAAGAAGATGGCATAGGTCTGTGCATATGCCTTGAGTATTTTACAAATTGTCCATATGCATAAGTGACATAGGCGCTACCCCAGGTGAGAATTTGTGATTCCCATGCATTGATCCAAAGTGCATTTGAGTAGGGCCATTGAAGAGCTCTGTTTAAGATGAATGGAAGCCTGTTCCAAAGAAGTGGTAATCTCTTTGACACATACCTGTCTCTCTAGCATGATTTGTTTGTCACTGACTAAGTTTAGATCCCTAGATTGGGTGTCCATCATGCTTTTAGACTTGCAGATTGTAGCAGTTCCATCAGGGCTGGATTTGTGAGTGGCTTGTAGGTTAGGCATAGGCCACTCCTTAATAGTTGGTAGGACAGAGAGAGAGAGAGAGAGAGAGAGAGAGAGAGAGAGAGAGAGAGAGAGTAAAGGGATAGGACTTTTAGTCATTCCAAACAGGATGTGTTGTTATCACCCTGTATTTTCTTTGTGAGGAACATTTAATAATCCTTCTGTCTCTTTGAGCCTTTTCGTGTTAGTAATGGAGGAACTAACTTTCTAAGGGCATTGGTGTTTGACTGATCAAAGTGCTATAGATGGCTGAACCAATGCCTTCCTTAAATTTATGGAATACTCTGTATTCATGAGTACTAACTTGCCATATGTGTTAAATAAAGTCATAGATATTTTTCAGCCTTCTGATAGATGTACCTCCCCCCCCCCCCAAAAAAAAAAAAATATCAGTTATCTTGAAATGGAGGAATTTCATTGTGGAAGAGAACAGTTTCTCTCTGCCAGCTGTTTTGTCTGCTACTTATTTGGAGCTGATGGTCAGAGCTTCATTTGCTGATACGACACAGACCATTCTATATGAATTAAATAATAAAATTCAGAATCTGTTTACCAAAAGTAGCCAATTTCCAAATAATTAGAGATGTTTAGACTGTAATTCTCCCCTTACATTATAACCCTGGGGGTTCCACCTGTGTCCCTCCTGGACAAGGGCAGTAGGTGTTGATTGTGGAAATAAGGGTAGACTTTGGCTAGGCTTGAAAGGTCCCTAGGGCCATTGGCCTAGTAACTTCCTATGATCATATAAGTACTTAGGAAAATACCAATATTTGTGACAAATCAAAAGCTGGACTTTATCCACCACAGGTTAGATAATACCCTGTTGGGGGGAGGGGGATATCAGCTTCTCTAGATTATGTCTAGAGATATTATGGTGGGGTGGGTGCTCTGCATGTTGCATTTTATGCTCTATGTTTTCAATTAAGTTTTTAGTGTGCTATCTGAGGACTTACCTGACTTAGACCCCTGGGGGAGAAGCAGGTTTGGTATATAAATGAATGAAGGAGTAATAAAGATAGGGAGCTGGGCCTGCAGAAAGGGTCCTCAGAATCTCACCAGTATGATGGGAAGTACGGCTCTTTCACCAGTATGAAGGGAAGGGTGGTTGTTTCACCAGTATGATGGGAAGTATGGCTGTTTCATCAGTATGATGGGAGGTATGGCTGTTTCACCAGTATGATGAGAAGTACAGTTCTTTCACGAGTATGATGGGAAGGATGGCTCTTTCACCAGTATGACGGGAAAGATGGTTCTTTCACCACTATGATGGGAAGGATGGCTCTTTCACCAGTATGATGGGAGGCACGGCTGTTTCACTAGTATGATGGGAAGTATGGCTCTTTCACCAGTATGACGGGAAAGATGGTTCTTTCACCACTATGATGGGAAGGATGGCTCTTTCACCAGTATGATGGGAGGCACGGCTGTTTCACTAGTATGATGGGAAGTATGGTTCTTTCATCAGTATGATGAGAAATGCAACTCTTTGGTATTATTTCTGAATCCCAACTCAATTTCCTTTTATATTTTGAAGTTTTGTGGGCTTTACCTATTGTGGTCAAACTATTTTGTGTCAAACATTGGAGAACTAGGCAAAATGTCTCCATGGTACAGTTACAGAATTTCATACATCAACATGAGGAAACATTTCTACTCAATGAAGACCCTGGGTGGACCCATGAACCCCCCACCACCTTGGAAAACAACTGTTAGGTACAATGTTGTTGTTGGAAGTTCTTATGTCTGGATTAGTAGCATGGTCTTTTTTTAATACAATGCTCCTTTGCAGAATTATACAACTTTTGCTGTGTTATCTTTACTAGTATGTATATAGTTTATTTATCCAATTTCTGATTGTTGGTGTGTTGTCTTAATTACGGGATATGACAGATAACTCCCCCCACATGAGGGGTGAAGGAGGTCTTTTCTGCAAAAAGTTTTTAAGGTGTTTTTGGTTATTTTTGATGGAGATTTTGTTTGATTTACAAAAATAAATAAAACATGACTTTAGTACTAGCATATTAATAATAATAATTACTAATACATGCTAATCCTAACCTTGCTTCTGCCCATAACCTTAACATGCATCTTAAATTAAAAAAAACAACTTCCCACTACACAACGGCTCACTCGCCACACACACACACACACACACACACACATATATATATATATATATATATATATATATATATATATATATATATATATATACACATATACATATATATACATATATATACATATATATACATATAGCTTCTATGTATATATAACCTGTCAAGGCTACCACTTAAAATTGAAAATTTACTAAACTTTTCCCAAATCTGAGTTAATAAGAATGATAGATGGCTTAGCTACAGGACAAGCATCGGGTTTGGATGGTCTGGCCTCCATCTTCTAAAAGTAATTCAAATATCAGCTAATATCCTAATTATCATTTTTTGGGGAACTGGAATTTCATGGGGCATTTCTGAGTACTTGACCATAGCTACTGTCTTAATGTTTGATAAACGAAATGAGGATAAACAATCATGATCATATACTTATCTCTTTAATCTGACTATAACCAAAATATTTGGCAAAGCATTACCTAATAGCATAGTAAATATCTTAGCAGACTTTATCTCAGTTGAACAATTTTAAAATGAGAACAGGACAAACTGCTTTAATATGAACATGGCTATGGATTAAAATTACTCGCAAGTAATTTTAATCCATAGCCGTGTTCATATTAAAGCAGTACTGAGTACTGATACAGCGGTAATCTTAACTGATTGTTAAAAGAAAACAAACAAAACCAACGGTGAAGCGAAGCATGACTTCAAGCAACATTCAGTATTATAAAACGTTTAATTTCCAGGTAATCACTTTCACCACAGAGTGTGGCTTCATCAGACCATTAATACAAACTAAAGCAAACAAAGCAATACACTTCAGTTCACTTAAGTTCACAAACATTTTTATGAGTAGATAAATTATTATTTCTTGCTGTAAGAGGATAGAAATATATTCTGAGAAATTAGTCATGTTTTAACTTATGTAGGGTCTGAATATCAAGATTGAATTTTATATGGAAAAATTTTAAAAAATGTATGTGCAATTGTTTAGAATAGAGAACTGTGACTTTAAATGATATAGTATGTAGAGCTGACGTCATCAACATTGTGTGTAGATGAACAGTCAGCTAACATTGCTTGAACTAAGTTTTTGAACTAATGGAGCATTTTCTGTAAGTATTTAAGTGTATCGCTTTGTTTGTTTTAATGTGTATTAATGGTCTGATGAAGCCACATTCTTTGGTGAAAGAGCTTACCTGGAAATTAAACGTTTTATAATACTGAATGGTGCATGAAGTCATGCTTTGCTTCATCGTTTGTTTTGTTTGTTTAGTTGTTTGCTGCTTACAACAGGGTTGGTTTGCCTACTGGTTATTTATTATATTTCTTGATTGTTGAAAGGCTTTCGACTTGATACACCAGCAGTTTGTCTGGTATACTCTAGAGATAAAGGAGTACCCATGAGAATTTATTAATAAATGCAAATTACTATATATGATCCCAGCATCCCAAATTTTCACAAATGGACTGGGATCTGATTAAGTACAAAATAGGGGAATGCTCACAATCCCTTTCTTGTTTGTTTTTGCAACAGGAGCCCTTATAATCTTCTGAACGGGGAGAGTTTTTTATTCTGAGATTAAATTGGGCTACTGTTGGCTGAAAAGGAGAAGAGGGGGGAAGGCATGACCACGCAGGTAAAGGCTAGGACTGTGATAGTGAGGGTCGGAACTTTGAATGTTGGCAGTATGACTGGTATAGGGAGAGAGCTAGCTGATATGATGGACTGAAGGAAGGTTGGTATATTGTGTGTGCAAGAGACCAGATGGAAGGGGAACAAGGCTAGGTGTATTGGAGGCGGGTTCAAATTGTTTTATCATGGTGTGGATGGGAGGAGAAATGGCATAGGGGTTATCCTGAAGGAATAGTATGCTAAGAGTGGTTTGGAGGTGAAAAAAGTGTCGGATAGAGTGATGTTTATGAAGCTGGAAATTGATGGTGTAATGATGAATGTTGTTGTGCATATGCTCCACAAGTTGGGTGTGCAATGGATGAGAAAGAAAAAGTTTGGAGTGAGTTGGATGAAGTGGTGATGACTGTACCCAAGGGTGAGAGACTGGGGATTGGAGCTGATTTCAATGGACATGTTGGTGAAGAAAACAGACGGGATGAGGAAGTGATGGGTAGGTATGGTGTTAAGCAAAGGAATGCAGAAGGTCAGATGGTAGAGGATTTTGTGAAAAGGATGGACATGGCTGTGGTGAATACGTATATTTAACAAGAGGGAGGAGCATAGGGTGACATACAAGAGTGGAGGAAGATGCACACAGGTGGATTATATCTTATGTAGAAGGGTCAGTCTGAAGGGGATTGGAGGCTGTAAAGTGGTGGCAGGGGAAAGTGTAGTTAGGCAGCATAGGATGGTGGTTTGTAGGATGACATTGGTGATCAAAAAGAGGAGGATGAGTGTAAGGACAGCACCAAGGATCAAATGGTGGAAATTGAAAAAGCGTAATTGTGAGGTGGAGTTCAGGGAAGAGTTAAGACAGGCATTGGGTGGCAGTGAAGAGTTACTGAATAGCTGGGAACTACAGCAGAGTTAGTAAGAGAGATGGCTAGAAAGGTGCTTGGTGTGACATCTGGAAAGAGGAAGGAGGACAAGGAGACCTGGTGGTGGAATGAAGAAGTACAGGAGAGTATACAGAGAAAGAGGTTGACGAAGAAGTGGGATTGTCAGACAGATGAAGAAAGTAGACAAGAGTATAAGGAGATGAGGTGCATGGCAAAGAGAGAGGTGGCGAAGGCTAAGGATAAGGCGTATGAAGAGTTGTATGAAAGGTTGGAAACTAAGGAGGGAGAAACAGACCTGTACCAATTGGCTAGACAGAGGGACCGAGCTAGTAAAGATGTGCAGCAAGTAATGGTGATAAAGGATAATGAGGGAAACATACTCACAAGTGAGGAGAGTGTGTTGAGCAGAAGGGAAAAGTACTCTGAGGGGCTGATGAATGAAGAGAATGAGAGGGAGAGAAGGTTGGATGATGTGCGGATAGCGAATCATGAAGTGCACTGTATTAGCAAGGCGGAAGTAAGGATAGCTATGAAAAGGATGAAGAATGGACAGGCTATTGGTCCAGATGACATACCTGTGGAAGCATGGAGGTGTTTAGGTGAAACAGCAGTGGAGCTTTGAACTAGATTGTTTAATGAAATCTTGGAAAATAAGAGGATGCCTGAGGAATGGAGAAAAAGTATTTTGGTACCAATGTTTAAGAATAAGGGTGATGTGCAGAGCTGTAGTAACTACAGAGGGATTA
This sequence comes from Protopterus annectens, assembly GCF_019279795.1. Taxonomy (NCBI): domain Eukaryota; kingdom Metazoa; phylum Chordata; order Ceratodontiformes; family Protopteridae; genus Protopterus; species Protopterus annectens. Next base: position 444,499,240 of record NC_056740.1, read on the forward strand.
AACTGGTCAGTCACAGTATGAAGTTATGGGAAAGAGTAGTGGAAGCTAGGTTAAGAAAGGAGGTGATGATTAGTGATCAGCAGTATGGTTTCATGCCAGGAAAGAGCACTACAGATGTGATGTTTGCTCTGAGAGTGTTGACGAAGAAGTACAGAGAAGGTCAGAAGGAGTTGCATTGTGTCTTTGTGAACTTAGAGAAAGCATATGACATGGTGCCTAGAGAGGAGTTGTGGTATTGTATGAGGAAGTCGGGAGTGTCAGAGAAGTATGTAAGAGTGGTACACAATAAGTACAAGGGTAGTGTGACAGTGGTGAGGTCTGCGGTGGGAGGGATGGATGCGTTTAAGGTGGAGGTGGGATTACATCAAGGATCAGCTCTGAGCCTTTTCTTATTTGCAATGGTGATGGACAGGTTGACAGATGATATTGTGAACAGGTGGAGGAGACCCTGGAGAGGTAGAGATATGCTCTAGAGAGAAGAAGAATGAAGGTCAGCAGGACTAAGACAGAATATGTGTGTGTGTGAATGAGAGGGAGGATAGAGGAATGGTGAGGATGCAAGGAGTAGAGGTGGTGAAGGTGGATGAGTTTAAATACTTGGGATCAACAGTTCAGAGTAATGGTGTGTGTAGAAAAGGTGAAGAAGAGAGTACAGGCAGGATGGAGTGGGTGGAGAAGAGTGTCAGGAGTGATTTGTGACAGTACCAGTGAGAGTGAAAGGGAAGGTCTACAAGAGGGTAGTGAGACTAGCTATGTTATATGGGTTGGAGACAGTGGCATTGACAAAAAGGCAGGAGTCAGAGCTTGACGTGGCAGAGCTGAAGATGTTAAGATTTGCACTGGGTGTGACGAGGATGGACAGGATTAGGTATAAGTATATTAGAGGGTCAGCCCAGGTTGGAAGGTTTGGAGACAAAGCCAGAGAGGCAAGATTACGTTGGTTTGGACATGTGCTGAGGAGGGATGCAGAGTATATTGGGACAAAGATGCTAAGGATGAAGCTGCCAGGTAACAGAAAAAGAGGAAGGCCTAAAATAAGGTTTATGGATGTGGTGAGAGAGGACATGCAGGTGGTTGGTGTAATAGAGCAAGATGCAGAGGACAGTAAGAAATGGAAACAGTTGATCCACTGTGGTGACCCCTAATGGGAGCAGCCAAAAGAAGAAGAAGAAGAAGAGGAGTGTAATCTTTACTATCTCAGGGTTTGTTAATGATTGTGTACTATGGCTCTCCTAACATAAGTAATATTCTTCAGTTGTTAAATTACTTGATATTGTCACACAACTCTAAGGTCTATCAGTAGAGAAAAAGCACTAGTATTTCCCTTGATGGATCTATGACTTCCACGGTAGTGCAGTGGTAGCGTTGTTGCCTCACAGCGAGAGGTTTTCCTGTTCGATTCTCAGCTGGAGTGCATGGCGTGCCTTCTGTGTGGAGCCTGCATGTCCTCCCCACGGTTGGGTGGGCATTCGAAAGACATGCGTAAATGGGCATGCCTTCGTTGAAGGTTAGACATCGAGCTGCCCCCTCTGCATTCATGAAAATCTACTGCCAATCATTAGCGGACCGGGGTTCTGCTGTGGCAACCCCTAACTGGGAAAAGCCGAAAGACAACAACAACATTTCCCTTAATGGATCTAGCTTGTAACTTATTTAAATTACCAAGGTGGATATCTTTAACACAATGTCCAAATGCCATCTAAGCATTTATTTAACAAGAGATCTATGATCAACACTAGAAAGAAACACAGAACTCCTCTACAATCATGTTAACAGGAGATACAAGGTTAGGAGATGAGCAAATTCAGTTTTAGAACCAAAGTGCAAACTATCAAGATTATTCTTTTACAAAATATTTTTCTTATTTAGATGTCTCCTGATATACATATAGATGACAAATTGCATAAGTACATTTTAAAAATGCAGCTGCCTTTTTACTGGTAGGTACATACACCAGAATAAGTAGTCAAGAACTGTTATTAACCATGAAACTTGATGGATCAGGGATCCAAATCTGTAACTAGATGTGGAGACATCCTTTGATTGGCAATATTTCAGGCAAAGATTCTCCCTAAACCCACATGATAACTAAAAGATGTGGAAATAATTATGTGCAACATTTCCCATACTAAATTAAGGAGGCAAACAAAATTTGGGACCTGGGAGGGTAGAGGAATTGAATAGAAAAAAAATTATAAGAAGAGTCACATGACCAGTTCCCATAGCTTGCAGTAGAATTTGGGATACAGAATGGTGTTTAATGGACAATGAAATGATAGATGTAAAGCAGTAGATCTGGAAGGATTTATATTTTCTTCTAGATATCTAGGATCATGTCACTGATAGGGCTAAATACCTCAAAGAAGTTTAATAATTGTATGGGGATAGTATTCTATTGTGCCTTCAACACCTGCAGTTGAAATCCATCTTAAGGTGCATAAATAGAAGGAATAAGCTCTTGGAAAGTCCCAATTTAATTCCAGTTTAAAAAATGCAAGATAACTTCCCAAAATATACTTAAAAATGAGGTTAAGTTACTTTTATAAAGATAACTATACTGTAGACTCTAAACTTTGTAGCAATGCTGGAGAGATTATTATTGACCTGTCAGCTCATCTTTCACTTTTCTGACAATCATTCAGCAATGGCAACATGGCCCCAGACTGAAACAACAACAAAAGCTGAAAACAGACCTGTGCTGGAGATGCTACGCACAGAAGCTGACTATATCCATATAATCTAGAACTGCTTGATAGTTTGACACAAGGGGGAAGGTATCATTAATAGTATAAGCTGGGCTTTATGAAATCAGTTACCTAATATTGTGACCTGCCCTGTTGGCAGTTAGGTCTAAGGTGAAGAATTCCAAAATAAAGCAATCTGTCTGGGAGTAATTTGTGTAACCACTACAGAATTTACATTTTCTAAGGGGAAAACTGTCATTAATAATTGGCTTCATTTATTTTCTATCATTTCCAGCAAATTAATTTACCATAATCAGATGAAAAGAGGCAGAAAAGATTTTACTGGACAAAAAGAGTACCTCGTTGCATGAGATCTGTGGTATGCCAAATGATGGCCATCAAGATTAAGGTTTTCCTCTAGCAGGTAAATGTTTCTTCTCATTAGCATTTCAAATGTCATCCCAACCCATGCCTTTCATGGGGCTATTGATTGAACTAGGGATCATGGTATTCAGCAGACTTGGGACATGCACTTACAGAGGCAGCAATACACAGGGTCCAAGCTACACAATAAGGGAATCTGGATCATTAGTACTGCTCTTTGTTAGGGAATTATCCATTGCCGGCATCAAGGAATCACTGGTATTCCATTAATTCCTAAACTGGATCAATGCAATATCAGGTGGTTGTGTCTTTAGAGGATCAGTGCAGTATTGTATGGCTGTAAGTCTGGGATCCTAAGCATGAAATGGACCATGTAATGATCATACCAAGAAATGGGTTTCACTAGCAAGTGTTTGTCTGTAAGAGGCCCTGGAAAGATTGTGTCCAGAGAATGGCCATGAATAGGTGTAAGTACTTAAATGAAGCTGAAATTCTCTAAAAACTGAATATTTTCCAGCTGAGTTTTTTTGATTCATCATGTTCCACACCATTAAAAGTACACAAAACCAGTCATCTTGACTGAGAATGCACATGATCAATGTGGAAACTGGGGACTTTTACAGAAGCTATGCCACCAGCTGAAAAGTGCACTCAGGAGAAATCCCAACTCATCCCTTTATCATGGACATACTTAAAGTTGTTGAAACTTCAACAGTCACTTTAAGATCTTCTGAAGACTAGATGGTTACATAACCACTTAGGCAGCCCTTGAATAACATGCGGATTTGGGGGTATAGACATTGTTAAGTGAGATGCAATACTGTCATCCAGTCAGGTTTAGAAATGTTAGCTCAACCATACACAGCTAGTCTGATATAACATCCAGCTTCTTAAGTATTAATCTGACAGCAGAAAATGCAGTCCTAGCATGGGCCATAATGGATCTCACAAGAAAATCTGCCAAATGCAGTTAAGGAAAATTATATAATAAGGTTGCTTATCATTTGAATGCCATATGGAAAACTATAGAAAAGAAATAGGAGATATTTGTTCAAAACAACTATGTGTCTGCAAAAATGGAAAAAAAAAAACACTTGAATTATCAAGAACTGCAAAAGTGTTACATGATGTCATACAATGAATGTCCGCAGATCCATCTAAAGAGGTATTTCAGGAATTATTCACATCGGATGTGACAAAGTCAGAGCATCCAGAGGGATTGCCTAGAGCCTGTAAGGATGGGTTTCCATTAATTTTTGCATCAACTACGACAAAAGAACTGTCATCACCACAATATTCAAGCCACAAGAAATTGGTAAATAAGTCATTTAAACATACAGACAGTTTCAGGGGGTGACATAAACAACTGAAAATTATTATAGTAATTTAAAATGTATTATATAAGGATTAAAAGTCACAATATCAAATGCCAGTGAAATGTCACTAAAATATTTTTGAAGTAATGGATATTGAAAGTCATATGTGAAAAACGCCTTTATAAAATTGTACTGATAAATATCATCTTATCTTATATTTATTTATTTATTTACATTTGTTGACCGGGAAAATCCGACTGGACAAAAGTCCTTTTTCAACAGAGGCCCAGGGAGAAAAGCTCCACAATAAAAACAACAATTAATTACAAGTTGCAAGAAGTACAGGTAGGTTTTGTTTAACAATAGTAATAAACAGTTATAGTTCAAAATGAAAGTATTTAGTAGAATGGTACAACAGTTATATCATTGATGCCATAAAGACAAACAAGTATTTTAATAGCTGGGCTAGCAGCTGTTACCCTTGAATAACAGTGGCTAAGATTACAGCTGAGATATAGGTTTAAAAGCAATGTATTTGGTTGCAATCTGTGTTAGTTAGAGGGGTGGAAGAAAGGGATTACAGAGGTTGGGGTATAGATGCTACAGAGGTTTGTTACAGGGGCATGTCCAGTGCTCTTTTAGATGAGAGTTTAGAGCAGCTTTGAAGTTAGTGCATGATGACACAGAAGTTATAGTGTGAGGAAGGGTATTCCATAATTTTGCTATGGAGTAGGAGAAGAGAGCTTCTCCAGCAGAGTTCCTGGTTCTAGTTACCTGTAATTGATTTTTGTTGCTGGAGCGTAGTAGTCTGGTGGTATGATATGGTTGGAGTAGATTTTGGAAGGAGGGGACTTTTAGAGGATAATTTAGTAGTTTGTGGGCGAGTGAGAGTTGGTACCATTGAAGGAGGTGAGGGAGTATATATAACAACATGATAATCATTTTGCTTCTGAATAAGGGAGATGCAATATCCAGGGTATGTGTCTTAAATGGTCTGATGCTCTTACAGAGGTCAGAGTGCCAGTATTCAAATCACATGGCCATGATTCCGGTAACTGTTGTTCTTTCTGTTAGTAAAACCTGATAAAGCTGGCAGGATTTAACGCCATGTCCAGCTCATTTACTATGGATCCTGATATGTAAATGTTACGTAAAAGTAAACTGTTTCTCAAATGATAATCAAAAGTTGCACTGAGCAAAACCATTAGACATGGACTACTCTAGATATTGGGATATACGAGAGAAGCATCAGAAGGTCTTGGGAACAAGGGGATTATATCAGAACGTACACACTACTGTGTCCATGTGAAACATTTATATCAGAACGTACACACTACTGTGTCCATGTGAAATGTTTATATCAGAATGTACACACTACTGTGTCCCTGTGAAACATTTATATCAGAACGTACACACTACTGTGTCCATGTGAAACATTTATATCAGAACGTACACACTACTGTGTCCATGTGAAACGTTTATATCAAAACGTACACACTACTGTGTCCATGTGAAACGTTTATATCAGAACGTACACACTACTGTGTCCATGTGAAACGTTTATATCAGAATGTACACACTACTGTGTTCATGTGAAGCATTTATATCAGAACGTACACACTACTGTGTCCATGTGAAACGTTTATATCAGAACGTACACACTACTGTGTTCATGTGAAATGTTTATATCAGAACGTACACACTACTGTGTCCATGTGAAACGTTTATATCAGAACGTACACACTACTGTGTCCATGTGAAACGTTTATATCAGAACGTACACACTACAGTGTCCATGTGAAACATTTATATCAAAACGTACACACTACTGTGTCCATGTGAAACGTTTATATCAGAACGTACACACTACTGTGTTCATGTGAAACATTTATATCAGAACGTACACACTACTGTGTCCATGTGAAACGTTTATATCATAACGTACGCACTACTGTGTCCATGTGAAACGTTTATATCAGAACGTACACACTACTGTGTCCATGTGAAATGTTTATATCAGAACGTACACACTACTGTGTCCATGTGAAATGTTTATATCAGAACGTACACACTACTGTGTCCATGTGAAACGTTTGTATCAGAACGTACACACTACTGTGTCCATGTGAAACGTTTGTATCAGAACGTACACACTACTGTGTCCATGTGAAACGTTTATATCAGAACATACATACTACTGTGTCCATGAGAAATGTTTATATCATAACGTACACACTACTGTGTCCATGTGAAACGTTTATATCAGAACATACATACTACTGTGTCCATGTGAAATGTTTATATCAGAACGTACACACTACTGTGTCCATGTGAAACGTTTATATCAGAACGTACACACTACTGTGTCCATGTGAAACGTTTATATCAGAATGTACACACTACTGTGTCCATGTGAAACGTTTATATCAGAATGTACACACTACTGTGTCCATGTGAAACGTTTATATCAGAACGTACACACTACTGTGTCCATGTGAAACGTTTATATCAGAATGTACACACTACTGTGTCCATGTGAAATGTTTATATCATAACGTACACACTACTGTGTCCATGTGAAACGTTTATATCAGAACGTACACACTACTGTGTACATGTGAAACATTTATATCAGAACGTACACACTACTGTGTCCATGTGAAACGTTTATATCAGAACGCACACACTACTGTGTCCATGTGAAACATTTATATCAGAACGCACACACTACTGTGTCCATGTGAAACGTTTATATCAGAATGTACACACTACTGTGTCCATGTGAAACGTTTATATCATAACGTACACACTACTGTGTCCATGTGAAACGTTTATATCATAACGTACACACTACTGTGTCCATGTGAAACGTTTATATCAGAACGTACATACTACTGTGTCCATGTGAAATGTTTATATCAGAACGTACACACTACTGTGTCCATGTGAAACGTTTATATCATAACGTACACACTACTGTGTCCATGTGAAACATTTATATCAGAACGTACACACTACTGTGTCCATGTGAAACATTTATATCATAACATACATACTACTGTGTCCATGTGAAAGTTTTCTATCAGAATGTACATACTACTGTGTCCATGTGAAACATTTATATCAGAATGTACACACTACTGTGTTCATGTGAAACTTTTCTAAGAAGGCAGTAGGAATGCTAAAAGCCCCTATTAATTGCTTTAAAGACTCAATCTTGGTCTGTTGTACTGTTACATCTTTCACTACCTACCCAGGTCAGGTACATTTATGGAAATAATTATTAGTAATGTACATTACAGAGAGTCTTTTTTATATATGCAGTAAACAGCTTTTAAAAAGCATTCAGTTTATTTTGTTGTATCTCTACTTTGAGTAGTTAGAGTCATGGATGTGAAAATATCTTCAAAGAACACTTACTGAGAGATGACACAGAAAAAGAAAAAGATTTGGAATTTATTAGGATAAAGGCAACAGCATGTATTAGTCATCAAAATTTTACTGTACATTTAAAAATAAACAAGCTCACCAGAAATAAGAATTTAGCAGTGAAGTGTGGATTTATTAAATTCTGGTAGGACTTATACTTAACACAGGCATTATAATCATTATAATGCCCTGGTGATGCTTTCTGTTGCAAAACTGACAAGCTGGAGCTATCTGTCATACATCTCCTTGAACAGCTGCTGAGTTCTGCAAACCTATTTTTTATTTTTTTGTGGGAACTGATGTTCATCATAATTGTACAAATTCATGTTAGCATAATGATGAATGAGATTCAGAAAGGCTTGCAGCAATATGGAAGCCTTAACATGGAAGGTTTTCCAAATCACAGTAAGCCTGACTGATTTAGACACTGCTCTTCTACTACGGTTTTCTGAAGATTGGTCTCGCAGGTGAATCCACATGAAAATGTGCAGTCGATGAGAGTGGCCAATTAGGTAACTGTTTGAAATCTTGGGACCTGCTAGACTGAATCCTGAAATGCAAAGATTGAATGGATGAACAATTGGACTTAGCCCAAAATGCCATTTCTCAGAATATTTTCTTTTCTCCAAGATATGGCATTCTCAGAGTTGGTATGTATAAGTTTTTGAGATGTGAGGGACTTACCCCCACATGGAAGGTGCAGGGAGGGCTTGCAAAAAAAAAAAGTTTAAAGGGGAAGAGTGATTTTTGAAATTCACTCTTTTGCTGTGTTTTTGGTCTTTTTTTTTCAGCTTGTCAGCACTCAGCATTTCGAGTGTTGACATTTCAGTAGGGTGCTGGCTATTAGCCATGTTTTCTCCCTCAGAAATGGTGCTGACTGTAGATTAACATAGTAGAGTGACTCTGAATCACTCCACTAATTTAATTTTTCTGCTAGTTGGAAAAGGTGAATGCTATCTTTTGATGGCAATACCCTATTCATCCATATGGACTGAATGCTTTTCATACTATGACTACAGGTTATGTATCACAGAACTGTATGTGTGTGTGTGCGCTTGTGAGGGCACGCACGTGCGTGTGTGTGTGTGTGTGTGTGTGTGTGTGTGTGTGTGTGTGTGTGTGTGTGAATGGGTTGCCAGTATGACTAAGTGGAGGGTGTAATGAAGAATGACTGTGTGCTTGGGTGTGTGTGTGTGTGTGTGTGTGTGTGTGTGTGTGTGTGTGTGTGTGTGTGTGTGTGTGTGTGTGTGTGTGTGTGTGTGTGTGTGTGTGTGTGTGTGTGTGTGTATGAATGTTTGTATTTGTGTTGGAGAGTGAAGGAGTGGGGAACCTGTGTCAATGTGATGCATTTGCTGCCAGTCTTAATTACTGCTGAAAAGTGTTGTTTAGCAATGAAATCACTTGCAGATCACTTGCAGATCATTAAAGCCAATAACTCTGCTGGTGAAGCACCATAGCCAAATTATGGAACTCCCTCCCACCCACAATTACCTTCATACCATCATGCACCCACTTCAAAACTTTACTAAAAGCACACCTAAAAACATGCTGGCTATGCCCTTGCAACTCCCACTCTAATATCACCTACCCCATCCAACCACAATCTTTCTTTACACTCCACTAACTACCTTGATTATAGCAAGCTCAGATGCTCATAAGCCTAGTACTTTTTATACAACAGGAACTTCTTATTGTAACATTTGTTAATGCCTGTTATGTACTTCACAGATAATGATTCTAGTTGTCTACTGATGTACTATGTTCTTCATTTGTAAATATGTTTGTAATTAATTGCTATGTTAAATTGTTAATCGCTATGTAATCCAATGTAACTACTGTCTGTTTATTTTAACTGTGGAGTTTTTCTCCCCGGGCCTCAGCTGAAAATGGACCTACATCCAGTCGGACACTCCCGGTCAACAAATGTAAATAAATAAATAAAATAAATAAATAAATAAATAATTACACTCTATTCAAGGGCATATAAATTATCCAAGGCAAGGTCTTAATTGCATCTAAACATGTCTTTGAATCTCATTTCTTGTGTTCACATAAATTGCAACATTTAACTCATGCACTATATGCAAGCGTCGTTTTCTGATATACCAGCCTTGGTGTATAATTTTCTTTGCCTTTTTTATTGGGTTTTTGGTTTTCCTTGTAGGTGCCAACTCTTTCGTGGTGTGTTTTTGTGTTTTGCATTTTTGGTAAGACACTTTTAATAAAAAAGCATTTAAGCAACTTATACGTAAAGAATCTAGGTGCAATTTGGAAAGCATGATGTAAAGCAATGCTTATGCTACCGTAATTGTCTCATTTTACATACACACACCATGGTTATTTATCAAATAATCACCAGCCAGGATGCACAATAGCAAAGCCCACCCATCTCATGAATAAATTGCTTGACTGACAGACACGTTCATTCACTGGCAATATTTCTGCAAACCAAAAATAACGTAACTAAATAAAAGTTGCATAAAGGTGCATTATATAACTAAAGTTGTAGTAATCATACATAATCACAGCAGTAGCACATCTATGACAAGTTGCAGATATAAACGAGTAAATAAAAAGCAAATAAAATGCATTAAAGCACATAAAATGCATTAAATAAATACCACCCTTTAGTTATTAACATGTACAATGCACTTGTAATTGTCCTTTAACGCGTTCACAATATTATGAAAAAGTATTGTGTTTATGAATTGGCACCAACTAATTTAAATTTTATATGAAAAAGACAGGATGTTTACTGTTTTTTTTTTTCTTTACTGATTAATTACTACAAATTTGGATCCGTATCAAACTTTTTAAATACTGTATAGTTGGTGTATTAAAAATGTAAGTGCACAGCCATTTCCTCACTTTTGCAGAGGCCACTGTCAGTGTTCAAAGTCATGCCCAAACCATGTTCAAACCTGTGAGAAAGGGCCAAGATGATGTGTCTTTGAAAACTAATCCTCACCATGAATTACATCTAGAGTAATATTAGTGTTAAGTCTATTCATAAGGCATATTGTGCAGGTATTTTACCATTTTGTCATCTTCAGTATTATTATTATTACCCTAAATAGCTCAAATAATGCCATTTTATTTTGTCAATTGTTACTGTTTTTATCTTTGTGTTGTTGAAGTAAAAATCACTGCCTAATCATTGCTGTACCATACAAAAATGTTCTTATAAGAGGATAATCATTAGCTGTCATCTTTAGTTTGCAGTTACAAAAACTATATAGTCACCACAAAACACAAGATATACTAGCTAAAGAACAGATAAAGAATGGAAAGACCTAGAAGTTCCTTAGAAGTTAGAACTACTGTGTTTATTACAGAACAGTCAGAGTGTACCCTGCATTTAATATAAAAATATACAAGTAAAATGAAGCACCATTGACTGCTGTTTAAAAATTGTCCTGATTTTGGGTCTTTATCCCCCATTATTTTTGGCTTTCTCCATGGTTCTTGAGCAAAAAAGTTAAGAATTATTTGCACTTCATGGTATAAAACAAATATAACTAAGAATAGTATATTTAGTGACAAACTGACACATAAAATCGATGACAAACATGCAAAATTGTGTAAACAGGCCTAAATTATGCAGACCTGGAATCATTTCATATCCAGTACTAATTAACAGTGTTAGCAGTTCTAGTGCAAGCAATGCAACCAGACTTTAAATTTACACAAGTGAACCACATACATGAGTATCAGACTTGATATCCTTCAGAAAATATATGCTATGCATAGCTGATATATCTTCTGAAGGATATGAAGTGTGAAATTCACTAGTCAGTTGTTATTTAGTGACTGCACCCTCTCAACAATTTAGCAGAAAAATAACAAATTTTATGAAGAAGAAAAAAATACGAGACATTCTGCCAAATCTGAGACAGTTGGCATGTGCTCTGTTCTCCCTGTAGATACATGCATCCACTTCTTACGTCTGGTTACCTGCCAGGATTAAACAAAAGTAATTTACCTTGTGCTCTTGCTGGCTGCTCTCATCCACAGTAATTATCCAGTTCTGTTTACCCTTGAATATTTGTAGGCTTTTTACTCCTTGACAGCCCATGTATCAGGCAAAGTACACAACAGCAAAAAGCAGAAACCTCCATGAATTGCCTGGCCAGATGCATAGCGCTTCACCTATATTATGCTGTAGTTTTGAACAGGGATGCCATTGCTGGTTTATATATTTGCTTGTCTTAAAGAAAATAAATGCTGTTGGTACATTTCTTAGCTTAAAAACAAACACACACACGCAAACAAACAAACAAGCAAATAAACAAATAAATAAAGAACAGAAAAGCACCCTTCTCTGAATGGCTTCCCATTCGGCAACCTAATTTGTCTGTGCATTAGTCCAGCTATGCATGGCATAATGCACTAGGTCTTTGCCATTTTTCAGATACTGGCAGGGTCATGGGAGTTAGCCAATAGGATCTTCATGTAGTTTTGTGGATCAGAGCAAGGTATAAAAAGACCATGTAGCCTGGAATGTCTTTTGGGAGGGATTCTGCAATAGTATGGAGTATGGGAACCAGGAGCTGAAGCAGTTCAGTCCCTGGATTTATGGAGTGACGCTTGTGCCCACATTATTGGTGTGAAATCAAAAACATTTTTTTTTATTTAACCAGGTAAATTAATAGTTTTTTTTCCCAGAAAATGTTCTAAGAACCTCAAGAAGCTGCAACTACCACTTATGGACCTATCATGGCAAAGATCATGACTAAAAATTGTATATGGAGGACCAATTCACTTACCTGCCAAGAGAAAAGATGCTGATCTGGTCACTTTCCCTAGGGTAAAGGAGTGACACAGTGTTTGCTGAGCGATCACCCTGTTGTAGAGACAAGGTAACTTCATACCTCTCAAACTTTTAGAGCAAAAAATCTGGACAAAGACGTAAATAATGGGGGGACAAAGGACCAAAACTCGGGACAATTTTTAAATATTGCTCTTATAAACTTAGAAAGTTGATAGAATAACAGGGTTTCCATTTGCATTGATTTTCAGAAGGCAATGAACTCTGAAACTGAAATTCCTGTCATTATTTTCTGGTTTCTATCATCAGTGATTTGCTAATCATTTGCTAGAAAACCAACAATTTATGAGAAAGAGACCAAAAATATTAGGCAAAAATCTGGAGATTCTGTGAAACGCTGGACAGTTGAGAGATATGGCAAACATGGTAGATATAGGGATCAAAAGCATTTACATGGCTGACCAACACTCATCCTGATCTGGGGCACTTGTTCATGTGGTAGCACTAATATGCATTCCAGGACTGATGCATTGCATATCAGGTGTGGCCGAACATAGTGTGTAAAAAAAAACAAAACATTTGCTCACTAGCCACACTTTCACAGCTGCAGTCCCCATTCAACCTTCAACCCATAATTAAATAAACAAAGAAAGAATTAAAGAGCAGGGCATTGAAAGTTGAATAACTGGTGATTAACTGGAGACTGGAAATTAGACATGAGCATCACTGAAAGGAAAAAGAAATGAATAAATAAATAGTTAAAAATAAACTATAGCAATACTGTGACAATTTTAATGATTTACTCTTGACTACACTGAGCTAAAGAGTTGAATGGGAAGGCGAAAGTCCACTTATTTTTCAACCAAGTATAACTGCTACAGTAGTTTGCAGGCATAATTTTGCAATGACCCATAATTTACCAGAAAAAAAACAGGAAGGAGTTCATACCGTAGTTTGATATCACTTATCAAAACACAAGCTGGTCATCAATTTAATTATGAATCAAGGTGATGTCAATAGCTTTTTCTCAAACATATCTCAAAGCAAATTCCACATTTCAGAATAATTATATTAAGTCTTCCTAAATTGTTGTAAACACTGTCACATGCAATTTATTTTCATTTAATTGTGTTTATGTATGAAAGGGAACTTTTTCTTCAGCTCCATGGTTTAGAGAGAGAAACTCCTGAGCAGATAACACAACTTAAATTACTAGCTTGAACATTGAAGGAGCTGACCTGGGGAGATGGATGTGGAATGGCTAACACAGGCCTATTTAGCTTATGGGGAAGGGGCTGTTGATGTTTCGAATGGTGGTGGGGTACTGTGACTTACACTTGAACTAAATGTGCATGACATCATAAACCCAGCAGAGTATGTACAGTATCACATTCACATCCCCAGATCCAATCGTAATGCAGAATTCATTGCCTGCGGAGTTGTTAGTGCTAAGGGAGGACAAATGGAATGTAGTCCTCTCAACCCCTGGGGTAATGAATGGGTCAGTACTTGTGAGCCCAGAGGGCTCAAAAAGAAAAAAGGACATTTTTCAAACAATCCCTATTTAATAAAAAAAAACTATGGTAAGTAAGCAGTAATGTTAGAAATGTCTGACATACTATGAACAATAGGAAAATAATGGATCACTCAAAGATGTTGTGAAGACTGACACCTCAACTAGAATTAATTCCCACCCCCGGAAGGTCTATTATTTACCCCTGACATTCATCAAGTAGGATATTACTGCACTTAGAAAATGCATTTCTTTAATTTTTTTTTTTTCTGAAAAAATGGTCCCTTTCATCATTAAACCATCCCCAAACCAAACAAAAAGTTAAACATCATCTACAAAGTGTAGACATTCAAAGCCTTTGCTGTCATTCTTGTCAAATACTCTGTTGACATCTCCATTTTATAAACATGTACATATACTAAGACAGGCCAAATCAACTCTAAATAATGCCAGGGAATCAGTTTGGCAAAGAAAGGAGGAAACACTGCTGCTTTATGTAATAATTTCCTTGTTTGTTTGGCTTGCTTGCTTGTTTGTTTGTTAATTTATTTATGGTGGAGGAAATGCCTCTAAAAGCATAAAGGATTTCTTATTTTGGGATATGTTCTACTAGTGTTTGTATGGCTTTGTGACCTTTTTGTGCCTATGTTGTATAAGTGGATTTTGACTTTAAAACTGGTCTTGCTGCTTGCATCCCTGTGTCTGTATAAGAGGATTTTGACTCTAAAACTGGTCTTGCTGCTTGCGTCCCTGTGTGTGTGTATAGGGGGGAGGGGGAGTGGAGACCATCTGATCATTACTTCTTTAGTTTTCCTCATAACCAGACCTTAGAGGGGTGCACAGAACATTACTATTGCCTTTGTGAGGGTTGTGGAATGCATGGTCATTATTTCCCTAACTTTCTTCACAAACCTCTCAAGTATGTACATAAGGTAACTATAGCACCTTACAGGTGAGAAGAGGAGGTTACTACAGCTTGTATAGACCCAGTGCACTGTTTAGGAGCAGCAGCTTAGAATATAGTTCAGTAATGATTTTTGTTCAGATCACCACTGGATGAAAAGATTGTTTGAAAAATTTCTAAAAATGCACCTTGTAGCATCTAGACCTCCATGGCTTCTGGTGGCCAAGTGGGCACCAGACTCCCAACTATTATTTATTTTATTTATTTATTTGACATTTGTTAACTAGGATAGTCTGACTGAGTCACAAGACCTATTTTCAGCAGAGGTCCGGGGAGAAAATCGTAGAAAATGACAAGACTTATAAGCAAACTACAATATATAAGTATACAATATATATATATATATACAATATATAAGTATACAATATATATACATACAATATATAAGTATACAATATATATATATATATATATATATATATATATATATATATATATATATACAATATATATATACAATATATAAGTATACAAAATATATATATATATATATATATATATATATATATATATATATATATATATACAATATATATATATATATATATATATATATATATATATATATATATATATACACAATATATATATATATACAATATATATATACATATATATATATATATATATATATATATATATATATATATATATACATATATATATATACAATATATAAGTATACAATATATATATACAATATATAAGTATATAATATATATATATACAATATATAAGTATACAATATATATATATATAGAATATATATATATACAATATATAAGTATACAATATATATATACAATATATAAGTATACAATATATATATACAATATATATATATATATATATATATATATATATATATATATATATACAATATATAAGTATACAGTGAGTACATTGCTAATTTAACTGTGATAACACTTTACACAAAGTCTTACAAGCAAAATTAGTAGACATAAGTATGCAGTGAATACATTACATGTTTATCTTGATAACACATTACACAAAATTATAAATTTGACAAGACTTTTAACATAATACAGTGTCACTGTGATAAGATATTTGCACAAAACCATTCTTCATGTTTGAATTGGAAGAATACTTGTGCTGTTTAGATTAGTTCATATGGACGTATAAACATAGCAGTAGTATGCTACACTTTTTTCCAGTCTTGACAGTGCGTAATGGTAGTGGACATGTTACTGTAATTGAAGGAGGTATAGGAGGGCAGAATTCACTTATTTCCTTGGTAGTTATTATAGTGCTGTCTTGGGCAGTCAGTGTACATTGAAAAGATGCAAGTAAAAGCTGAAAAATAAGGCAAAATGTAAGAAAAGATTAATAATGTAATCTGGATGGCATGGTGAGGCCAGGATTTGTAGAATCAGGGAATGCATGCAGGAAGGAGCAGGGGTGTTACCAATGAGCCCTTTGCCTAGAGCACCATTGCATCTAAGACTGGGTCTGCTGCCATAGACAGGATGGCATCCACATTACTCTCTCTGAATCAGAGGCTCTTATCTGAGATAAAATCTCCTTCCAGCACCTTAGCATAGGATTGGTTTAATTGGAACAGGCCTTTCTGTATTCCTTTTTGAAAATGAAGGACATTACTGTTTCCATCTTCTATGCAACATTAAAAAGGTGTGCTAACCATGACACCCCCAACAATAATCACTTCCTTCAGCTTTTCTGCCCTAGTGTCATTAATTCTTTCAGTTTTGCCACTGTGGAACTGCTTAATTTCTATAGTGATTTAATTTGCAGAAAGTGGTCCAATCCCATTAGTTTCTTTTGAAACTGCTTCCCAAAAGAAGGACACGTCCACTGGTTTCAAGAGTTCATCCAAGTACTCCTTCCACATCCTGACATTGTCACTCGTTAAGGTTAGTATTTTTCTGCTTTTGCTGAGGATAGCTAGGCAGCTTTCCTCCCACCCTGACCCATTAGATCATTTGTCAGAACTTGTTTGAGACCATCTGAAAGTAATTTTGCATGGCCTCAGCAAACACCCCTTGGCCTTCCATTTGATAATTGCTACTGTTATTGCCTCCTGGCCTCTTGGCCAGCTCTGAAGGCCCACCTACTTCCACTAGCAATGCACTTAAAACATATTACATCAGCTTCATATAATTATAAGATGGATAAAATATGTATAAAAATACTCATTTACTAGAAGAAGCAAACTACAGTTTGACTTTAAGTCTTGTACAGCAGTTCAATTATAGGCCCAACCAGTTTGTTGCTTCGTCAGTTGTCATTATTCTAAGGATACTCAAGTTTTACCAGCAGAAGAGATGACAAAATAATGGTTAGCATGAGCAATTAAAAAGTTTTCATTTTGAACAAATGAAGAATTTTAAATCTAATGATGTTTTAAAACAGATGTTAACTTAACCGATATCCCTCCTCCAGTTGTCTGTGTGGTCATTTCTATACTATTTATATAGATAACATAACCAGATGGACAGTATATCACATTAAGAAAGGTACATTCAGCTTTAATATAGTAAAATAAAAGTCATAATCATTATATACATATATAGAACTGAAGTGTAACCCAGATGAAAGGAACTTAAAATATGAAGTAAATCCCTTACTGCATAAAGCATTTTGTAGCCATTTTTTTAAGCTTCCCATGCTCCACATCTGTCACCCCTATTGCACATCTGCATCATTTTATAGGTTCATAGGATGATACTAGGGTATTGTCCCGGAGCCCCTTATAAGCCTAGCCAAGACTTTCGCCCATGTTCCCTCAAACTCAGCACCTGCTTCCCCTGTCCAGCAGGGACACAGGTGGGATCACAGGCGTGCATTTTCTGTTTCCCATTCAGTCGTCCAGCTTCCTCTTAAAGAGGGCTAGAAAGGTACTCTGCTTGACATGGAGAGGGAGTGTATTCCACAGATGGGGGAGTCTTTAGGACACAAATATATTCCACCAACAAGTTTTATTAATGTCACAGACCAGGTTAAGGCCTTGCATGTGGGTTGCTCGAGTGGAATTTGTCTTATGGATATCGAGCAACTCTATCAAGGCTGGGTTTGAGATGGCCTTGTATGCCACGCAAAGGTCACCTCTGAGCAGTCTGTATGAGACTGAGTAGAGGGACAGGGCTTTTAGCCTATCTGTATAGGATAGGTGTTTGAAACCCTGGATTTTCCTTGTCATAAACCTCTGTGGTCTTTCCAGCTGCTGCATGTGCTTGGCAAGGTACATGCTGAAGGGGGACATTGTACTCGATAATGGGTCTGATTAGGGAGGAGTACAGGGATGTTATGACCTCCTTGTTCCTGGATGAAATACCCTTATTTATGAGGTGGGCCATGTAGAAAGCCTTCCATACAATGGAGGCAATGCAGTGGTCAAAAGTCCCTCATGACTGATTGCATGCTTAGTACATTGTTATTAATGTGATAATTAGTGGGGATGCCATTTTCCCCAAAGGGGATAATGATGAATTTCTTGTCATTCGGTTTGAGGCCATGCTTCTGGCATAGGTATTAGTTTGGGTAAGGCCCTCTTGGAGGATGTTCACATCACTAAGGGAATTTAAGACAGCACCCAGCTTGCAGGCATCTGCAAACTTGGTTACCCACAGATCATTAGTTTTGGCTTATGCCTCAGGAAAGTATATTCCAAACAGTAGAGGCTCCAAGATTGATCCTTGGGGTACACTGCTTGTTACAGGTCTACTACTAGAGGTGGCTTTCCCTACTTTGACTAATTGGGTTCTATCAGTGAGACAGTTAGCTATCCATCTGGTAACATACAGGTTTATGCCTAGCTGGAAGAGTTTATCTATTACACCCGAGTGGGGAGTAGTGTTAAAGGCTTTGGCTAGGTCAAGGTAGGCTGTGTGCACCATATTACCCTCGTCCATGGCTTTGGTGACTGTTTCAAAGAAGTCGACCAAGTTTAACAGGCATGATCTCCCTTTGACAAAACCAAACTGTGTGGGGACAAGCATTTGGGAGTTGCCAATGTCCTTGTTTATAAGGTCCATGATAATGCTTTCCATGGCCTTGCAGATCATGCTAGTTAGCCTGATGGGCCTATAATTGCCTGGATCAGTGCACGGTCCACCTTTGTGTAGAGGGATGACAGTTGCTGTCCTCCTTTCAGCTGGGATAAAGCCGGTGCTCAGACTATGCTTGAATAGGGTGTCTAATAGAGCTGAGAGCCCATGCCTGAGTTCATGTAGGATACAGCCAAGGATGTTATCAGGTCCCATGGAGACTGCATTTTTGCCTTTGAGAGGGCATTAAGGACCTGCTCTCTGGTGATGAGGGGAGGGGACCAGTGCTGGGGAAGTCTTACTTTAGTGGGGGATGGGGAGTAAAGTTTTCACTGAACCTATCTGCCAGCAGGTTGGCAATATCTACGGCTTTTGTGTATGTGGTATTATTGACCACCAGTTCAGAGCAGATTTGGGTGTTACCTTTGAGATTGCAGACATATGTGAAGAAGGTCTTGTGACTGTCCTTAGTGGATGTGGTCAATTTGGACATGAAGTTAGCCTTAGAGGATTTCACCAGTGACCTTATTTGCTCATTCAGTCAAAGGAGAGATTGCTTCCAACTTGGCATTTGCTCATTCTTGCCCATGGACAGCAAATATTTCCTTCTATTATAGAGTTTGTTTATTGCTGCTGTCCACCAGACAGGTTTACTGTTCCTTGAAGAAGATGATTTGGTCCTGTCAGGTATTGCTGAGTCCATACAGCTATGTAAGTGCCTCATATAGTTTTTTGGTGTAGGCTTGGACATTAGTGCTAGTTCCAACTGGGGGGTGGGGGGGGTGACTTCACGAGTGATCGCTTTATGGTCGGATCTTACCAAGGAGGATGACACTGTAGAGGGTGCTACAGTGGGTATTCATGCTGGTCAGGACCAGGTCCAGGATATTTTCACCTCTAGTAGGGATGTCAACCCAGTGATCTATCTTAGTTATTTTAAAGAAAGCTAATTTCACACTGTTGCTCAAAACTAGCCCTTCTTGTCCCACCTGTTTCCTCTAATCAACCTTCCTTTTTATTTATGGTAGAATCCCAGAAACTGTAGCCCAGAGGAAAAGCATTAGCTATATTAATAAATACTGCATCTTTAGCAATGCCACTGTTACTGTCCACTACTACATCACCTGCTTCATGTATAGAAATATAGACAAAGATTATTTGATACAAGATTTTTTTTTCAATAAGCTAACTTTGACAGACTTTGCTGATGGCTTTCCTTGCTGGTTTTAATTTACCTCTGAAACATATCTTTTCAGGTTGTTTACCATCAGTAAGTCTCAGAAGTTGGCTCTCTCATAACTAATTCCCACAGGATTTTATTTTTTGTTTAATTTCTCCATATATTTAAGTTTTTTAATACTGTTGCAGGACTAGGGCCCACTCCTTAGTGAGGGCATAATTAAAGTTCATGAAACCAGCTTTGCTTCAGTCTTTCATGTTTGCCAAGTGATGGCTTCTCAGTAACGATGGTAAGACCTGTCCTGTTCTTTTTCTTCCTTAATTAGCTTATTTCTGATATGTCACACATGCATGCTACCTCTGTAATGACTAACTTGTCTTTCTTTGAAGTAACCTGAAATCTAAAACTTGAAAACATTATTCCGAAAAACATCATCCTCATTATCATTAAGTCAGTTAAATCCCACACCTCGCTGTTTGACATTAGAGACAAAGTACATTCAACCTCATCACTTGAAATCACACACCGAGATAGATGCTGTTACTGAATATTATGCATCTTTGAATTGTTTGCATGTGTCACGTTGAAAAGACTACTGTAAATGTATTTGCCTGAATGCAATTATAGAGTAACACTTTTGCTAATATAAGAATCATGAAGCATATTCTTGATTCAGAAACTAAAATATGCCATGCCCATCAAGCATGACAGTACTTTTAATTACTAATCAGATTCTATTGAATTATTAGGCTTGCCATACTTACAATATATCACGGTATCACACTGCATAAAGTTCACTGTTTTCACATCTGTCAGAGCTGATCTCTAAGTATATTAACATGCAAGATACTCAGACTTTTCATCTGCTCATGCCTGCTTTTTAGACCTGATCCCAGCCTTCTTATTCTGTCAGATCCTAAGATCACGGAGGAAGCCTGGTACACAGACCACTCAGAACTAGTTATAAGGAGGCAGTCTTTCTCTGAAACTGCTCCTGGCACCTGAACTAGGCTTCTCTAGTCCTCTGAACAACTGAAATTTTAAGTTCGTACTGTAATTAGTGGAAGGAAAATAACTAACCCCATAATATGATAGTTTAGTCACCGTTTAAACACTTTCTACAGTGTACAGTACATAAATAAAATGTTTATTTTTTATTTTGACCTATTATTTTTCTGTGAGCATAATTCTTGAATTAAGATTTCCTTCTCTGTATATTTTGGTTTATAGCACCACAGGAGATGAATTGCTGTTAAATCCAAAACACTTAATAACATAATCTATATAAAACAAATATGAGTGTACTGGAACAATGGGTGGATAAATATTCTTTAATATTTAAATCTTTGCATATCCTTGCTTCATTAGGCAGACATTAACAACTAGGCACTTTATCTAAACTTGCATACACATATTGCATCATTTCCTCTTACCAAACACACTTAATATCATGAACAATTCAACTATTTAACACTTTAAAGTACACGTTATATTCCTTATAAAGTTCAATAAGTAAATAGAAAGTTAAAGGAAAGAATAAGGGGCCACATACTTGACATAAGGTGACAGGTATGAATGCATTACATAATCATATTAGGGAGACTATTCAGCAACATACTTTCAAATTGTTTGTACTATAGATCTTACATGAAGAGATACATTGTGATTATAAAGTAACAAAAACAAAGAATGCAGACTATTAGTGATTAGTAGATTCAGGGCTCATCATTTTCCAGGTTTGAATAAACATAGCAATATAAAACCAGTACTGAAAGCAAAACATAATTTTATTAAATGACTCAATTATATGACTTTTATTGACCTTTATAAAGAATATAAATGCATTTTAAAGTTTAAAAAAATTGAATTGTTCATGATTTTAAGTGTGATGTTGAACAGGAAATTATGTAAAATGTATATGTCAATCAGGTATTTAAATCTTATGTGACTGGTTGTTAATTTTTGCCTGATGAAGGATTGATATCTGAAAGTTTAACTTTGAATATTAAAGTATATTTATCCATCCATGGTTCCAGTGCACTTGCATTTGTTTTATATTCTAGTTTCTGTCTTCTCCAAACAATACACTAACATGACATAATGCCAGCAAGAAGTTAAAATATGCTTTTCTGGAAAGCATTATTTTTAAAATAAGTCACATTGTTTCATTGTTTTTAGTAATGCACTTTTCTGTAACTCTGTATCACAAGTATGGAACATGCTGTCCTATGATAGCAAGTATATAACCACCAAGTATGCAAAGTCAAAGTTCATAACTGATTTCTGAACCAGAATAAATGCTTAAATTTAACAGAAATCATATAACTGATTCTGTCACTCTTTTTCACAATCTAGTGTTTTCTCACTTAAGCCGTTAAAATGATCAAACAGCACTATATCCTTCTTCTGTACTAGTAATTTTAACATGCTTGCAAACCCCTTTACTAATTTTATCTGTACCCCGCTCTTTCTCTTATTCGGTGTATTTTTCTTCTCCCAGTGTTGCATTTATATTCTCAATCATTTTACCCTTCAGATTGTAATTTTTTTTCTTCTGCCTCTCCCTTTGTTTATTACCTACCAACTTGCTTTTTTTTATTTCACGCATTTTTCATGTCATGTTTTTTCTTTTGCTAGCACCTCTTCCTCCTTCCTTTACCTAAACATGTACATGAATTGATGGAATTATCTGTAAGACTGAATGACTATAATATGGGTATATATCTAATTACTTCATTATTTAGTTCATTTTGGATTATGGTCATGCAGTAAATTAAGTGTACTAAAACCATGATAAGAATCCTTAGGAATTATGGCATCCAATATCTATTCTATATTTATGCATTTAAAATGTGCTGCGTACAAATGTTTGTACGTGTATTGAGCAACTTTGTAAGGCATTCCATCTGAATGTAACATGCATTGCTTTGCATACATTATGCAAAATGATATGCTTTAAAGGTAAGTTCTGATAACCAGACAGGGGACTGAAAGAATCAAACCCTGCAGTATAGGACAAAGCTCACAAGAACTCATAGCCTCAGTTTTTCTGGAGTAACCTGCCAGGTATATTTTAGTGCATCTATATAGCATTTCTAGTTAGCGTTCGTGTTAACCTTTACATTGCTATGCTTATTATTATTATTTAAGCACGGACTGTAAGGTAAAAGTGCTCTTCAGTACACTGACTGCTGCTAGCTTTTCCTGTGTGATGACTACAAATTATCAGCTGTATCATGATGAATGTACCCTGGATGTGTGATATATGTGCCTTTGCTCCAAACAATATATACAACAGATATGGAATACTGACTGATATCTATGTTCCTCATTCTGTGTCAGATAACACAGCCTCAATGTGTCCATATCATACATAGCTTCTATCACTTCTATATTGCAAATGTACTTAAACATATAAGCTGTTCTAACAATTTGTAGATTGCATCCCTGTCATGTACCTTGACGCATACATCACCTCTGGGCTACCTTTGAAGACAATACAACTACCTGACTGACAAGTATGTAGTCAGCAAGCAGAAATGTGTATAAATAAATACTTGTAGTACATATTAGGGAACTGTGTTTCAACCCCTTCTCCCACACTGGGTCAGGAGGTTAGGGTGATAGCATCTCAGGTCATTGTAGTGCTGCCTGCATTACTGTGTGCACTGCAGAATACTAGTAACCCTCGTCAGTGTGTGGCCAGGTCATAGCATGCATCCTCCTTCTTACTGGTCCATCACAAACACAAGTAACTTATCTTGGTAGACCCTCAGAATGTAGAATAGAAAAATCTGTTTCCTTAGCTCCCAAATGGGATTTGTCCTTCTTGACTCATTAGAACAAGCAATGAATGTAAGACTTTCCGTGAACAACCAAATTAAGTTCATGCATGCAGTAAGATGCCAGATGCATGCACATTTGTGAATTGTGAGTAGAAGTTAACATATGTTTGCACTGTGAAGCTATGCATTACTCAGCTATGCAGGAGTATCTTGCAGGAGCATTGTGATGTAGCTGTAGTTGGTATAAGCTTTATGAACAGATTTTGTATAAATCATATGCTGCACAAAGCTATAATAAAGTGATTCATGAGGTGTCATGCTATAAACATCTAACTGACTATGTGATACACATAAAGATATAAACTCGCACATTTAGGAACATGTCACCAGTTTGGTCATTGTGAAGTGAAACAAAGAGCACTATCATATACTGACTTCTGAATTAGGAATGTTGTTTTGTGTAATAAATATGTATCTGAACTTCTCCAGAAAGGCATATATGTTTCACTGTGGGCAGCAGTGGCCACTCTTTATAAGACTGGTACAGCAGTTTTTTAGGTTTGCCAGGTGTATTGGTATCATCCAATAATGATCTATTGGGCATGGCAAGGGTGTACTCTGAACATATCCTGTCCAGCGACATTTGGTGCTGTATTATATAAAAAGATTGTTGCCTTTCTAACAGAGAAATATGTATCTAACCTGTTCCCACATATACTGTACAGGAGCAAATCTTACTATACTATAGTTCAGTCCTACAATGACTCTTAGTTGAGGGAGGATTCTCAGAATTAGAAGTGTAGCGTATATATATATATATATATATATATATATATATATATATATATATATATATATATATATATATATATATATATATATATATAGGATCCGAATACATGCTTGACTAGCATATGCCCGAATCACAAAACATCAAACACACATACACGGAAGCACTTAACATCGACAAGCGCTTCCGTGTATGTGTGCCTGTTTTGTAGATCGGACTATAGTGCGGGTAAGGGAAAATTCCCTTTTCCCCAATGTAGTGCAATCTCGGAGTGAGAATAATAAAGTAGGGGGGTGGGGGGTGCAGGGGGGGGTGAAGCTCCCCTGCAGAAATGTAGATTTTTTTTGAACTACACATACACGGAAGCACTTTTCGATGTTAAGCACTTTTTCGTATATGTGTGTTCAATGTTTTGTGATTCGGGAGCATGTGTCCTAGACCCATATATATATATATATATATATATATATATATATATATATATATATATATATATATATATATATATATATATATTAATACAAGCAAAAAGTATTAAAAGTAGGCTCTTACCAGCTATATGAAAGCAGGAACTTTTTCCAAGAAACCAAATGTAGACTATTAACCCAAGTCATAAATGCATTCTGACTCTTATCTGTCACATTGCATTTCTCTGAATGGGTCAAAATATGACCAGGTCCATAAGAATTCGGCTGCGTGTGCACTTATTTTATTAGATGTGTAAGACATGGACTCCAATTGTTGTGAATGGGGTGCCTCCAGTAGTTAGGTTTTTACTGCATTTAGCTGTGCCTAAGCTGTGCCTACATTTGTTTGCCCAAAGTATCTTTCACAGTGTTTTGGTCAGCCAACAACCTGACCTTCAAACACCTTCCCTTCTTCCAGCTCTTACCTTCAGATCCAAGTGATGGCTGTAAACACAGTGTCCTACATGGATCACCTCAAAGCCTTGTATCTGTACTCATCTCCTATAGTTTATTGACAGGCTATCCATGCCTGGCATACAAGGATCCTTGGATCTGACTTTGATGGACCCTTTGCATATCTGCAAAATGAACAGCATCAGAACCACTAGATCCAAGGATTTAAATTTTGCTTGTGGCATAAATAAAATATGCTGGCGAGACAGATATGTGTCTCAGAGGAACATCATGCTCTGGAATAGGCTCCCCATTTATGTGAAGTAGCATCCCAAACCCTATGACTAGTGGATCTGAAATCAGAAATTTACCTCGGGTCTGGTCCCCATGTCTCTGATAGTTTTGGCATTACTGTCTGTTTCTGTCTAACATGCACCCCACATAATCTCTACAAACTTCCTAACTAACATACCCCATCCAATAAAGGCCTATGATACATATGGACACAATTGGGTTTGATTGTACAACTAGGCTTATATAGGCCTCAGTGGTCATTAGCCTAGAATAAACCTATGAATCTATAAATGTATACAATCTATACAGTATTGCTGTTGTCAACCATGGCAATCCATATTTGAGTCCAGGTCAGACAGTAGCACTGTATCCCTATCATAAGAGGTCTCAAGGCTTATACCCCCTCACCAGTCAAGATGTGTTTCCAGACCTGGGTCATGCAGTGATAGCTCATCTCTGTCACTGGAGGCCACAAGCCCTATCACCAGTAGTGATTCACCACTAATGGGTCACCACTAATGGGTTACCTTCACTGCTCTGTGGCCTTCTGTTTTACTCCTTGTGTATTCCCACTTTTTTGTGTTGAAAGTCTTCTGGTATTTTTCTGTTGTCATGTGTTCAGCTGATGATGATTGTGGCCAGTAACAGCAGCCAGTCTGTGTCATACTGAGGTACTGAATGATGCACACTGTGACCTGATCTTGCACTGTGCAGCATGGCCTGATTCATGTATATTGTGGCACCTTGACACTAACGCCACATGCCACTACTTCCATGCTGTGTGGTACTTCATTTTACAGTTGCCATAACCCATATTTGTTGACAAACATTGCCAGTTTGCAATCACCACTCTGCAAAGCACCTGTAAGAGTCTTTACAAGCTCTTCCTGTAAGACTGTCTTCATGTTCTGCCTCACTGTCCCTTATTGCTCCTACTTTTGTGGTGTCTGGAATAGTACCTAAAGCAGACACAGCATTTGACTGACCACATTGCAGTCAAATCATGTTGTGCAGCTCACCACAGAAAACAATCAGCTTGCAGGACATATCAGGGAGAGTATAACCATGCCCAATCAGTTCTACCAAGGCAGAAGAGCATGTATTTATGGTGTCTAACATACATATTCAGCATGGGCAGAATTCTAGCAACATCTACACCAGAAAAAAGACAGCATGCACAGTTTATGGATTAATAAGCAATTCTTGATAATAAAGGTCTTTACTTATTACCCAGATAACTGCAGGGAAGTCTGGGACTATCACCTTTCTGGAAGAAATAACAGTAGTAAAATGTGCAAAACACACACACACACACACACACACACACACACACACACACACACACACACACACTGGAAATAATCCCCTCTGCATTACAGAGTACACAGACGATCAGAGAATGGTAGTTCTTTCTTTTACATACATCTGTGTGTGGGGGCCAGGGGGAACCCCTATTACTAGTTACTACATAGGAGCAATTTGTGGCACTTAGCAGATTAGGGAGATGTACAGTATTATAGAAGTCATGTATAGTGGCTGCCCTGCCCTCTACTGTAATGGAGAACAAATACACCCTTCCATATGTAGAGGAATTATATCAAAGAATTTATTAACTATTAGTTAGCCTGAAACCATATACCTAAAGTGTCTGCATGTAGAATCTGAAAGGTCCCTGTAGTCAGGATGGTCAGTGTTATACATACTTTTGTCTCTACAGTGATGGAAACACCAGTTTTTCCCCTAGATTCAGCAGGCAGGCAATACACGACTACCAGATGGCTTATTATTTCATGAGCCACATACAAGTGATCAGTTGTGTGCTGGTCATGCAGCTTATGGTACATAAGATGCAGCCTAAATTAGCAGCACAATACACCCGAATGTACAGATCCTGCTGAATAAAGACTGGTGCCATACCCAACATTTTTCCCAACATGCAATGGTTGCATTTCCTGCATGTTTCCCATTTTATATAGGTGTGTGGCAGGTATGCAAGGTGCAGCACACATATCCGAGAATCATGGCACTTTTTTGAATTCCTTTACTTGCAACTCATTATTGCCATATTTGGTTACTATGCTTAATTTGTATCTCTTTACACAATGGGCAATCTGTAGATCACACCCTGATTGGACAACAGATGTTCTGCAGCAGGTTAT
This sequence comes from Protopterus annectens, assembly GCF_019279795.1. Taxonomy (NCBI): domain Eukaryota; kingdom Metazoa; phylum Chordata; order Ceratodontiformes; family Protopteridae; genus Protopterus; species Protopterus annectens. The sequence continues at coordinate 444,527,391 of NC_056740.1, forward strand.
TAATTTACAGGTAATGCCCACTGCAAAAATGAGTCCGCCACTTCACTGCAGCATATCAAGCTGTTTAGCAAGAGTAAAAGAAAAAGAAGAAAAAAAAATGTGTATGTATGTATTTATGCCTGTGTGTGAGAGTGTATGTATGTATGAGTGAGAGAGAAAGACAAAGAGAGATCGATTGAGCTATTATTTTTCACTCAGAAAGTTGCGCCTTTGCGTTTAGCCAGTGTAAAAAAATAATTCAAACATAAAAAAAATGTGTGTATGCGTGTTTCTGTTTCTGTCTGTGTGTGAGTGAATGCGTGTATAAAAATAGAAGATATTTTGTGTGTGTGTGTGTGTGTGTGTGTGTGTGTGTGTGTGTATGAGACTTTCTGGGAGGTTGCAGTCTGGTGGGGTAGTTAGGGATAGGTGGAGTAGGTGTGTATGTGTGTGTATGTGTGTGTGTGTGTGTGTGTGTGTGTGTGTGTGTGTGTGTGTGTGTGTGTGTGTGTGTGTGTTTGTGTGTTTGTGTGTATGTGTGTGTGTGTGTGTGTGTGTGTGTGTGTGCGTGTGTGCGTGTGTGTGTGTGTGTGTGTGTGTGTGTGTGTGTGTGTGTGTGTGTGTGTGTGTGTGTGTGTGTGTGTGTGTGTGTGTGTGTGTGTGTGTGTGTGTGTGTGTGTGTGTGTGTGTGTGTGTGTGCGTGTGTGTGTGTGTGTGTGTGTGTGTGTGTGTGTGTGTGTGTGTGTGTGTGTGTGTGTGTGTGTGAGAGAGAGAAGTGAATGAGATGACCACTGACAGCAGCAGCACTAAAGAGGAGCGCATACCTCTGGACCTTTCAGCTGAAGAAATCTGAATAAAGCCTAAATTAAGGGGGGATAAAGGCTCAGAAATAGGAAAGTACAGCTGTGTAAAATCTTGCCATAATGGTAGATGTCCTTGCCTTCACTGCTGCAGTATTCATTATGTATGGGATTCCTGCCATGGAAGCCCGATTTCCAGCCAGTCTACCAAAGCCTACCTTTGCATTAAGGTATGCTAAAGATCAGCCAAATGCTCCTCGAGTAGCATAGGGCATAAAGGTGACATTCAGGTGTACCATCCTCAGAACTGATTGCCCCAGTAGGAACACCAGTCCAAGAAAAACAAAGACAACCCACACATCCAGGAAGGAAAAAAACTAGGGGGAAGGAGGGAGGGTGTGAATACCGCAGTGGTGAAGGCAAGGACATCTACTGTTATGGTAAGATTTTATACAACTGTACTATGTCCATACAGTCACTGCTGCAGTATTCATAACTTATGGGAGAGTGCCAAAGCTCAAGAAGAAACTTGGGAGGAGGAAGCAGCAGTAGAGCCCTCTAAGAAGCCATGAAGAATGGCATTAGCTAAACCAGCTCTAGCTCTGGAGATACCATCCAACTTGTAGTGTTTGGTAAAAGTGTGCAGAGAAGTCCAGGTAGCTGCTTCAAGAATAGAATTAATAGAATGAGCCTTTACAGAAGAAGGAAGGCTCTCACCACAAAAAGTGCAACAAAACGAAATAGCCTTTGAAATCCAAGTAAAAATAGTTTGCTTGGAAACAACTAATCCTGAAGACCTAGAATGAAAGAAACAAACAAATGATCAGAATTTCTGATAGCTTTAGTCTTAGCCAAATAAAGTCTGAGCTGTCTATGCATGTCCAAAGTATGCCATACCTTCTCATTGTCAGATTGTGAAAAGGGGAAAAAGTAGGCAGAGTAATAGAGAGATTAAATGACAACTCAATAACAACCTTAGGCAAAAAAAAAAAAAGATGAGCTCAGCTCTAACTTCTTGGCTCACCACACAAGCCTTCAAGGAGTAAAAGCACATCTGAAAAACTTGCCTCATATACTGTGTTCAATTAAACAATTAATTAATTAAATCAAATATTTTCAATTTAACTCTTCATTAAGTCCATATGGATGCAAAGTATTAAATTTCAGAATATAAAGAGATTCCTTTGACAAAAGCCATTTTTTTAAAAAACATTCAACAAACACTCATACTTTAACTTTTTCTAGTATAGTACCCTCTACTCCTTCACTATTGCTGTTGTGAAAAGCTTTAAAATGACTAGCTACAGAGCTTTCTTCTTTCTTATTATTAATGTCTCTTATATGCTCAAGCATTCTAACCTTAAATGCCCTCTTAGTCTCTACAATATAAAACAAGTTACAGGGGCATTTAAGTGCATACATAACTCCCTCTGTATTACAAGTAAAACTACAACATGTATGAAATGGAATATGACTAATGTTACCAAACTTATGTACTACATATTTACATGCTTTACATTTATTGCAACAAGATGTGCCTAGCAGGAATATGTTTCGATTAATTCTGGAGTCAGGGGGACAAAACTTCCCCTTGACAATGACATTTTGTATATTTCTACCCCTTCTATAAGAAATGCCTAATCTAGCATTTAACCAGGAAGAAACATTTTTCAAAGAGTACAAATAATTCCAAAAATATTTCCCTTCTTTAGTAATTTCAGAACTAAAACATCCAAATGTAGTAACAAAATAAATACATTCAGGAGATTCTTTTCCATTAATCTTATATGGAACCAACATCTGTGAGTTAGTATGTGGGTTTTTTATGACAGAGCCAGAACATAATTTCTTCCAGCTTCTTTCTATCAAACTTCTATTATAACCCCTCTTCTCAAACATATCCACAGTTACTTTTAATTATTTTCTTAAATCTCCGATGTTTTACATAATCTGGATACCCTTAGCATCTCACCATATGGAAGTGCTTCCAAAGTATGAGTCGGATGGCAACATTCTCTGTGCACAAACTGTGTACCCTGATCAAATTTTCTATGAACAGTACTACGTCAAACAGTCCCGTTAATAATATTCAGTTGTGCATCCAGAAATGGGATACATGTTCCTACTAACAAGCCATCAAATTGTAAATCAAATCTATTACAATGCAGTGAGTGAATAAATTGTTCAACCATTTCTTGACCACCCTGGGCAATAAAAATTAAATTGGCAATATATCGAAAATACCTAACCACATATTGACAAAAAAATGTTCTTCTATAAATATATTCTGATTCAAAAAGATGCATACTAAGGTTAGCGTACATGGGGGCAAAAGCAGCCCTGATGGCCGTACCTTGTTTCTGTCTGTAAAGAATATTATTAAACTCAAAGCAAGGAAAAAGCAGAAGATTTAATCTCGTAGTCTGGAAGATCATAAAAAAGCTGACAACCTGAGAAAGAAGAGCCAATAGATGCTTAAGATATATGGGTCTGATAATGAATTGCCCTAAAAGCTAGGGTAGCTGAAGTATAAACCTTCTTACCCAGCCTGTCCATGGTTTTGCTGTACTCGTCAGATGGCAGTAACTTGGATAAAGAAAGCAATTGAGATGGCTTATCAGAGGCTACAGACACCACAGAGATATCAGCAGCAGGACATTTAAACAAAAAGGAACAATCCTTAGGCACCCTATAAAACATATCAGGCTTCTTGGGAGCAGGGGGCAAAGAATCAGGTGCTTTAGAGTAATCGAAAAATCATCCAGTAAAGCAACCAAAACAGGGGGAATAGCCGTAGGTTTAGGCATTTCTATCTGCAGTAACTCATAGTACCTCTTATGGGGGTCAGAGACCTGAGCAGAATCCCACTTAAAAAATTTTCATCATCCTAGAGATTGTGTTCATAAAGGAAATTTCCTTAGAAGGAGTATTTGGACTACTAGAGTCTTCCTCCTCTGACCCATAGTCCAAAGGAAAAGAAATCTGAGTAGAATAAGTATGGGTTTCTTCATCATAATCCAACTCTTCCTCAGAAGAATTCAGTTTCCTTGGGCCTTTTAAGTGGAGAAGAGGACCAAGGAGGAGCAGAAATCAAAACCCCTTGAGGAGGCCTTAATATGGATCCTTAGGAGCAGAAGAAACATGTTTAGTTTCCTGTTTCTTTTTTAAGGGAACATCCACCCTACAAAACTGAGAAGGCTCTGACTCAGGACGGCATTCAACAACCATAATAGGAACTTCTTCCCTAATAAGAATCTGCAGAACCCCCCTTGACCCCTTGGAAACAATCAACTGTGGTCCCCCCTGAATGTCCAAAATGGATGCCTACAAAGCCTCGTCGGATGTACTGCCCAACAGATCCTTGCTGACCTCCAACCCAGGCATGGCAGAGAAATCCAAGAACACAACTGGGAGAACCTCTGGGTTTGTAACAACCTCAGGAGAAACACCCAGCAGAGGCTGCACAGCTGAAGATTCTGGTCTTACCTTTTTCACCTTCTTTTTCTCTGCTGGCTGAACCTTGGGGTGGGCTGTTCCTTCCATTGTATCTTTAGCAACAAGCTTAAGACGCTGCTTCTCAAGATACATTGAAAGGGAAGAAAGCCGACCATGAAGGGTTTCCAGAACAAACACCTGACAAGCAGAACAAGATGTATGGTTGCGAGAAGCTTCTTGGTGAAAAAGGCACTTATTGTGGTGGTCTTTATGAGGAATCTGTCTCCCACACTGGCATTTACCCTTCCTGGATGACATTAACCCCAAACAGCACAAAAAAGTTAAGAAAAAGAACAAAATCCCAACTAGGTACTTTTCTGCAATGGTGAGGACTTCAACAAACAGGAGTAATCACAAAAATGCAGTACAAATTGCAGAAAATGGACATAGGCAAACAGGCCAATGGTTTGAAACAGCGTTCAGACTGGCAGCAAAGAAGTTCTGAGGATGGTACACCTGAGTGTCACCTTTATGCCCTACACTACGTGAGAAGTGTTTGGCTGACATTCAGCGTGCCTTAAAGCAAAGGTAGGCTTTGGTAGAGTGGCTGGACTTCAGGCTTCCACAGCAGGGAATCCCATATGTAATGAATACTGTAGCAGTGAATGTAAGGACATCAGATTTTAATTATAGCTCTTATAAAATTACAAACTTGTGTAGGTAAAAGGATTTGTGTTAGCATGAATTTTCTGAAGGAAATAAAAGTCTGAAAGTCAAATGTATGTTATTATTTAGTAACTTCAGTCTCCAATGGCTGACAACAAACCAAATGGTTTAGGAGAAAGGGACCAAAAAATAAATTAAATACCTGGATATTTTTAGTGTTATATTTTAGATGTAAAATGCTTCCTCCAACACCATTAACATATACTACAGCAAGTTTGAAATATTAGGCAGAGGAACTATTTTACATCAAAACTATATAAAAAATATAGTAATAAAAAAATAAATAAACAAGTAAAACTCAACATTTTTACAAACAGCCCATTCTGTAAGTGCAATAATGCCCTCCAAGGTGTGTGCTATTATGGAAACAATGCCCTTCCAAGGGCGTAGATGCCCTCTGCCTGCAGCTTCGAACCTCAGAACACCCCTGGGTAGGCGTTATTACCACAATAATACACACCCTGTTGGGCATTATTGCTTGCTTAACACAAAACACGAACAATGTCCCAAAAAAACAGCTAGGAAAAAAGTTAGCAGAAGCACAAGTAGCCAATAAACTTCTTCATACGAATCTCCAAAATGTTGTAGTCGTGAAAAACTTCTCCTTTAGTAAAATACTTTTAATGTCAAGCCAAAGTTGAAATACAAGGAAGAAATAACATTCAGTAGAAGTAGAATCCAACGTTAAAAAAGAAATAAATCAAGCGCTTTCACCCGTGCCTATGACGGGCTTTCTCAAGATAACTTATGACCATTACCTTGCTTGCTTATATACAATGCTAGTGATTCAATTATACAATTAAACAAATTTATTTAACAATCTAAGTAGATCAATTATTGCATAGTATTACCTTGGCATTTTTTTATTATTAAAAAGCAACTACTAAGCGTGTTCAATTAAAATGAATTATCTAACAAGCTGTGTTGTAAAAACATTTTTGTCATAATATATTCTGACACTCTGCTGGTTATATTTATTAAACACTATTTTGTAGTGCTTTACGCTGTAATTAGCTAGCTATTCCTTTCTAAACTGGGAGTGTTCCTAAGCCCAATGTCCATATTAAAATGTAAATCACAACTGGATATCTTAACAAAAACTTCGCTGTTTCTTATAACTGGCGGATATTATTAAAAAGCAACAACTAAGCGTGTTCAGTTAAAATGAATTATCTTACAAGCTGTGTTGTAAAACATTTTGTCATAATATATTCTGACACTCTGCTGGTTATATTTATTAAACACTATTTTGTAGTGCTTTACGCTGTAATTAGCTAGCTATTCCTTTCTAAACTGGGAGTGTTCCTAAGCCCAATGTCCATATTAAAATGTAAATCACAACTGGATGTCTTAACAAAAACTTTGCGCTGTTTCTTATAACTAGCGCGGATACATTTAACAGTATAACCAAATGTTAACCATTCAATAAAACTAATTAAATTTAAAATAGTTTCTACTTCTTGTTTCATTTTCTGCGTATATTGTTAACTATAAATCATTGAAAATCCAAAAGTGTGTTAAATAATTCGTTCTCTTCTGAT